>NC_091128.1:116549321-116919321 GCF_040183065.1 Periplaneta americana
TTCAAATATGTTTCAACTGAAACTTTCAATAAAAAATAGAGACAAACATCATATTGGGGCCGACAAGATTTCTAAATTAGTAGAATGAATGCATGAAAAAAGGTTTCACGATATGAGAATTCAAGAAACTTTTCCCTGCACCGTAACATTAAGGAGAAGTTCATTCACCAACAAATGGATTAAAGAAGTCGGAGTTTGTTTTGATCATCCCCTTTTCTGCCTATTGGTATCATCTTCGAACTTCGTTGTCTATTTAGAAAAACCTTAATACTTTTAGCGTTCTGTCCCCTGAGACGGTGGTTTTTGCTATGGTGATGAAAGCGAAATATCACTGAAGTATGCTACCTTAATTTTAGAATTTTCTTAATAGATATTAGCCAAGTACAGACAGCGGAAATGATATTCCTACAAAGTATGTCGATACTTAAGAGCTGATGAAGTTAGAAATTTGCGTGAATGAAACCACTCACTGTACATGCAGATATTCAGTGTTAATAATAAAATTACAGAATACCAAGAAACTGAAACGAACGCGTCCTCAGAATTTCCATACGTTGGCAGACTACCTTAAGGGATTAGGTAGAGCTTAGAGCAGTAAAATTTTGGAAAAATTCAACATTTTTTTCCTCTATTACTCTATCTTGTACAATAATGAAAATTAGTATGTGTAAAACACTGTCCTTCTGCTATGAGAAAAAGATATTTTTACGGTTTAAAAAAATTATTTACATTTTTGTTTTTAAAATTCAGTTCACCGTGCAGTGATGAAGGGTTTCCCACATAACTCAAAAACCATCTAACGTTCTGTGATTAAATATTTTGTGTGTATTTATGTACGTCATAACTACAATATGATGCAAGATCACTTCTCTACTTTTGATAGATAGTCTGATAAAAATAAATTCATTTAAAAATGGTCAAATATCAGTACTTTCTTCTAACACAAAACAGAAAAAAAATATATTTATTGAGGAATGTGGTTAAAAGAGCACGATATTGTAAACATGAGTTTCAGCAATAAAATAAAAGAGAGAGAACATGAAAAAGTTTACAAGTTTATGAGTTATGAGGGAAAAGCTTCATCACTGCACAGTGAACTGCCACCATTTGGAATTTTGAAAACAAATATTTTTTTTAATCGTAAAAATATTTTTTTTTCATATAGCAGAAGGATAGTGCTTTACACATATCAATTTTCCTTATGGTACAAGATACAGAAATGGAGGAAAAAATGTTGAATATTTCCAAAAATTTTACTGCTGTAAGCTATATCTAACCCCTTAAATGCTATACGAACCAAAAGGAAGAAGATATCCAAGAAGATCCACCAGGAGAATGATCCATTACTTTGTGGGAACATGGTAGAAAAAGAATAATGGCGAAACATAACATGTTAATTTACACCTTTGTCGATGTTATTGTCTTTGTGTATTGTCAACGTCGGCGTTTTTGTTACCGAAGACACAAATATCCTAGAGCGTAAAGTCAGGTCGAGAGAAAGATATTTAATTGCGCGTTTAGGGGAAGCCACTGAATAAATTCCCAGTATGCTCAGTAAATTATTTAAGACAAGCAGAGTGTTATGATGCTAAATGATTAAATAATTTTTAGTTCTGTTCTTTATAGTATGTGCAGAAATTAGATCCGAAAAAATGTGACATTGTAAAATTCATGTTCAGAACGAAGAATTACATTTGTTTGAATCAAATTTGTGCAAATTTAAAGGGCGAAACTAAAATTATTTCAATATTTATTATCATAAGGTAAGAAAAATTTATTATATTGCATTAATAAAATTAATACATAAAAATCGAAATAATTTTGAATTGTATTCTCATAGTTATGAAACAAAAGGTATGAATTATTTAGGATTGTTTGAACCAAATGCAACACTGCTACAGTATTTAATCACAGTAGTAATTTAGGCTCAAGAATATATAACAAATTTATATTTAAATATCATAATCTTGTCAATACCAATAGTTCTAGTATTACATTTAAAAGGTTATGTACGGATTTTTTAAAAATTGAAAAATTGTAAATTTAAATTTATATATTCTTATTGCATAGTAGACATAAGACAAATTGTATTACATACTTCTTAATTTCAATTCAGGAATCCACCCCTGGGCACGAGTTCCACTCCTTCAGGGGCGAGATATAGTTTTTCTGTATATATTATATATTATGTTACAATTATTAGCAAAATAAATAAATAAATAAATAAATAAATAAATAAATAAATAAATAAATAAATAGATAAATAAATAAATAAAATAAATGAATAAATAATACTCTGCTCTCTTTAACTGACTGAACATATTGGGAATTAAATAAATGGCTTTCCCAAAAAACGCGTCCCGCGCCGTGGCGTCGTGGTCTAAGGCATCTGCCTAGGACTCGCGTTAAGGAATGCGCGCTAGTTCGAGTCCTCATGGGGGGAAGACATTTTCTCATGAAATTTCGGCCAGTGTATGGGACCGGTGCCCACCCAGCATCGTGATGCACTTGGAGAGCTACGATAGGTAGCGAAATCCGGTTGCGAATGCCAGCTATAACGGCTGGGGGGATCATCGTGCTAACCACACGATATCTCCATTCTGGTTGGATGATCGTCCACCTCTGCTTCGGAATGTGGGCGTGAGGCCAGCAGCCGGCTGGTCGGCCTAGGCCCTTCACGAGCTGTAGCGCCACGGATTATTTATTATTCCCCAAACAGGCTATGAAATGTTTCATATAAAATAATTGTTATGTCCGAAAGAAAGCAAAATGAGCTAAATTGTATAAAACTTTTTTGTTTCAAATATCTCAAAGAATAACCCCTGAAATTAATGACATTACTTATGTATCAGTCTGCATATATCGCTAATTGCTTCATTGCTAGAGGTGACTTCACATTACAAACCAACGTATTAGACATATAGTTAGAAAATTAACCAAGGTAGGAAAGGAAGCTGTTTCCTTGTAAATATAAATTATACCGCAGGTCACACTTTGGCTATTGTACGCTTGAGTTACAAGTTGGCGCTTTCTGTTTAAGAGGATGAATGGTTTGAGAATACACGAACAACTTCCAGCGCCACAGATTCGTTATGTATTACAAGCAGCTACCGTGCTCGCCACGTTTCAACTTTCGTTGTGAAGGGAATATAAGTCTCCCTTATGGGGATGGTTCCGCAACATCGGATCGTAACGATGCCCGAAACAGTCGTAGCGTGTCGAGAAATTATAAGCAGTTTATATGTTTGTTGAGATTGCGGTTACTTGGATACGCAGATGTACAATAAGAAGCTTCCCCACCAGCACTCTCGACCACTTTGTAGGGAAATAATTACAGCAACAGTAAGTCTCTATCGTGCAAGCACAAGGCCCTCCAAACCGTCTTTCTCTAGGTCTGTGTTCTGAATTTACTCAAACCAATATTGATCATGTACAAGTTCTATAAAGTTCTGGGGTCCTTCTGTCCTTCCCATCCCAATGCAAGTATACCCCCTTCGGTGCCCCTTCCTACAGCCACAGTCACAGCATTATATTAGCAGCACACAAGGGACTACAACTTTAAACATAAGGAACTTGTCCAATGCTTTGTTAATACAAGACTGCGTCGTCTTCATAAGCTCTCTGTAATATTTCCTAAGACGGAATTACAATTTCGGCGAGACATATGGAATAATTACAAATGTTATTAAAATAAACATTAATCAATAGCAATTTTAAAGGCATGTTGGGTCCGATAAGTATAGTATCAATATCAAATAGTGTAGGTTTACTACAGTCAAATTACTTATCAATAGTACACACGTCAAACCTTTATGTTATTACATAAAATGGCATTTAAAAGTTTTAGGCCCGATTGTATAAACCATTTAATCTTAGATCAAAGGTTAAATTGATCCTTGTTTCAGCTGAACTTGGAATTTTGTGTTATATAAAGTCTAATCTGAGATTAATTTGTCTCAAACTAAAGTCAACTTTGACTGAAGAAATTTCTCCGATTAAGTTAGATGATCCAAGTTCAGTTATTTATTTTCTGTTTGAATTATACGAGTGACAGATTGTGCAAATAAAATAGCCATTATTATTAATATTAATAGATATGATAGGTACATTTATATATATTTCTTTCAATTTCTTGCCTTAATACACAAAGAATCTTATATTTTATAAGGCTCTATCGTGTTCCGTAGTATCAAATAACATAACCTATAATTATATTATGTTTATAACAACCATTAATTATTAATGGATCTGATAGATATATTCATAAATTTTCAATTAACTGTATTACTAAACGAAAATTGTCGTTTTATAAAGCTTTATTATGTTTAGCAGTATCAAACATCATAACATGATAACAACCCGGAGAACAGTCAACCTTCTTCTTATTGTCCGCCATTTTTTACATTGCACAAAAAAACACCAGTGTCTCCAACAGAGTGTAGTTGTAAAGTCGCTAGATTTCTCATTATCATCAAAGAAAGATTAAATTTTGTCACTATGGGGTGCTAAAAAGGTCACTAAATCCCTATTTAAGCAATATAAAAGTTAAAAGAAATTGTTGTTGAAAGAGAGTTAAAGTCGCTAGATTGGCAACACTGAACAAACCTGTATAACATGGTCCGCGCATCACGTATTTCACCTGTTTATGCGATGTTGCCAAATCCTTTTCACGAGAACTTAGATTGCATTTGAACCAAGGTAATTTGATCGCAGAAATGTTTTATACAATTGAAGAAGTGTCTGAACTCGGTTTACTTTTCGATCTTCGATCAAAGTTGATCTTTAGTCAGGGAGTTTTATACAATTGGGCCTTAGACAAACGTTTTCGCCATTACCATGGCATCTTCAGGTCATATTAAAGTAGAACATAGAAACACATGATGAATACTTAAAATATTCAGGTTAACACAATCGTTAAAATGTTAGTCGTGTTGCTGTATCAATGGACTCAGGTCAACCTCTCCTCAACCATTTTGGCTTTGCTTTCATACGCCCATAAAACAGCAGCACTAGCGACCTACATACTGTAGCATGTTTCGTTATTATGGGAACTGCACCTGCCTGTACTTGAAGATTGTTATGCCTTTATTCTACTTTTTGTACACTTATCAATTAGTACAGTGTCATTTGCCTATCCCATGTTTTTCATGGTGTTAACTTCATGCTACATGTATATATATATTTTTAAAGGCATATGTTCAGACTGCCTACCACACCAGTTTTTTTTTTAACTTTTTAACGATTGTGTTAACCTGAATATTTTAAGTGTTCATCATGTGTTTCTATGTTCTACTTTAATATGACCTGAAGATGCCATGGTTATGGCGAAAACGTTTGTCTAAAACTTTTGAATACCATTTCATGTAATAACATAAAGGTTCAACATGTGTGCTATTGATAAGTAATTTGACTGTAATAAACCTACACTATTTGATATTAATCAATAGGCCTAACTGAGGAAGGGACACCCTTTGTAACCTACAGCTGAAGCTAATCACAATAAAATCAAAAAGTGATTTCCAAAGAGCTATTTATTTTAATAAATGAAACAATGAGAGTTAAAATGTAGATATAGGGTAAAGGTTGGTAATACTGTGATACGAGTAATATTGTGATAGTTCTTTTTGAGAATTTTTTACAATTTTACTGAGCGAGAGAAGGACCGGTTTTTTGCACCAACTTGTCCACGAACATTCCCTTACTACGTTGAAACAAAAAAACCGATCTTCCTCTCGCTCAGTAAAATTGTAATAAATTCTCAAAAAAAGAACTATCACAATATTACTCGTATCACAGTATTACCAACCTTTACCCTACGGTTCGCAGATTACCAGAATTATACAAGACAATTCAAAATTAAAATTCATGTTAAAGAGATTAATGCAAGGTGGATCAAACGGAAAGATTTCAAGGCGCAGAAAAAGAATGAAAAGTTACTATTATATCAATTTAATGAGTAGAAATGACAAGTACATGAATAACCATTAGGAATGCAACAAGAAAAAAATTATCTCTTAAAAATTACGCACACATTGTTCGAGTCTGGCCACGAACTGTTGCATAACTTCTCTCAGCATATTGACGGGTATATCAGCGACTTCTTCTCGTATACGTTGTTTTCGGACTGGAATTGTTCTGGGTGGATTGCTCCCAAACACCTTCGTTTTGAGGTGTCCCCATAGGAAGAAACCACATACCGTTAAATCAGGTGACGTAGGTGGCCAAGCAATATCTCCTTTCCGAGAAATGACGCGGCCCGGGAACAAAACATTCACAGCATTCATCGAAGGCTTGTTGCTCCGTCCTGTTGAAACAGTATGTTTTCATTCACCGAAAAATAGGCGAGTTGTGATGTAAAAAAGTTCTGTATCATTTCAACATATCGCACTGAATAAACAGTCACTGGATTTCCGGCCTCATTCTCAAAAAATAATGGACCGATTATTCCAGTCGATGAAATCGCGCACCATACCGTTACCTTTTGGGCATAGAGAGGTTTCTTATGACCACTGAAATGAATTACTGTAATTGCAGTTTACAGTAACGATGAGCACCATTTAACAAAACATAGTACAGACAAACATCTTCGTTACTAGGGAACGCAGAGATAGTGACGTCATCGCCTAAGGAGTCATAAATTGTAAAGAAAGTAGGTAGAGAAGAGACAGTTATACTTAAGTATTCATTCTCACCCTCTCCATATGAACAGTATACTCCCATCAATTCTTTCCGTTTGACTGGCCCACCTTGTGCATGTATATAAATCATGTGACCTCACAGTTTGTTTCCAAAGTAATTTGGAAATTTTATTAGTAGCATTGTAAAATTAAATGTATTATTAGATTCGGAAGCAAAAATAATTCAGGATGAGTATTGCAGATATTTGGGAGCAATACCAAGTTAATCTGAAGAAATGAGAGAACAGCAATTATACCACGAACAAATAAAAAATATATATTATTCAAATTCCATGTGATGAGATAGAAATGTAAAAAGAGACACTAAAATATATTGTAAATGTATTGGTGCAATCTGTTATGGAAAATGAAAGTGAAACTTTGGTATTAGAAAGGAAAAGCATGCGTGCATACAGCAAGCGAAGAAGATAAGATAAAAATGAAAATAAAAATGGTAAACTGGTAACAAGAATAGAGGAAAATTGCATCCGATGGAGTGTACAATATGCAAAGCAGAAAAGAAGAAGAAACAATTTTTTAATATAAATAACAATAATTGGAAACATCATTTGGAAAGAATGAGTAATAGTAGACTCCCAAAGGCAATTTATAATTATGTACCATATGGCCAAACATCTGTGAGTCGTTCTGCTAAGAGATGGCATGAAAATGTTGTGTGAGACCGTGACAGGCCTTGTGGCATAAATTTATTTATTTATTTATTTATTTATTTATTTATTTATTTATTTATTTATTTATTTATTTATTTATTTATTTATTTATTTAATGTGCTGTACAACAGCCAGTGGCCAATTACAGTTCAGCACAAATATAACAAAAACATAAAACAAAAATAATTATGACACATAAATATAATTGCAATTAATTACAATAGTGAAGATGAATGGATAACTAAGAATACTATGAGACAATGATAATTGAGTATAATGCCTAAAAGAATACATAAATGATAAATCGTTGCCAAGAGCAAACTAAGTCTATACATTGAAGGGATCGAATTCGCAGCCATGCATTTTGGCATTTTTAATGCATCTGGAGACTGGTGAAAGAAATTTCGAATTTCTGATATAGAAAAGTTTGTGGGCTCTCATATCTTTTGTTGGAATACGTAAGGTGATATTGTTTAAGAAAGAGTCACAGGATATATCACCTTTGAGGACTTTACAAAAGAACAGATAATCTAGCTCATGGCGTCTAGCATATAGATTTTGACAATTAAAATATTCACATTTTCTCTCATAACTATACCCGGAATTAATGGGCAGAAATCTGAATGAACATAAGGATATAAATTTTCTTTGTATATTTTCTAATTTAGCCGAGTCCGTAGTTGTAATCGAGTTCCAAACTACAGATGCATATTCGAGTTTCGATCGCACCAATGTATAGTATAGCATTAAAAGAGAATCGGGCGAATAATAATAATAATAATAATAATAATAATAATAATAATAATAATAATAATAATAATAATGAATTTACACCAACTGCATTTGTGGATATTATAAACATGATCAATGTTAAAGAAAGAAGTTAATAATTTTAATAAACATTTTATTAACAATAAGTTTTGTTAAATATTTTGTAAGTGTGTGACAGACTGTGGTAAGAAAATGATCTAAAACCTGTGAACTTAATTACGATAAAGGAAGTAAAGATGTTTCGCACAATCCTAAGGAGTTCATAAATCTCCTGTCATCCTTAGAAATATCTCAATTTTATTTTATTTTTGAAAAAAAAAACTATTTGATATCATATACGTTACTATTTGAAGATTCATAGAAGATAAATGTGAATAAGATTCATCTTGTAGAAAAGGAAACATACTAATATGATTTGTGCAGAGAAGTGTACATTCATGAAAACCTAGAATTGTACAGTATAGCTTACTGTCTTCACACTCTGTAGGATGAGGAAGTACAAAATGTAATATTCGAAGCGCAATTTCGACTAAACTCATCTATAATCCCATAAAACCCCAGCTTATATTGTAGCGTTTAACAATAGTTAAAAAAAAAAACAAGTTGGTTTGCAGAGAGATGGAGAGAAAAAAAAAAGAGCACACGAAGGAAAAAAACAAAACGGAACGAACTAGAGGAGAAAATTGACAGGTTCCATTGGAGTGGAAAGCTAATCTCGTGCCGGCTGAAAGAATGATCCGGTGCAGCTATACGGATAAAGGGGTGCTAGACAAAAGAGTAACGAAACCGCGGCCGCGGTAACCCATAGACCCGCCGTGACAGTCAGAGCTTCTCTCTCTGTCTGTATGATTGGGATTAATGTAAAGGCGTCCCTCGTTGTCATTTAGAACGGGTTAGTCCATCCATACGTGAACTTTCCATCCAGTTCTGCTACCCGCCAACTTTCTCTCAAAATCCTGACGGTTGCGAATAAAAATGCGAAGTAAATATTTTTTTACTGCTTGCGAATAAGGTAAAACTACCATATCTTACCCAAAACATTTATATTTTAGAATAATCTCTGAAAATTTCATGCCTAACTGTGGTATAAGTGGGCTGAAAATTTATCTTCAAATTTAACTGCTGCTTGAGTGTGGGATATATTGCGGAAACCTCATATGAAGAATTCTTTTTTACATGGGCACAATGGTTTTTCTCCTATTTCATTTAACATTGTTCTGTTCTAACCATAACATAATCTCTTCATTCCTGAATAACCTCTACGGTCGTTAAATGAAGAACAATAATTGTTAACTTACGATATTTTCCTTTGCTCTTATATAAGAGGAGCAAAATTTGTTTTCTGTCATAAACAAAAACGTATTTATAAGGAACATTCTCACTTATATAAAGCAAGACAAAATACCTCCTCCCCTTTACAAAAAACAAGGTGTTACACAACATCTGGTTCAAATCATAGTTTTTGTTATGGAAGAAGACTGTATAATATTGTATTGCAAAGATTGCCTGATATATGTACCCTCTTCCTTGGTATCGCTTGTGAGGTTCGCGACAGGAACAGTTTGGCAGCAGAGCATGCGCGGACCTATCATGCAGTGCCAGCGTGGGCTTATTTTCGCGTGCACATTCCAGATCAAAGCGGGAAGTTCCTTTCGTGCTCCAGTTACGCATCTTCCTTATACGAAGGTTAGGTTTGATTAGTTTAGGTTTTTATTAACAAAGTCCGCGCCTGAACAGGTATTATTTCACAGCATCTCATAGCCAAACTGTTACTGTCGCGAGCCGCACGTTTTCGGATACTTGACTAAACAACAATAGATGGCGAAGATAACAGTCAGTGTCGCCAATATTACATAAATATATCCGCATTATAGAATTCAAAATTTCCTATTCTTTCTGATGTGATGCTTAATGGTTTTTAAGGCACTATAAATCATTAGATAATTGCGTAGATTTTGAAGTAGGTCTCCAATATAACCATATATTAAATTTGTAATAGTTATAGTGCCCTACTAATGCTTGTAAAGTGCGGTAGGTTTAGCGGGAAATCCCTGATACTGTGAATGATAAGAATAATTTATACTTGATTTATATTACCAACTAGCCGTACCCGTGCGCTAATTACATAATTAAAATAGGACGTTTGATCCAGGGAACAACTTTTACAACAGCGCAAGATAATCTGCTTCGCTCATTACCCATTTTTTTTGCATGGCATTTATTTCATATATATTTTATGTACTTTAACACGATTCAATTGAGCATAGTTAAAATTTGAATTATAAAATAATGGAATGCTAAGCTAACGTACTATTACTGCATACTAAATCAATACACTCTCGTTGTTCGTTAATTCTCTGACATTAAAATAAGTGTACATAAATATTATTTTAAGAAATACAGAAAACGAATTACAAAATAGTCTATCAATTTTCTGTGCTTAAGAAGCTATTTTAATCTTACCTGTCCTCGATTTACTCAGACGTTACTGTAATAACATTATAGCATTATGTCCATCTAGAGAAACTACACTTTCCAATGGTGAAATAATAATTAATTATACAAATCGGTTAATTTAGCTTCTGATATCACTTCATACAAACACAGAAACATTCTCTGTAGGCTATGTTTAATAGCTTTCGATTGTTGATGTCCAAGGCCCCTGTTTCGATTGTTGTCGTCCAAGGCCCCTTGTAGACGAAGTTATTTGTTCTTAATTCATTGCACCGTCTTAGATGGCGTTATTTTAATTTTAAAACTCATTTATCTCATTAAATATCAGTCCTATCAAACTTTTGTAGAGAATAAAACTTATAGGAAATCATTTTCAAAGAAACGTTTGTTATATAACATCTTTCACAAAAATCAATAATAAGCGAGATATTTCGATTTATTTAATTCAGGCCCCCTTATAACCCCCCTTTTAAATAAAGTATTTCGAATGCCATGTAGCCTAAAATCTAAGTTACAACGAACTTAATTTATATTCCAATTTTCATATAAATCGGTTCAGCCATTATCGCGTGAAAAGGTAACAAACATACAGACAGACATACAAACAAAAATTTCAAAAATGCGATTTTCGGTTTCAGGGTGGTTAATTATATATGTTAGGACCAATTATTTTTGGAAAATCGAAAATTACCAGAAAAAGTTTGGCTACAAATTTATTATTAGTATAGATTTCCCCAACACTTTTAGCAATCCCAATAGTAGTGTCATCTATTGAGAACTAGCAGAAATATTTCTAAGTTTATCACTTGGGTTCTGACATCCCGTGATTAGAATGTTAGTTTACAGGACCTGAAAATTATAGGTCAGGTATCTTTTCAACGCCAGTGTTCATCAGCCAGAACCACAACCAGAGATTACTTACGTTAGTAATCATTAAGTGGTTTACATTTTTTTCCTACATTGCTTTTTTTTTTTTCGTTTTTAAAGACAAATTTTTCTTAGCGTTTATAAATATTTCCAGCTAATGAAATGGCTCTCGGATACGAGCAATACTCTTTCGGCATCCACTATAATTTTATGGGTGTATTTTTATTTGAATAAATTATTATTATTACTATTATTATTATTATTATTATTATTATTATTATTGTTATTATTAACTATTGAGATAATTATTTTCCTCATCTGTTTGGCAATTTTTCCTCTGCGCTCACATAAATACTGGTTCACATGCGGTTTTTTTTAACGTCGGTATGGATATTTTGTCAGTAACTTGACGAAATAGACTCATAAAACTTAACTGTGATTTCTGAAGGCGTGTCTTCTCCGAAATCGTATTAGCTAGTACAAAAATACATGCGAATTAAAAATAGTTACTACGCATTCAAACGTCCCTGAAGACGGAAAAAGTGCAGCGTATGTCTTCGAAAGAAATAAAACTATAGAAATGTGTTGCACATAACAACCGACTCTTTATATGAACGAAAAACGAGGAAAAATAACAAGATCCTTTGCCACCGGCGCAGTACAGTCAGCAGAGGTGTTTGCCTGCTGTTCCGGAGGTGCGTTCGGGCGTGGGTTCGGTTCTCTCTTGGACCTGATTACCTGGTTGAGTTCTTTGTTTAAGTTTTTTCCAACTTTAAGGCTAATTCCAATTAATCCACAGTGAAACATGGGCTTCATCTCGCCAAATACCACCTCACTATCACCAATTCCATCGATGTTACTTGAAGGAAAAACTGAATGAGGTAGAAACAAATAGTAAGAATAAAAACATTCGAGATTTATATAAGGGTATAAAGGAATTTAAGAACGGATATCAGTCAAGGGTAAACGTTATCAAGAATGAGAATGGTGACTTGCTTGCAGACTCTCCATCAATCCTAAACAGATGGAAAAACTATTTTGCGCAACTACTAAATGTACATAGGCCAAATAGAAATGATCGGGACGATATTGAAATACAAACTGCTGAGCCATTTATACCCGAACCCACGCTTTCAGAAGTCGAAATTGCGATAGAAAATCTGAAAAAGTACAAGTCTCCAGGTATCGATCAAATTCCAGCAGAATTAATACAAGAGGGTGGAAGTGCATTATATAGCGAAATTTATAAACTTGTACTTGCTATTTGGGAAAAGGAAATTGTACCAGAACAATGGAAGGAGTCCATAATTGTACCTATTTTTAAAAAGGGGGACAAAACCAACTGTGGTAACTTTCGAGGAATATCACTTTTGTTGACGTCGTACAAAATTTTGTCCAATATTCTTTTGAGGAGATTAACTCCGTACGTAGATGAAATTATTGGGGATCATCAGTGCGGTTTTCGGCGTAATAGATCGACTATTGATCAGATTTTTTGTATTCGACAGATAATGGAGAAAAAATGGGAGTATAAGGGTACAGTACATCAGTTATTCATAGATTTCAAAAAGGCATACGACTCGGGTACGAGGGAAGTATTATATGATATTCTTATTGAATTTGGTATTCCCAAGAAACTAGTTCGATTAATTAAAATGTGTCACAGTGAAACATACAGCAGAGTCCGTATAGGTCAGTTTCTATCTGATCCTTTTCCAATTCACTGCGGGCTAAAGCAGGGAGATGCACTATCACCTTTACTTTTTAACTTCGCTTTAGAATATGCCATTAGGAAAGTTCAGGATAACAGGCAGGGTTTGGAATTGAACGGGCTACATCAGCTTCTTGTCTATGCAGATGACGTGAATATGTTAGGAGAAAATACACAAACGGTTAGGGAAAACACGGAAATTTTACTTGAAGCAAGTAAATCGATCGATTTGGAAGTAAATCCCGAAAAGACAAAGTATATGATTATGTCTCGTGACGGGAATATTGTACGAAATGGAAATATAAATATTGGAGATTTATCCTTCGAAGAGGTGGAAAAATTCAAATATCTTGGAGCAACAGTAACAAATATAAATGACTTGAAATCCAGACGTTTGAGATGGGCAGGGCATGTAGCACGTATGGGCGAATCTAGAAATGCATATAGAGTGTTAGTTGGGAGACCGGAGGGAAAAAGAGCTTTAGGGAGGCCGAGACGTAGAATAATATTAAAATGGATTTGAGGGAGGTGGGGTATGATGATAGAGACTGGCTTAATCTTGCACAGGATAGGGACCGATGGCGGGCTTATGTGAGGGCGGCAATGAACCTTCGGGTTCCTTAAAAGCCATTTGTTGTAAGTAATTAAAAAGATTATCATCTACTACTTTCCCATTTCACGCGTTTCATCCGCGTAGGTTGGCAGGTCTGATGTTACATGCGCTGTGCGATTTTCAACAATGACGTAAGACATTTAGTCCAGAACTTCACAAGTACGCTGTTCGCTTGATCGCATTTTAAAGTAGTGTCGCAAGTAATTAGGTAATAAAGATTACAATAATGATTACTTCAAAATGGGGAAGCCCGTCTGACACTTGGATAAAGAAAATTCATGCGTCAATGAGGGGATGGATGTTTAAGAACTTTTGTGGACAGACAATAGAGAATAGAGGAGAAGAAAAAAACGAAATAATCTGTAATCATTGGAGGCTCCGAAAAAATATGTAGACATTGCTAAACGGCAAATACATAAATATATTGCTTGAAAATGTTGCATAATATATTTAAGAATGGAAAGCATTATTTAAAAGAAATTGTAAAACAGCTGAACTGAATTTAAATGCAATACTATCTGTAAATGGCCAACAAATTCCAAGCAAAGTTAAAAATGGTTATTGATCACACTGAAAATTTAATTGGATATAGGCCTATACTAATCTATGAAACAGAAGTTACGACTTTCTCCTGTAAACACCAGATAAGATTAGAGAATTCTTACATATAAACAAACCTACTAAACAGTACAGAATTTTAACTATTAAAAATTTAATATGATATGTGGTTATATTGGAGACCTACTTCAAAATCTACACAATTATCTAATAGTTTATAGTGCCTTAAAAACCATTAAGCATCACATCATAAAGAATAGGAATAAATTAGACAAATCATAGATATGCTTGTAGGAGTATAATTATGATAATTATTTTAAAAAAAAGTAGCAGGTAAGGAAGTAGTAGAAAAGTCAGAAACGATGTTTCTATGATTCTAAACACATTCTGACAAATTTACGGCTATTTAGCATTGTAGGACAACATAACACTTATATATAAACAGTAAAACTAAAGCATATAAATTTATGTTCTCCGAATGTACCGCAAATACGGATACAGAACAAATAACAAATTGAATCATTAAGTTCGGAAAAGCAGGATTTAGAGATATGAAAAGACTATGAGAAAGATGAGAGAATTTCCTGCAGGAAGCAACATTTCATGTAGCCTATTATATGTATGGCAATTAGTTAACAATAATTCTATGATTTAAAAGTTATGAGCATGGGTATTCTTTATTGTACCTTATATTTTTAGGTTTACGGTAAATTTAATCGCAGTATATTAGACAATAGATTTCTGAAATTTAATTTTCGAGTGGTAGGGAATACAAGCACCTGCCGCCACTGCAAAGGATTGTTGCGCATGAAAACATAAGAGTTTCGATCCTCACCTTTGAAAGACTGTATGTGGTGTTTTTGATGTTTCATGACCACGGCCGCAAACCTTCCAATTCCGCTAGGCTAGACATCTATCCAACTGAAAAATTTACAGAGCGGGGAACTGTTTCCCCCATTCGGTTACTTCCCGGTTCGGGTGTTGGGAATTGTAGCTGCCAAGTGTTTAGCGGATAAAAAAAATAAACTGACCCAGCCGTAGCTCGGTCAGCTGACGGCTTTTCAATGGGCGGGGCAAGGATTCAATTCACATTATTTTAACTGGAATGAAATGTGGTCCACAGCGTTTGGAGGAGAACTATGTCGTTCTCCTCTCCTGGTTTTAGGGAGGGATTAACTTGAAAATTGTCCGTTACATGAAAGAGTGACCCTTTCTCCTAGTTGTTCCATTGTTCTCCTTGTATTCTCTCTTTTTGTCCTCATCTCCCTATCCTTCTCATTCACTTTCCCTTTTTCTCTTGGCATCCATTTATTTTATCCTTGTATTCCTCATCTTCTCTCCTTGCATTCCCCTTGTTTTCCTTGTATTCACCATGTTGTATCTTTGTATTTCCCTTGTTATCTACTTGTAATTCATCTTATCTTATTGGATTGCACATTTTTTCCTCCTATTTCCTTTGGTCTCCTCGTAAAAATTTATTTCCTTCTATTCCATTTGTTCTCCTTGCACTCCATATGCTCTACTGTAATCCCCTTCTTCTTCTGTAATACTCATGTTATTCCGTAATTCTCATGTTCTTCTGTAGTCCTAATGTTCTTCTGTAATCCCCTGTTCTTCCTAATTAACTTGTTCTTCTGTAATCCCCCTGTTCATCCGTAATCCCATTGTTCTTCCGTAATCCCCATGTTCTTCCGTAATCCTCTTGTTGTTCTGTAATCCTCTGTTATTCCATAATCCCCTTGTTCTCCTGTAATTTACATGTTCTTCTGTAAGCCCCATGTTCTTCCATAATCCTCCCTGTTTCTCCTAATTCTCTTGTTCTTTCGTAATCCCCTTGTTCTTCTATAATACTCTTGTTCTTCTGTAATCCTCTTCTTCTTTTGCGATCTTCTTGTTCTGTAATCCCCTGTTCTTCTGTAATCCCCATGTTCTTCTGTAATCCCCCTGTTCTTCCTAATTACCTTGTTCTTCCGTAATCCCCATGTTCTTCCGTAATCATCTTGTTCTTTTGTAATCCCTCTGTTATTCCGTAATCCCCTTGTTCTCCTGTAATTTCCATGTTCTTCTGTAAGCCCCATGTTCTTCCGTAATCCCCCTGTTTCTCCTAATCCCCTTGTTCTTCCGTAATCCCCTTGTTCTATAATACCCTTGTTCTTCTGCAATCCTCTTCTTCTTTTGCGATCTTCTTGTTCTGTAATCTCCTGTTCTTCCGTAATACCCATGTTCTCCTGTAATCCCCTTGTTCTTCTGTAATTCTCATGTTTTTCTGTAATCACCTCGTTCGCTTGTAATCCTTTTATCGTTTTATTCCCTTTGTTCTCCTATAATTCGATGAGTGTCTTATAACTCCCTTGCTCTCCTCGTATTTCCCTTACTCTCCTTGTATTCCTCTAGTTCTTCTCCTTCTCTTCTCACTGGATTACCCTTGTTCTCATTGTATGTTCCTCTTATATTCCACTTATTATTCTTGTATTTCCCTTGTTCTTCTTGCATTCTCCTTGTTATCCTTAGGGGAGAGTCGGGTAGTATAAGACATGGGTAATATCGGACAATGAGTTTTTTTCATCAACAACACGATGATAGTACCTGATTGACATGGTTATATTTCTGTGATTTCGCATAGAGAAACGTAACCATGTCATTCAGGCACTACCATATGGTGGTAGATGAAGGAAACGCACTGTCCGATACTACCCGACTCTACCCTATATTCTCCTAATTATTATTCTATTTCCACTGTTCTCGTATTCTTGTATTCCTCTTTTGCTCCTTGCATTCCCTTTCTTCTTCTTCTGTTCCTCTTATTCTTCTTTTATTCCCCCAAATTCTACTTGTATTCTCCTTATTATTCTCTTATTCCTCTTATTCTCCTTACTTTTCCCTTGTACTCATTGCATTCCTCTTGTTCTCCTTGTACTCATCACCACAAGAAGCAGCTGTAACCAACAATGCTGTGGGACGAGATCGAGTATTTTGTCATCGCCCTCGGGCAGAATCGCTTACCGCTTAGCTTGTACTCAGAAAAACTCTCCTTGCTAGAAATATACTATTGCCATCCGCGCATCTTCACGCCCGGCGTGCGAGCGACAGCCTTCAGCATGGCCAAGACAGAGATTCGTCGAAGAGATTGCCTCGGTGTGACGCCGCAGCACATAGCCTACTCTTAAGCTACATTATGGCGGAAAGATCATGAGGCAACGGGGCAACTTCTGGTACCGTCCACATGACTTCTACTTAAAAAATGCAGTACAGTGAAGCTATGCACCTATCGAGAGGTGTTAGCACCCACACGTAATTCTATACGTAAAAATATGGATCATATAAAGCTGAACACCTGTCGACAAGGGATCGCACCTGCACGTTGTTCTACGTAAAGATATGAAGCCTAATAAATCTTTGCATCTGTCGATTGGTGGTCGCACCAACACGTAGTTCTACGTAAATACTTACTTCTGCTAAGTGTGTTAATAATTTCCAAATGTCTATTTAATCCAGCCCTAGAAGCGCAAAATAGATTATTGTACACCCCTCCAGCTAAGAAAGGGTAAGAGTAACGCTCGAATGATGCAGTCTGCACAGACCGGCGATCCGCGTATAAAAATACACATTTAGAGTCTGATTTCTGGCATGCCTGCTTTATTGCAATGCTGAATAAGAGGTATGTCTGGGAATTTCAGTTCCTCCTAATGTTAAAATATTTATTGGCGTGATTTCGGATACATTCAATAATAATAATAATAATAATAATAATAATAATAATAATAATAATAATAATAATAATAATAACAATAATAATAATAATAATAATAATAATGATAATAATAATTAACAGAGAGGGTTTGGAATTGAACGGGTTACATAAGCTGCTTGTCTATGCGGATGACGTGAATATGTTAGGAGAAAATCCAGAAACGATTAGGGATAACACGGGAATTTTACTGGAAGCCAGTAAAGAGATAGGTTTGGATGTAAATCACGAAAAGACAAAGTATATGATTATGTCTCGTGACGAGAATATTATACGAAATGGAAATATAAAAATTGTAAATTTATCTTTTGAAGAGGTGGAGAAGTTCAAACATCTTGGAGCAACAGTAACAAATATAAATGACACTCGAGGGGAAATTAAACACAGAATAAATATGGGAAATGCCTGTTATTATTCGGTTGGGAAGCTTTTATCATTCAGTCTGCTGTCAAAAATTCTGAAAGTTAGAATTTATAAAACAGTTACATTACCGGTTATTCTTTATGGTTGTGAAACTTGGACTCTCACTTTGAAAGAGGAACATAGGTCAAGGGTGTTTGAGAATAAGGTTCTTAGGAAAATATTTGGGGCTAAGAAGGATGAAGTTACAGGAGAATGGAGAAAGTCACACAACACAGAACTGCACGCATTGTATTCTTCTCCTGACATAATTAGGAACATTAAATCCAGACGTTTGAGATGGGCAGGGCATGTAGCACGTATGGGCGAATCCAGAAATGCATATAGAGTGTTAGTTGGGAGGCCGGAGGGAAAAAGACCTTTAGGGAGGCCGAGACGTAGATGGGATGATAATATTAAAATGGATTTGAGGGATGTGGGATATGATGATAGAGAATGGATTAATCTTGCTAACGATAGGGACCAATGGCGGGGTTATGTGAGGGCGGCGGGTTCCTTAAAAACTGGTAAGTAAGTAAGTAAGTAATAATAGTAATAATAATAATAATAATAATAATAATAATAATAATAATAATTTTTAATTTGAATATCATATTTTCAGAAATTTAAGGTCATTTTTCTGTGATTTTTAGGTCATCAACTTCCGAGCTCGAGTTATAAGTCACTGAAATCTTCCTTCTTTTTGTTAACTATTTCTGTTCATAATGTTAGCCAGTAGTAGCTGCTCATGGGATTGGCACTGAATAAGTTTGCCTTTTAAAACAAAAGAGAACAAACATTTACAAATAAACCCAATCGAACGGGGATAATTCCTTCCATTCCGGAACTCCTTTGTCATTCGGATTTGAAGCCGGATTCGCTACTATTCGAGCTGAAAGCGGAGGACGTAGGTTATAAACTAGATGTTTAATTAAATTATCCTAACTTCAATGTAGGATTCAGACATATCAGTTCATAATTCGTACTGGCACTTAAAGCGGATGTAAGGTCCTCACTTCAGTTACGTAACGCTTGTTCCTGTGCTGTGGGACGCAACATTCCCCGGAGCTCGTATATTCCCTATGTAACAATCCAGTGTGAGTTGTTAGAAATGCTTCCAACGGCACATAACACGGCACCTAACAAAAGCAGCATTCGTGCAAAAGAGAATTTCACTCATCTTGTGTTTTCTAATCACATTTTTTCAGTTTATCATTAAAATCGTGTACTTTAAAAAGCTGCTTTTTAATTTATCGCGTTAAAAATAACATTTATAAAGTTGGCACAATTTGTCATTTTAAGTTTCACAAATCTTCTAAGGAACCAGACATTTTATGATATTTATAATATTATTGTTTCTAGTTTCTTCAACTGCAATTCATAATATATAACAAGTGCCATAACTTAATATGCACCGAAAAAGAGTGGTGAACATTCGTCTTCTGAATGGTACATATATATTTTTAAATTGAATGATGACACCTGAATCGAAGCAGTAGTCCATGGAATGGAGGCACACTGCATCACCAAGGAAAAAGAAATTCAAACAAACCATGTCAACACCCAAGATCTTGTGCACTGTTTTTCGGGACAGAAAAGGGTCCTACTCATCGAATTCTTGCCTCGGGTTGAAACCATTAATAGAGAAACCTATTGTCAGACCTTGAAGGAGCTCCATCGCGCAATTCAGAACAAGAGACGTGGGATGCTGACTGACGGAGTTGTGTTGCTTCATGACAACGCTCGGCCACACAGAGCCCGTGACACCCAAAATCTCATCTCGAAATTTGGCTGGGAGCACACTGACCATCCCCCTACAGCCCGGATTTGGCTCCGAGTGACTTTCATCTCTTCCTGCACCTCAGAATTTCCTCGGTGGTCAATGTTTTGATAGCGACGATGAAGTGAAAACAGCAGTGCGGGAGTGGTTCGCAACGCAGGCGGGCAAATTCTACAATGAGGGGATAGAAAGACTTGTGCTACGACTCGATAAATGCTTCAATAATGGTGGAGATTATGTTGAAGTGTGGGGAATACAATTCAACAAAAATGGTTTGTAAATATCTTCCCGTTTACTTACTACACTCTTTTGGAACTTACTTTAACAACACGCCACATATCATATCTAGGACTGCAATTTAAATTACTGCACACCCCTTTACCATTTACTTAGGAAAGAATATTCTTGTAAACAATTCACAGAGTTCATACACCACATTTACGCAAGACTGTGACTTAGTGTATGTAAATTATTGATTAGAATTAGAATTAGAATTAGCCACGAAATCCCATGAAGGGCAAGGGCCTCCTGACTATGCAGAGTGGCTTGTCAAACAGTTCCCGGTTAGCCACTCCGGGAATGATGGTCACTTGTAATGTCATATCTGAAGGGTACACTGTTCACTAGTCACTGTTTCGGTTGCAAGTCACTTTGTGATTAGTTTCCATTGTTGTCGGTCTTTCGCTGTTCTTGATGGCCGAATCTCGATCTAAGTTCGTCCGCCCACCTTGTCTTCTGTCTTCCAGCGTTGCGTTTGCCAATCCTTGGGTCCCATGTCGTAAGTATGTGTGTCCACCGGTACGCGTTGAGTCGCATCACATGTCCTGCCCATTTCTTCTTCAGCTTGTCGGCCGCCTCTGCTGCGTCTTTGAGGTGTGTTTGGTGTTTTATGATTAGGTATATAGTTTGTAACCATAGGCCTAAGTAATTTTATTTTTAACTCTTTAGTATCGCAAACCATGCATCGCAAATTGTAACTAAGTTATTTCTTCTGGTATCTATTTTGCTACTGTTTATTGCTTCAATGTTTCTAATTAATGTATTTATATATAATCAAAAGCAACTGAATATAATTTCCGTATTCTTTCCTATTATTTATTGATACTACCTATATACTATGTTTAATTTGTAACTAAGTCAATTTTGTACATCATCTTTTTGTTATTGTTAAAAATTATATATAATTTTGCAAAATTTATTTCATATTCTTGCAATATCTCTACACCTTCGTTTATAATTTCTAATTTATGTATTTAATTTTTTTAACTGAACGTAATTTTTCTGTAATGTACCTATTTATTATTGTTTGCTGTCTATTAATTAATGTAAGCCTATTTATATTGTAACTACCTATGACTCATTCCTACTACCTACTACTTCTTTAAAATTGTATAGTATCTCTACATAATGTATTTCACTTGTAACAAACTACAATATACCAAAGGGTAAAATAAGGTTTCAATATTTGGATAACAATAATAATGGTACATAAATAAAATTTTGACGTGAAATATCAAGCTACAAGACAGAAGTGTTGTAACGTTTTGACATTAAATGTTTACTCTGAAGTCACTGGTACAATGATTGCATGAAAGAAGAGGAAATGGGAGAAAGAGATAAAAGTACGCCATCGCGAGTCCTTTTAAGAGAATTTGGGGCTGAGGGGATGTATCTATGTGAGCTCTAAGACTGTTGACCACTTGTCTCACCCCGACTTTCGCCGTTTCGTTTGAAGAAATAATAAAGACTTTTGAAGGAGAGAAACCGAAAATGGACGTAACCTAATAGCTCCCACAAGAGGAGGAGGAAAATCACAAGTACAACTGAACAGCAGCAGGACAGAATAGCCGAAGATGTTAAAAGCCTAAGAAGAGAGAGTGGGAAAAGGAGGGTGCCACAATTCTCGCTAAACAAGAGATTCAGTCCTTCGCTTAGTGCGAATGACACGAGTAAGGTCAACCTGGAGTACTCGAAGGTCCCATTTACTTTTTATTTGTAATTGCCTAGATGTTCCTCTTCAAAATTCTCTAATGTTCCTTCATATGGAAATGTTAAAATCGGAGTAAGGCAAGTGGCCAACAGACTTTCAGCTTACACAGACAATTCCTCTCGGCCGCAATTTCCCTTGCAAGTACGCATTTTGTCGTAGTACCTATTTATATTTCCCCCTCCGTTTAGGTATTCATTCATTCACTCATTCATTCGTTTGTTCACTCATTCATTCGTTCGTTCACTCATTCATTCGTTCGTTCGTTCACTCTTTCGTTCGTTCACTCATTCATTCGTTCGTTCATTCATTAATTCGTTCGTTCGTTCGTTCATTCATTCGTTAGTTCTCTTTCACTCGTTCGTTCACTGATTCACTCATTCGTTCGTTCATTCATTTATCAGTTCACTCATTCATTCATTCGTTCGTTTATTTCTTTCGTTCGTTCACTCATTCATTCGTTCGTTCACTCATTCATTCGTTCGTTCACTCGTTCATTCGTTCGTTCACTCATTCATTCGTTCGTTCGTTCATTCATTCGTTAGTTCACTCATTCATTCGCTCGTTCACTCATTCATTCGCTCGCTCACTCATTCATTCGCTCGTTCACTCATTCATTCGCTCGTTCACTCATTCATTCGTTCGTTCACTCATTCATTCGTTCGTTCACTTATTCATTCGTTCGTTCGCTCATTCATTCACTCGTTCACTCACTCATTCATTAGTTCGTTCACTCACTCATTCATTAGTTCGTTCACTCATTCTTTCGTTCGTTCACTCATTCATTCGTTCGTTCGTTCACTCATTTACTCGATATTTTGCTCTAATGGCTATCATTTTTGTTTTCTGGAGTGATATTTTACAATTATAAGTATATAAGTATATAGGTCTATATAGTTTTTTAAGAAAGTAAATACTGTATTTTTATTAGTGTAATTCGAGTAAAAACGTTTTAATTATCATAAATTTCAGCGAAACAATCACGTACTTAGGATATGAATGGTAACTCTAGAATTACACATTAAATTACGTATATTACAAATTTCTGAAAAGTGAATCGTAAGAACAACTTAATAAACATATGAAGACCATAAAAGGTGAAAATATCTTAACATAATGTTGGATGAAAACGAAAGAATAAGATTTAATGAAATATTATTTCTCTTGACATCACACATATGAAATTCTTAGACTAACAGAAAGAGATCATATTTCCACGAAAATAACTTGGTATTTAAAGTATTTTAACATACTTGAAAGTATGGAATTTATCAGAAAGCAGTCACGAGCTGTTTGTTGGTAATTCTCCTACACCAGAAATACCCGCCCTTGTGATGTAAGTGCGGATATTTTGAGCGTGGCAGCGATCAGTTCTTCATATCTGGGAGCAGTCATGTGGTATTGATAGACCTGGCTTGATGCGCTTCAAAGTACCACACTGACACTTGTATTTATTCAGCACGTACTCAATACCTCAGACGTACAATCTTCACATCAAGATCCATCTGTCTTTCTGCAAAAACTGTTTGTTGATATGATGTAGACAACTCGATGTAATCAATTACCTAGCACCTTTCATTTTAACCTTTGCCTTTATTATAGAAGGCCGGAAATTGGGGGGATATTGACGGAAGAATTTTAGTCTCTAAGCTGGGCGTGATACACATAATGCGAAGGTTTTTCTTTAAAGTTACGTGGAAACCATTATGTATTATAATCTCCCGAGGGCATTATACAAATGGGTCGCGTAGCAGTCAAGAAGGAACTGAAAATACTGTAGGTTGTACATTCAATGTTTATTATAGCAGCAATGAAATGGACGCACAATTGGGCGGAGTTACGCAATAATAGACCAACCGACAATTTGAAAAAAATGAGATATTTGCATAAATCTGCTGATTGCATGCTAATTTAACTGGGAAAAAAAATCAAGAATGCGATATCTGAATTTTGCTGCTATTTATAAGCAAAAATTCGTTTATTGCATAAAATTCATTTATTTATTTTACTTTGAAATATTAATTCAACTGCTGGTCTCTTATTAAAAATCGGATAGCCTGTTTAGTATTATTTGTGCTATTTTTGTAATACTTCTTGCATAAATGTTTTATAAAAAAAACAGATTTATTTCAATGGGCAATATCTCGAAACAGGTTTTTGGCGCTTGGTCTATTATTGCGTAACTTCGTTCAGTTCAAACTAGCTCCTCATGCTCAGCTTTGAGACCAAATTATTAGCTATTCAGAAGGCTGTGCAACGATATAGTGACAACAAATACAGTGGCGGAGTGTTTAGTGACGCACAAGCTGCGCTTAGTTTGGTAAATGACGAATTTAACTTAAATCCAATCTCAGCATTATAACTAAGTTACCACTAGGGATCATTTAGAACACATATGGGTACGAGGACACGCTGGAACCTCCGGCAATGAAAAGGACTTACCACGTGACCAGCTTTCCAAGAAAGCATCTTCTAGTTTAGACTAAACCTATGCCTATTCCAAGTGTACCGTACTTTCTAGTTCATGAAAAAATAACTAAGAAAAAACATCCTAAATAAGTGGGATTACCACTGGAAAAATTGAACATCAGGATTATAAACAAAATAGTCGTTTTTCACCAAGGTTTCAGATAGGGATAAACGTAAACTACGGACATCTAACTACAATGTAACACAATTTATGTCAGGTCATTGTGAATTTAGTGCTATTTCCAAAGATTTTTAATAATAACGAAAGTCATTCACTACATTACAGATTGTTTATCATCTTCTAATTAACTGCTCAATTCTCTGGAGAGAAATATATAAAACTACTTCACATACAATAACAAATATTACACACAAACCGAAGGCCAACCCATGGGATCACCCATTTCCAGCATACTAGCAGAAATATTCTTACACCACATAGAACAGACATACATTCAAAACAAAGACAACAACAAACATGCAGACAACATCATAGTATATTGGCACAGATACGTAGATGACATACTAATACTATACAAAGGAAACAAAAGACAGATCCAAAACCTACATCAACACATAAACAAAATACACCCAAAGCTACACTACTCATTAGAAATTGAAAACAACAAATCCATAAATTTTCTAGACATCACAATAACAAAAGTCGACAACAAACACACATTCAAAGTATACAGAAAACCCACAATAACAACAACACACATAGACAACGCATCCAACCACCCCACACAACACAAACAAGCTGCATTCCGAACAATGGTACACAGACTATTCAACATACCATTGAACCAACAAGATTACAACGAAGAACTAAACACAATCAAATACATAGCACAAGAAAACGGATACACCCCTAACATAATAGGCAAAACAAAACCACAAAAAATAGAAGAATACAACACAAACACAAGAACACAAAAAATACATCACACTAACATACGAAAACAAAAACACACTTAAAATTGCAACCTCATTAAAGAAATTAAACCAATCAAGAAATTAGACCAACAACGACCAGTTCCGAAGATGACCGAAAATAGGTCAAAACATGATAACAAGTTATGTTAAAATTTAACACAAGAAAGTTCTTATCATATATATTCCGAAATATATATAAATTAACACTATACAAAGCGATAGAGTGTGACAAACTTCGACACATGAAGGGTGATATTAAGTTGAACAACTTTTGCTTATAAACCATATCCAGCGACGCTATTTAGGTAATTATATGTAGAAGAAATAAAGCAGGAGGAGTATATATCATCTTGTAACAATTCAGTGGTTAAGTTAGTTTTCAAATTATCATCTTTTATTATTTAATTCACGTGGTGTGATTTTTCCCACAAAACCATTCATATTTAAGACAGGCGACTAAGTAAATATCCATCAAATTTGGCCAATAGTTGAGGGAAATGATAGTGAAGTCAGCAATCTCCATAAAGTTAAGTTCTGAGATGAAATCGTGTAATTGCTTTGGTATATATGGTGTCTGTATTAGACATCGATTTTTAATTACAATGTACCGGTATTGGAGAAGAAAATCCTCATTATTTAAATTTTGCTTTATTCTACTGAAAGGTATGATTCTAGAGAATAAGTTGCTCTAATATGCAATTTTAACACCAAAGAAATTGAAATTATGAAACTGAAATTATTTTGAAATGATTTAGTCTTACTGTTCCAATTTAATGTCTCTACTATTCTAATAGTCTTAAATTATCAACTATTGTAAAAAATTGTTAGTTTCTTTATTCCAAACATTTACGCTATCCATTAAGGTGTATGAAATTTATTGAGGAGAAAAGAAATACAAGTTGACCGTCACGTGCAATATAAATTATTAAAATAAAAATTAATACCGTGATTTCGTGCGGTTATCTCAGAATTAAAAAAATATCCCACCAATGACTTCGAACATTAAAGATATGTTTAAAAATGTTGTTGTTGTTGTTGTTTTCTAATGCCAGGCGATTTTAAAAATGTAACCTATCGTTTACGAAAGCCTTCTTTATTTCAAAATAAGAAACATAGAGTAAAGTTATTTTCATATCAATCTAGAAGACTTTCTGTCTTTTTTGGTAAACTTTCTCAAAGTGAGCAGTGATGATTTTACAATTTGGACAGTCAACGTCGAACAATGGATATTATTAATTTAGCTTTACTTATCGTCCTGCATGAAACAAAACTTTTTAACTAATGGATAAGAAAGAGTAACATATTTGATCATAGTCATAATCATAACACCACCACCACCACCACCACCACCACCAGTCAATTTAAGAGAGCAGGGTATTATTATAATAAATGACAGAAATGTACAGATGTATAAATGTTCTTTAAATGTATAGAAATTAGTTTGAAGAAACGTGAAGAAACGTAACTTTTCGTTCTGGAAAGAAATTTTGTCCGGATCAAATTTCTACGCATTTAAAGGCCAATACTAAGATTCTTTCAATTATTTATTATCTTGGCATTGTCATATTATATCATACTATTATCATATTATCTCTCAAAGTGACTGAGGACATTGGGAATTAAATCAATGGCTTTTCCAAAACACGTTATGAAATGTTTCATATAAAATAATTTCTTTTCTCGAAAAGGAAGCAAAAGGTAGCAAAATTGTATTAAACTTTTTCGTTTGAATTTCCTCAAAGAGCAACACCCTGAAATTATTGGCATTACTTACGGTTCACCCTCTATATGAAACTATTGTTAGCACGATGTACGTAAATTAATAACGTTTTTTCGTACCTCTGTGTAATGTTGCAGCAGTACTGTAATTCCCCTAAGCATTATATTAAAGAGCATGGCTACCGAACTTACACCAAACTTCTAAGCAAAAAAAAAAAAAAAAAAAAAAAAACTGATGATACATAAGTAAAAAAATATATATATGGTCTTGCGGCGTTAAAAAAACAATGATGCGAAAGTAAAAAAGTTACCGACTAATTATACGTTCATGGATCTTGTAGAATAACTTCAAACAAGTTACAGTTGTTTGTGAAAAATTATAATTAAAATCCGTGCCTAATTATTATTTAAAATGAATAAAAATGTGTATATTTAACAAAGAGTATGTTTCTTTTTTTACATCGTAAAAATTCCTTAAAATAAAGCAAAATCAAAATAATTTTGAATATAATTTCTGCTCACTTTCCAGAAGCAAATTTACAAATTGTAAATTTAAGACAATTAATTAACTACACATATAGGGATAAATAAGAACAAAGAAAAAACTATGTCATATACAGGAACATCATTTTATTTTTACTTCAATTTTTATTGTACCTGATTTTCTGAATATACTCCCACCTCTTCTATTAGTAAACTTCCACCCGTCCTCCACACAGGCAGCATATGCAATCAAAGTCGTCTTACGGTTATAGTGAACAGTACTGAGGGAGTGAATATAGTAAGTTCCAGAAGTATGGTCGTATTTTTCAATGAATAAAGAGCATTCGTTACTGAATCATATTTTCGCACAGGTACTGTGCGTCAGTTTGATTACGTCGCGTCCCGGTTTCCCCCCACCGGTTTCTGCTGTAAAGACTAGTGGCTGGGCTGTCTTAGTTCTTTTCTGAAAACATTTGCTGTTAGGAATTCGACGTATACATAATATTATGCAACTGTTGAAAATAATTTAAGTAAAAGGGCCTCGTTATGTAACTGTCACTTGATTTCCCACTTTCTACGACTCTGCGACATAGCCACTTGGACGGGCAGTAGGTAGCATGTCTGAGTAAATTTATCTGTGCAGACCGGACAGAAGTGAAGATTGCATTTATAGTACGTAAGGTACTGTGTTGTGGAGTAGGTATAGAAATATTTGAGCGGGCGCAGGATTATGGCTCCCCATTTCGCCTGATTTGAGTGGTTTTTGGGGTTACTGTAAAACAAGTTGTTTGCTAAACGGGCTACAACAATAAAAGAATTTAGGAATTACATTCAAGAAACAGTAGATTCAATTTCTGAAGATTTGCTTAAAAACGTTTTCGATAATATGCACAAAAGAAATGAAGCCAGTATCGAAATGAACGTGCAGCATTTTCAACAATTACGAAAATAATCAAACTCAAAATCGTAATAGTTCCTAGTTTACGTTAATGGATGCACTAATTTTCTTCTCTCCTGTACCTGTACCTAGAAAATTGATTTGTTTATGTTTTAGAGTAGTGTCATCAAACTCCGGTCGTGAAAGGGGGTAAAAACAGTGTTTCCAGTTCTCGACCGTTAATCCAAAGGTATAGCCACGTTAATATCATAAATGTAAGTAAAAACAAAATGATGTCCTGGTATAAACAACGATGACCTACTTCCTGCACCCACACAGTTATCGTGGACTTGCCTTACCAATTATATAGCACTGATACATTTAATTAGTGTTTTCGTCGACAATATTGAGTAATGTTTATGCAATACAGTAAAAATACGAACGAAATAATAAAAGCATACCCAGGGAAGAAAAACAATGCAACAAGTAACTTTCATATATGTATATGTGCGAACGTTCAATAGAAAGGATTCGACTGTGGGAACGTCATCAGGGGCGCAAAAAGAACAATATTTTGCTTCGCTAGAAAAAATATTGCACTGAATTGCCAGCAGATGTTACAGAGAAGAAATTTTAATTATAACAGGGAAAGTATTCAAATGTCAACCGTACTACAAATTCATTTTTTGATATTTCAGTACGTAATAAAGCTATTTTATACGAGAAATTATTTTAAAAATTTACGAACTTCGATACAACCCCTTCATTGTAGCATAAAGCTAATTTTGCCTCTTTCCTTGTTTAATTCAAAGTAACAAATTTCCATGCCCGAATGTCGTGTTTAAACACGGTGTTTGGAGATAGAATTTGTGGCATAGTAGTGACAGTACGTAACAGTAATAGTCGTAATAATAATATTAGCAGTAAAATATTAAAAATTGTAGTAATAGTAGCAGCAGCAATAACAGTAAAAGTCATAGTAGTAGTGATAGATGTCAGTAATATTAATATCAGTACAGTAACAGTAGTAGTAATGGTAATAGTACTAATTGTAGTAATAATATTAGGAGAATAGTAACAGTAATAGTAGTACAGTAACAATAATACTAGAACAGTAACAGTAGTAGTAATAGTAGTAATGGTAATAACAGTAATGGTAGTAACAGTAGTAGTAAAGTAACAATAAGAGTACAACAATAACATTAATAGTAGTATTGGTAGTAACAGTAGTAGTAATGGTAGTAATAGTAGAAACAGTAGTAATAGTAAATTTAGTACACTAACAATTATAAAAGTGACAGCAGCAGTAGTAGACTAATAATAGTACTGATAGTAATAGTAGGCCTAATATCAATAAGAGTAGCAATAATATAAGTACTAGTAATAGTACTATTAACAGTAGTAGTAGTAATAGTAATAATAGTACTGGTAGTAAAAGTAATAGTTGGCTTAGTATCAATAGTATTAGAAATAATATTAGTAATATTAAAGGTAGTAGTAGCAGTAGTAGTGATAGTATTTCATTTTAAAGGTAATCTACTTTCAACTGTACAGATTATTCAGCTAAAATGTATTTAGGCTACATAATGCACTACATTATGCAAATATTTAATGAGCAGAACATGTTTATAGATAACCTGTAATATAACTGTTTTATAAATTCCAACTTTCAGCTTTTTTGAGAGCAAACTGGATGACAAAAGCCTCTCAACCGAATAATAGCAAGTATTTCCCATATTTATTCTGCGTATTCCTTTAGAGTGCAATTTATATATGTTATTGTTACTCCAAGATGTTTCAATTTTTTTCACCTCTTCAAAGAATAAATTCCCGATTTTTATATATTTCCATTTCATATTATGTTCTGGTCACTAGACATAGTCACATACTTTGTCTTTTCGGGATTTACACTTCTGAAGTATGATTAGTGATATTTATTACTGTTCAGCGAAGTCTGCAATGCAGGGGGAAAGAAACTGGCCACCCTACCCCATTATATCCTGACTTAGTTTCCCCATGAGTGATGTCTTATTGGTGTCACTTTTGAGGTTCAAATCAGTCTTCGGACAATTTACTATATAAGAACAAATCTTACTACTTGTAACATAGTAAGTCTGTGAAGTTCCATATGATATGTAGTTCTGAAAAATAATGTTAAATTTTATTACAAAAGAAAACTGTTTGATTGCTCTAGAAGTTTCCTCGCCTGACAGTTCCTATAGGTAAGCGAGCGGTGCCTCAAAAACTGTTTGCAAATGTGTTCTGTTTATATTTCTTTCAAATTTAAGTATATTGTACCTGCTACATAGATAACTGTAGTGAGTATGGAAGTGAAATGCGAGTTCTATAGGCATCCAACAAGGAAAACTCAGTGCTCAGAAAACAGCGGCCGTGACTGTCTCGCGCAGATGACATATGCTCCCGTTCCCAACATGCTCTCACACCTACTGCAGGGGGGTAAGAGGGGTATAGCATGCGCGCCGCGAAGAATCCGAGCTGAGTTTTGCTTGTAGGATGCCTATAGTAATTAGTAGGGCCTACCTATAAAAACATTTCTTGATACAATACAAGACTAGAGGAAACATTCATTCCTTTCAGAAGATAAAGTTCTCTTTTCTCTCTGAAAATTATAACTGGGTACGCTGAATGTATGGACAGAAATGTCACTATTTAAGTGATAATAGAAGACTCATGTTTCAAAATTGCATTAGTAATTTGTTGTAAAGCGTGTGATCACTTCACGCTTCATATGTTAGAAGTTATTGAAGTTAGAATTTCTATCGTATCTCTGTTTTCCATAACAATACCGCCTATTAAAACACGCGATAACAAGCATCGTTACATGTTCCAAACTTCAAACTTATCGCTACTCTACGCTTTGTCATTTTGTAACACGCACGCTGCATCCGTCGCCTCAGTCACATATCTTCTCTATCGGTTCTGGCAGTTCCCAATTACAGCACACGCGACAGTGTTTGATCAAGTCTAGTTCATGCATGCCGAACGTCTAACTTAAAACAATGATGTTCACTATCCAGAAATTTGTCCTAGTCATTTGGTCTGCAACAAAGCTTTCGTTCATATCCACAGTCATGTTTTATAATTCAAGATAACAAGTACAACAGCGCTGTCCCATTGTACCCACAGTTTTTTATAGTAACGAAACTACTGTGAAGAAACAAGACGCGATTTGCCAAAATAAGTTCTGTGAAATGTGTTTCATTTTCTGAGAAAATTGTGAATTTTTTTAAAATATGAAGGTTAAAAATTCGAAATCAAGCTCTCCGTAGTGTGATTCGTCGTCACAAAATCAGTACAAATTATCCTAAAGCTCGTATCTTGAGGGCCAAAGTTTTCGAGATAAGAAACGCAGTCAACTGGGAAAATACATTCCTCATCGGTATTACGTGAGAATAAAACGTTAGTTATCATCAGGGCTACGATTTAGATTATCTATAAATTATAACAAAAAAGTTCCAAAATAAGTCACTTATGACCTAAAAATCGTTCAAATATATCCCGAATCAATTACAAATTATCTAAAACTAGATTTTATATTGTTAATTTGACATAGTAAGAAAAGAGGTTGGATGATCGTCCACCTCTGCTTCGGCATGTGTGCGTGAGGCCAGCAGCCGTCTGGTCGGTCGAGAGGTTTTTAGGTACTGTTTAATAATTACAATAGTAATTAATGACAGTTACAAAGGAGGATAGGAGCAAATGCTGGCTAACTTTCGGTGCTGGACCCCGGGCTCATTTCACCGGCATTATCACCTTCATATCATTCAGACGCTAAATAACCTAGATGTTGATACAGCGTCGTAAAATAACCCAATAAAAAAATACAATTGAGGAGGTCAGCGCAACAGTGGTCTAAGCCACTTTTTTATGTAGACAAAACAAGTTAAAGTTATATATATATATATATATATATATATATATATATATATATATATATATATATTTTTAAGCGAAAAATTTTTGGGGGAAAAATTATATGCTTCCTTACAAGCTATATAATGATGGATTGGTTTATTCCACTTCGTAGGAAGATAGTTCACGTCAAAATCAACAGAAGGCTCAATATTTAATTTTTCGCAATGAGGAGGGTTATAGAACTGTTGCGCTGACCCCCTCAATTGGATTATAGATACCGACAATGAAGTATACAAAATTAATTAAATAATTCATTCTTCTTCATTTCTCATCAATCGTATCTAAATAATTATGCATAAATTGTTTTACCTGATATAGTTTCTATCAATTAATATACATTAATTTGCATTTTCACTTACTGAATTGCAATATACAATAAAAGCTTGAGAGAGAGAGAGAGAGAGAGAGAGAGTGAGAGAGATTTTAAGAAAACTAAATTATCGGCCTTAATTAAGGATGACCCGAGGATCCGGAAATTAACAGCAGATATCATGAATAGAAGATGAATATTGTTATAAAAATAAATTGTAATAATTAAGCGCTGTTGATATCAATTATAAAATACAATCCTAAAATATAACCTTAAAATTAAACTTAAATAAAAGAATTTTGTTAAAATTAGCATACGGTACATCATTAATTAAGACCTTCTGAGTGGTAGGCTATAAATGAAACTGTATAATCTGCAGGGAATCTACAAGAATTTGAGTGATAATTTTTTTTTAATTTCAAAAGATGGTATTCATAATTAAAAAAAGAAAATATTTGTAAATTTGGATAAAGAACCCCGAGCACCAAAAAATAAACCTGTCACTGACCAATAGAAGAGAGGGATGTTATACTGGCACTAAGATAGGGAATACAAGACTAATGAATGGTCCTTTTTTCATGATCAACCTGATGAGTTTGGCTGAGATCTCTCTCTATGGGTGTAGTTGGATCTATGATAATAGCCTTTTGTTGTTGCCTGTTTAATGCTATTATATCCGCTCTTCTGTGAGAGTTATCTTCAGAAATGCAGTGAACCTCTTCATGAACTTTCCAACCCTTTTTCCGAAGACGACAGGCGACAGCTCCACGGACTCTATGATGCCTGTTGTTATGCAATAACTCCCCTTTTCCTACAAAAGCCAACACGTAGCCAAGGGTTCCTATCATGTTGCAGCCAGGTTGTATCAAAAATTAAATTCTGACAATTGTCAGCTAATTGAACCTTATAACTTGAAAGTATATTTTAATTATTTTCAAAATACTGTTAGGACTAAAATTTTCCAAACGTACACCTAAAACGATAATTCTTCTCTATTATACTGTATATACATTTTGTTTCTCTTTCTACATCTTGGTTTCCCACGAAACTGACTGAATCTAATTACTTAAAACACACACTTGTAATACAATTTATGTACAGATAAAGGCATCCTACGTATTTAAAAATATTTCTCTATTGAATTTCAAAAAATTTTATTTTAAATTAATAACTTATTTTTGATTAAATACTATTAGTTTTCTTTTACACAACCGCTTAAAATAATCATGCGGTCATTTTAGATCTTTTATAGACCTGAGGCAATTAACATTTAAATTACTATATCATACGCAAAGAATTACGTTTAAAAGATAAGCCTATTATTTTTTTTATTAAAAGTATTGTCCTCATCAATTCAGCTTTTGTCTGAATACTGCACCAAAGTAAATAAAATAAAATCTAATCATAAACGTAAAGACGAGGATAGGTCTATTATATAGTTCCGATAAGCTGAGATATAGAAATTATTTATTGTGTATTTGTCGTCTAAAATCAAACGGTAAGTGAAATTTATTCACTAAATAATAATAATAATAATAAATAATTTCTGAAAACGAGAAGTTCTTTGGGGACAACACTCCTCCTTCCGTCGAATTTGTTTCTACATTTTCTGCTGTTAGTTTTTCGTGTTTATAAATATCCCTGTTTTCTTGCTTGTATCCATTCTATTTACAATTTCAACCAACGTTTTTTTTTTTTTTTTTTTTTCGGTTTTCATATGATGAAACTAACAAACATGGTCTAACTCTTTTTTGTTTTCTTTAATTTCAATATGTTTCTGCAATTTACAGTATATCATGGATTCTTTCCCATCTGTTACATCAGTCGTTATTTTTGTTCCAGAAAAACATACACAATATTTGGAAAAACAATTTATATTTTTACTGCTACTTTTTATTGCAGAACTTCACTTTTAACGAACGTAGGTCAAAACAAATGTTCAGGAAGTATTTAGTTCATATTCGCTGTACCATCAAATTTTAAATTGTACAATTTTTTAAAACATAGCATTTTAATATAACCAGGACGAATAGAAGAAACAGATTGTTTTGGTTTTAAATAGTCCCAATTGAATTTAATTAGAAGACAGGATATTAGGATGTTTCTGGCATACGATTTACTGGTGATGGGTCCTGAATTTAAGACTCGATGAGGCAATAGATGCTTTTCGCTTCACTTGTCACTCCCAATGCTGTATTCCAGGTCGCCAGGGGCCGGGTTCAGCTTCATCAGATCGTAAAGGATGAGGAAAGAAATGACAGTAAGAATTAAGGGCGGTGTTTCTGACTTAAGATATTTATAATTTACTTCCTAAGTTCAGCTATGTTTCTGTGCCAAATCGACATTACCAGGTGTTAATAATAATAATAATAATAATAATAATAATGATAATAATAATAATAATAATAGTAGTATTAATAATAATAATAATAATAATAAATAATAATAGATCACTGTGTCTCCTTGGGTGCATTATACTAAGTACAAACAACTTATCCCTCAGCACTTAATATAAAAATATTTATAATTTTTTGCAGTACTTTAATGCTCCCTAGAATTAAATTTAATAATAACTTTATAGAGACTGACACATTGCATATTGTTAAATTAGAAAGTAGTAGACAATGAATGAGATGGGAGGGGATGAAATGATTGAGTGAAGAGAAGGTGGTGAATTCAGGGGGAGGGGGAACGTGTGGGAAACGCTAAAAGCACGCTTGGAGGGATAGAAGTAATCTATGTGAACATGCCAGAAGGTTCGAACACCATACCACAGCTTTCCCGGGGACTTAACCACCCTCTACAACTGCACTTGATCTCTTACTGCCTACATACCTCCCTCACCACCCATTTCAACCCCTCATTTCCCGGGGACTTACCCTTACCCCTCCAGTACTGTCATGGGGCTTCACCTTCTCCGTGACTAGCCCAGTGGCGGAACTGTAGATTTATGGAACAGGATGTTACTAAATAATAGAAAAGAGAATTTATGACTCCAGGTAATCAAGAAAATGGAGTTCGGGTATTCCTAATTAAGTTTTATTAAAAGTACTATCAGTACTACAAGGTTTTTAATTATACGGATCATCTACTTTTCTATAATTGCTGAAGCGATAACCTTCCTGACTACAATTCCTTCGGTTTTGAGTTCGATTTCTGGCAGAGAAATACAAATTTACCTTCTCCTCATTGAAACTGGAGGCCACCGGCTTAGCTCAATCGGCTAATGCGCTTGCCTGCCGATCCGGAGTTTCGTTCGGGCGTGGGTTCGATTTCCTGGTTGGGTTTTTTCCGAGGTTTTCCCCAACCATAAGGCAAATGTCAGGTAATCTGTGGCGAATCCTCGGCCTCACTCTCGCTATCACCAATCTCATCGACGCTAAATAACCGCGTAGTTGATACAGCGTCGTTAAATAACCAAGTAAAAAAATTTGGAACTGGGTTTGTAGGCCTATAAATTGTGTCGTGTTTTTAATTATATCCTATTCATAATTGTCACCAATTCTTGAAAACAGACAATGGTGAGTATATTATCTGATGCCTTTACCATAATAATATTACAACGCAGATGAACAACTGCATATAATATGTACCGGTATGCTTGAGTCCAGTTTAACTGTTTATTCGAGGTCACGACTTGAAAATGTCGTGTATCAATAAAATTCATACGAAGTTTATGAATTTTTAGAGTATGTTTCCAGTCACTTACTCAACAGATTCTCAAAGAGTGGCTTCATAAACAGACCTTCATTAGTACTTTTACCCTATTATTAGCCCTATCAAATTGGCGAACGCTACAGAACACGAAGCGTAGAATAAGGTGAAAGGTTCAATTTCTCTGCTTTATTTTTCTATTTGCTTCCTAATTCATATATGTTTCATGGAATATTTTATATTATTATCACAAAATATTATTACATTAAATTTAAAGTAAATTTGCCATCATCTACAATTACCAATGTTTGTTCACGTGCATTGAAAGGTTCGATTGCATTGTTAAGAAATCATCTCAGATAAGACATTGCGCTGTAATTTATTTTTCCCTTTCTTGCATCGGTTTTATATCCATAACAAATTATCCATGTAATATGTACTACTCAAAATTGTATTTTCGTAAATGGTAGGCTATACTTTGTCTTCTAGGCAATCTCTGTTCAGGGAAAGTGGTTGTTGTTGATGATGATGATGATGATGATGATGATGATAATAATAATAATAATAATAATAATAATAATAATAAATACATAACTGACATACAAAACCCTGAATACTACAAATTTGACATTTGCCAGAAATGTATTTGGACTCATAAAATTCAACATGCCTGGGACCTGGTTGGCAAGTTGGTATAGCGCTGGCCTTCTATGCCCAAGGTTGCGGTCGATGGCATTTAAGTGTGCTTAAGAATAACTCTTCTCGGGTTCTCAGCCAGGTGAGTTGGAGATTAGCTTCCAAGCTTTCGACGGCTAGCTCTGCCATCTTCTCCATCACTTCGTCCCTGAAGAAGATGGCAGAGCTAGCCGTCGAAAGCTTGGAAGCTAATCTCCAACTCACCTGGCTGAGAACCCGAGAAGAGTTATTCTACATCAAACGCCGGGAAAGCCTCAAGTCATACAAGTGTGCTTAAATGTGACAGGCTCATGTCAGTAGATTTACTGGCACGTAAAAGAACTCCTGCGGGACAAAATTCCGGCACATCCGGCGACGCTGATATAACCACTGCAGTTGCGAGCGTCGTTAAATAAAACATAACTTTTTTTTAACATGCCTGGGGATTAATAACTGAATGGAATTACTGAAGTTTACTCAATAACACCCCACTCCACATTCCTCGGCAGAAACAGTTATGTTCAAGACCTACACGAGTATAAGGAAGGCAAGCATTGCTGAGTAACGGATTGTATAAGGCAGGCATAATAGCTTTCGATCTCGCTGGCCGCCGCCTAAAATCCATCACTGATGCACAGTGACGTACTGTGTGTTCATTTTTAAAGCGGTGAAGCGAAAAAGAAATGGACGACGGTATGTATCTTCTTTCCTTTCCCCTATCCCTTTACACCCTGGGCTGCACTAATACAACTTAATTTTATAGACGATTTTTACTCGGTTTTCTAAGAGTGTCATAAGAATTGTAAGGTTGTCTAACTTCGATGAAATTAGCGATAACGAAATTATATTTTTGCCTTATGATTTCCTCAGAAGGGAACGATGAAATAATCACGCTCTTGCTCAAATTCAAAGCATACGATCCGCACGTGCCCCTACACTAAGCCAGTGGCTATATAATTAGGAAATAATAAATCATCTGAGAAAACAAAATTAACGGAAATGTGGAAAAGCAAATTCGAAACCCTCTGGAACAGTAGAATGTGCTGTTCTCAAATTATCTAGGCCCGAAACGAACGGGTGTACGCCTGAAAACAGGTTTCGATTAATTCGGCGATGTTCGAAAAGTGACATTATTATGCGGCAAATAACAGCTCGCTTATCAGTAATTTAGCGCGTCAGATTTCGTCAGTGAAGTCTCGTAACTTAATACTTTACATTACAAATGTAAATTATTGATCTACCTATAATAAGCGCTGAAAATGTCGACTAAAAAGATAGGAAATTTGTATCGATATGACTAAATAGTGAACACTCAATTAAAACCAGTTTTAAAATTGAAGCCTGGGCTCACTGTCCATTTCATTCAATTTATGAATGAGTATTGTTTTATAAAGATTTAGTTTCACGCTGATATCTTGAATGCATCTACCGGTTCAGCTAACTTCCTTAACGATAACCTGGAAGAATTTTCTAGCCTATAGCCTATTTTTTATTGTAGTAGGTTATTTTACGACGCTTTATCAACATCTTAGGTTATTTAGCGTCTGAATGAGATGGTGATAATGCCGGTCAAATGAGTCGGGAGTCCAGCACCGAAAGTTATCCAGCATTTGATCATATTGGGTTGAAGGAAAACCCCGGAAAAAACCTCAACCAGGTAACTTGCCCCGACCGGGGATCGAACCCAGGCCACCTGGTTTCGCGGTCAGACGCTAACCGTTACTCCACAGGTGTGGATGTCATCGAGTTTTTCTTCAGTCACATCGCTATTTAAGTGTCCTCATTTTTCAAGGCTGTTGATTTAGATGGTTGTTGAACGTCTGGAGTTTCCGTAGAGATACGTAGCGTGGTGCTTTTTGTACGAATTCTCAGTAATATACTTGTCATAAACGATGATTCGCTATCGTAATATGAAAACCTACTACAATGCCTCGAACTAAACTAAACTGTACTGAATAAAGCCAACTCTAATGCTCTAACATTCATGTCCTTCAGCCTTTGTTGTCTGTCCATACCACGCAATACAAAACACTCCCACACTGCTTTCTCGGCAGTCAAGTTCGATATACAATAGTAAAAGACAGACGGCGTTTACCTGAGTGAAACCTTTTTTTTTTCTGGCGAGCTCTTTGTAGAAAAGCAATATAGTGACAGGCATGGTCATTTTATTGAAGTCTAATTTCGTAACAGCGGTTGTCTGCGTCTATAAATTAACGGAGCTGTGCTGAAATATTCTCTTCAAACTTCATTATTTAGCATAACAAAATACAGAATTTACTACTCACCACTTTCCCTTGCAAACACCGAATATTTTTCCGTGTCAGTCTATGTTGTACTAATTGCAGGTCTAGTGTAGGACTGTTTCCATTGATCTGCAGCCACGTCTTCATGTATTCAGTCGGAGAATACCATGCATCAGTCTTATTCATTGCAACGAAATGCCTAAAATTGATAACTTGTAAATTCCTACAAACATTATATTCTTTAATACAGCACACAGACAGAGAACTGGACAGGTAAACATACAGATATATTCGTACGAGGAGATGGACAGACGATCAGACAGTGAGAGAAAGAAGAACCATTTAGGTTTAAATTAATCAACGGAAACAAAACAACAACACATATAGACAAAGGCCATAAATATTTTGTGAACGGAATTTTGCGTTGTCTGTGAACTGGTAATATTTAACATTGTAATCCAGAATTGTAAATTGTGGTCTGTCCTAAAATCTGTAGAGTAGAAAGACGAAACAAGACCTCTGCTCTGCGCAAGTGGTATGTGGGAAGGCCGATGGCTGCTCTGGGGAGAGACATTGCTTGAACGAAGCGAGCAATCGCTTTCAGGAGGGGATAATTTTTATCTGATCTCTCTCTACCTTCTACCACGATCATTTTACCCCTTAGTGGACTCGAGCTGATGCTGCCCACAATACACTCCGGCAAGATAGACTCCGCCCCTATATGCGCGAAGTTACTCCTCAGATACCTGGAACGGATCATTAGTATTGATTTTGCACGAATCATAATACTCGTATGCTTTATTGATATTTGTTTGTTAACAATTTTTACAGTTAATTTCCATCGACGCTTAGGGGTAATGCGTCGTACCCGTACACACTATTAACACTCATTATGTTCATCAATATTGTAAAAAATATATAATGGTTATAATCATTATAACCAAAATCTTGATTGAAATTAATCATTATTGCCGTTAATATTATTAATACTACCGCTACCACCGTCGTCATTTTTATCATATTCAGCATTATTACTATAATATCAATTAAAGATCCTTGAATAAAGTGAAATAGGATATTATCACCACCAATACTGTCACGAATACTCGTGTCACCACAATCATCATGTTGTTGTTTAGTGAACTGTCCGAAGACAGATCTGAACCTCACAAGTGATACCAAAAAGCACTACTTATGAGGCAACTAGGCCAGGAGATAATGGGTAGGATGGCCAGTTCCTTTCCCCCTCCATTGCATGCATGTCTTATTTAACACTAAATTTAATTGTTTAACTCTTAAAATTACATGTAAATAAACACACATTTTGCTTTATTATTATTATTATTATTATTATTATTACGCCAGTGTTTTCTGTATTGCTGTTATTTATATTTGCTATGTATTTTTATACGCGTTGAGTGGAAGAGAAGGCCTTATGGCCTTTACTCAGCCAATAAAAATACATTAACGAACAATTTAAATTGTAGGAAAAATCATTGTAATGTCAATCTTCATCACTATAATTCATTGTGAACAGTCTATGAGTACTAGTTTTGAATCATGAATAGAACGTCAACAGCAGCACAAACAAGATGCAAGTGTACCCTTGATAGTATCTGTGGCACGCGCCAAGTATGACGTCACGTCAATATTGTCTATGAACAACTAATCTTATATCCGAACCCTCTGGTCTAGAATGCGGTGGCTAACTATTACTGATAGCCTTACCAGTCTATAGATACGGTAATTATACAGTATGGAGTACACTTCGCGTCGGTACCTTTGATGTAGCCGGACTGATTTCAATGACCTTCAAACGAGTTTGAGCGTGAGATTCTGCTTTCTCCCTTGAGTTGGCACTGACATCACACCAGCTAGCAGTCGACACAGCGGAAATATAACACATACAATTAATACATCTAGGTACATTATGCACTCAAATAAAATAAATTGGATCCATAAAATAATAAATTCGTCATTAACTGTAATGTATAGACTCTAGAATTCCTTTATACTGAGGGTTGAGACGTTGACCCCAACAACAATTAAAATATGTAATGATTTGATAGCACTGAAAATGGAAAAACAAAACTCCTATGAGAAGTAAAACCATATACTTATATAATATTGCACAGTAATATTAAAAAAATTTGATACATAATTGTATAATGTATTATATTATTTTATAATATAATTTATTATATATAAAACATAAAAAATTATTATTACAAGAAGTTTGTCACTGAGAAATAAGGAAAAGCTGTTAACTTGAATTTATTTGGAGCAAAGCATTACTGGATTATGCAATAAGGTAGGCGATGTTTGGATCCTGTGTCTCAACTCTTATACTCGACTATTATCTGAGCGTGTGCTCGATTACACTAACCTCTAGCGCTTGAAAGTGGAACTAAACGCCGGCGCACAGAGAAACAAAACAGGGAAATTCGCTCAGTGTCCATTCCTTGTAATCCCTATTCGCTGGCCTCACCATCATAAGCATGATCTTTATCTACTTCAGTTTTGTGTGTAAAATTGCAATGTACTTTACTTTATAAATCTGTACTGTCTTTGTATCGCAGTTTACTCCTGGTTGAGTGTTAGAGAAGGCCGGATGGCCTTAATTCTGCCAGGTTAAATAAGCCACTATTATTATTATTATTATCATTATTATTATAGTAACTAAATATCCTAAAATTAAGCTGAAAGAGTTGTTTTGGGAAAGGGCGGATTAACGGACATCAAGAGCGTTGTCATTTCCTTATAGACAAAGTTACCGCGCAGCAGAAACAGTAATTTAATGAGTACAGTGGTAAGTCACGACATTTGAGTCGTCTTTTTGAGAGAACCACAAAGACCGCATAGGGTTGGCCATTCCACCACGGCGCCGTCACTACATCAGTGAGAGGGGTTGATCCTCGGTAGTTGCCGTTGTAGTGCGATGTTACCGTGGTCGGGAGGTAGCGAGGGGGTGGAGGGGTTCCCCGACACCAGCCGGCAATAGCTCGGGGCCCAGACTGCAGCGTGGGATCTGCTGCACATGACAACGCACTATGTGATTTTACAAGGTGAGTCCCACAGTCTCCACTTCACTCTCTAGCCCATCTTCTGGGATCCAGATTCAGTTCTAGATGATTCAGCCAATTCCTCAGTAATGGTTACTAATCTATCATCGTCAATTTAAATGGAAACCCCATCATGGTTTAGTGTGGTGGGACTTGTTCACATAATACAGTAGTGTCAGAATTGTAAGCTCCAATACCGGTTGTGGTGCTAGATCGGAGCTTGAACTTGCTTATGTCTGTGGAAACACCGGAGCACGAAACCAGTCTAGTGGAGGGCTCCGCTCCGTTTAGTCCCTGTCTGACATCGCTGACATAATGTATCAGTTTCGAAACGGTATAGTTATTAGCAGGGGCGGGCGGTGCTCATGTGCTACAGCACAATAAAACGATGGCTGAGAACCAGACTGTTCCAAGTCCGTTTTACTATTATTTTTTTTTCAGAAGAGCTATTTTAAGCTCCTAACATTCAAAGCTTCATGAAACAATTTGGAATAGCTTCATAGCAACCTTATGAAGAGATATATTACAATTTTGTTTGATTCATACATGTTGACTAGGACATGGAACACAATGAAACACAGATTTCCTTCTTATAAAAATTTGGACTTAGAACAGTCTGGTTCTCAGCCATCGAAAAGTAAGAGAGAAAAAGATGTTTTGAATACTTTCAAGGAAAAATTGTTCCGGAGCCAGGTATCGACCCCGGGACTCTTCGTTTAGCTCACGAATGCTCTACCGACCGAGCTACCCCAGGAACTATACACGACACCGCCACTGCGCTAAGCCGGATACCCGGCCCCGGAACAATTTTTCCTTGAAATTATTAAATCCTGCTTTACAGGTAGCTACTACCTGAAAGCCAGATTTGCATAAAAGTTTTGTTCTAAAAACCTAAAAGGTATTTGTTTACTTTAAATAGTTACCGTATGTTTCCTTTCTATTAAAGCATTTGAATCATCTGCCTTGACACGTTTCATCATTCACCCTCCACTGTAGTGCGAGAAGTGCTAAACTGCTAAGCACAGGAAAGATGTCGACATGAAGAAATGCGCGTGCTTCAGTTACCTTTTTTTACTTCCCCGGAAGCACCGAAAATCTCAACAAACTGCTGTCCCTTCTGTGCTCACCAAAGAGTAGCCAGAACAGAATAGCCAACTTACGTATTTAGTACCTAAAACTTCATTTATTGAACATGAATTTAAATACGAAACATTTTTTTTTCTATTAGAAATGTGGTTTTTAGCCAATGTTTCCAGTTCTTCTAGGTAATAAAATGAGACATATATGTTCACCTTTGTAAATATACGAATTTCAGCTGCACATCTTGATTACACAACTTTTAACACTGTATCACTTCGGAATATGTATTATATGACTTTCTTGTGGTACCTGGTTTACATGTTTCGACCAATTATAGGTCATCCTCAGAACTGGTCGTTGTTGGTCTTGGCGCCTCTTATTTTATTTCCTGTGAGGGTGTGTTTGTGTGGTGTAATGTGGAGTCAAAGAGTGTGTGTGTTCTGAAATTGAGTTATGTGTTTAGAATTTCTTTGGGGTGTGTTTTTGTGTGTCTATATATTTCATATTGTTCTAGTGTGTTTAGTTTCTGGCTTTTTGGTTGGATTTGTAGTATTTCCATGTGTGTGTTGATATCTCTGTAGGTGTGGTTAGCATTTGTGATGTGTTCTGCATATGTGGAAGTGTTTTGTAATTTTTTTGTGGCTGTGATGTGTTCTTTGTAACGTGTTTGAAATGATCTGCCTGTCTGTCCTATGTAGAATTTGTTGCAGAGATCCTAACTCACGCCTAAAGGCAGTCTCAGAGGAGAAGTGCCTCTCACAAATCCCTAGACTAAAGTCAATTTAATACGTTTTACACAGTTGATGATATTTATGTATTAATAAAATTAATTAATAAATAAAATTAATAAATAAACAAATAAAATAAATAAATAAAACTATTTATTTATTTATTTATTTACTTACTTACTTAGTTACTTAGTTATTTATTTATTTATTTATTTATTTAAAACTTTACCACAGACAGAAGCAAGGTCCCAATACGTGGGTTACATTGATACAATTCATATACAAGATGTGTAATAGTGAAAAAATAAAAGAAGCAATACAAACGAAAGAAAGAAGGATAGATATGCTAGAATATAATATTGCATTTAATATTAATCCAAAATGTCAATACAATAATTATTTCAAAATTACTGTAGAGGGAAAACATTATGGTACACTTTTTCATAATTTAAATACCTAAGGAAGTGTAGTTCTTTTCAAAATTGTACGAAATTTTTCAATTGATAAACTGAAATGTAACTGAAAATCACAGTTTAAAAGACAGAGAGTTGTAAGTATTATACATAACAAACAATGGAGAGTTCTTGAAGAAAACAGTTGTAGGAATTGGAATAAAAAAAAAAGGTTGCCAATGACGTAATTTTGTTCTTTTTACATTGACTGAAGGAATTTAAGAAAATGGCAGTTATTCAATATACCATTAACAGTTTTGTAGAGTAAAATTTGGCTATTTATTAATCGTATAGATTTTGAAGTTTCATAATTGAATTCACAAAGTAACGGATTATATGAAATATGCTTTTCATAAGACGACGTAAGGTAACGTAAATGTCTTTTCTGTATCCTTTCTATTTGCATCTGAGGGGGCTGGAAATGAAATGACCATAAATATTATAGACGCATACTCAAGTTCAGTTCTAACTATAGTTTTATATAGAGTACCACTAGTATTTATATTTTTAAATTCGTTTGTATTTCTGATTATAAATTCTAATTTTCTATATGCATCATTTACCACGTGATTCAAGTGGATTTTAAAACAAACGTGTAAACTAAATAGCCAAATCCTTAAATGATTTTATTCTAAGTAATTGCACACTATTAATATCACAGAATTTTGAGTAATTATCTTATTTCTAGAATGCGTCATAAAGCAACATTCTTGGTAGCGTCGATAAATAAATTACTATTGCTACTACTACTAGTAGCATTACTACTTTCATGCTTTTCTGTGAGAAAAGACTTCTTCTCAGTTGCACCAAATGTAAGGGAGGTCTTGATGTACATAAATTGACTAGCTATCCAATAAACGTAGAGAAATATCCCTTCACTTCACGAGTAGGAGAACCGTTCAATTCCTGCTCGCAGAGCAGCGTTTTACGAGGTCGTTATACTATTCATCGGTCGCCCAAGTAAATTCTTTAAGGTCTGTTGATAAAGATACAATCGTTAAGTCTTATATCGTGCCAGCACGTACTAGAAACGCCATTCCATTTGACATTGCATAAGACATGCACTCAGGCAGTGATTTAAATAGCTACTTTAAATAAATTCTTAATGTAGCGTTTGGCAAAGTTTAGTTCTAGTGATTGATTGATGTTGGAGAGTGTTTATAGGTAAAATCGATATAGGTCAGTCAAGCAGTAAAACATGGAATAAGATGAAGTGCAGAACATTGTAAAGTAATATATTACTAAATTTAATTATGTATTTTCAGTTGTCTAAATTGAAGACAACATATGAAGGGTTCAGAACCATAGTGGGCCTAGCGCCATTTATTAAAAACGCAGAAAACAGGGGTTAAAATTAAGTTGTTAGCATAATTCAATGGAAACATACAGAAAATAATATAAAGTATGCACATTAAAACTAAATGACATGTGAATCTTCTTTAAACTATGGTATTCACTTATCTTTGACCCTTGCTTTCTCCGTTTTTAATACATGGCGCTTGTCCCACTATGTTTCTGAACCCTTCATATTATATTTGTAATTAGTATGTCAATTGCATGAAGAATTGTCACCACTGATAGTATCACCAGCGAATAGGGATTATAAAGAATGGACATTGAGCGAATTTTCCTGTGTTTTGTTTCTCTGTGTGCCGGCGTTTAGTTCCACTTTCAAGCGCTAGAGGTTAGTGTAATCGAGCATACGCTAAGATAATAATTGAGTATAGAGTTGAGACACAGGATCCAAACATCGCCTACCTTACTGCATAATCCAGTAACGCTTTGCTTCAAATAAATTCAAGTTAACAGTTTTTCCTTATTTCTAAGTGACGAACTGGTTGTAATAATAATTGTTTATATTTCAGATATAATAAATTATATTATAAATAATATAATACATTATCAAATTATGTATCAAATTGGCTTAATATTTGTATATAATATAATACAGGTATATGGTTTTAGTTCTCATGAGAGTTTTGTTTTTCCATTTTCAGTGCTATCAAATCATTACATATTTTAATTGTTGTTGGGGTCAACGTCTCAACTCTCATTATAAAGGAACTCTAGAGTCTATACATTACAGTTAATGACGGATTTATTATTTTATGGATCCAATTTATTTTATTTGAGTATATAATGTACCTAGATGTATTAATTATGTGTGTTATATTTCCGCTGTGTCGACTGCTAGCTGGTGTGATGTCAGCGCCAACTCAAGGGAGAAAGCAGAATCTCACGGTCTAGCTGGCTTGAAGGTCATTGAAATCAGTCCGGCTACATCAAAGGTACCGACGCGAAGTGACCATACTTAATTACCTATACGCTGGTATCACAGTCTCCGAACATTTTCTGTAGTTTAAGATGGATTTTCAGTATTAAGACTCATCTAACGGGTGATTTCGGCGGCGACGCTGAACAGTATTTCAGTTGCCGGCACTTGTTATTTTGCACACAACACAAGCGATATTGAATGTTGAGTAGCAGTCATCTAAACTAACAATAAATCTGTAGCCGAAATTTTTCTGGTAATTTTCGATTTTCCGAAAATAATTGGCCATAACACATATAATTAACCACCCTGAAACCGAAAATCGCTTTTTTGACATTTTTGTTTGTATGTCTGTCTGTCTGTATGTTACCTTTTCACGCGATAATGGCTGAACGGATTGCGATGAAAATTGGAATATAAATTAAGTTCGTTGCGACTTAGATTTTAGGCTATATGGCATTCAAAATACATTATTTAAAAGGGGGGGTTATAAGGGTGCCTGAATTAAATAACTCGAAATATCGCGCTTATTATTGATTTTTGTGAAAAATGTTACATAACAAAAGTTTCTTTAAAAATAATTTTCGATACGTTTTATTCCGTGAAAAATTTTGACAGGACTGATATTTAATGAGATAAATGAGTTTCAAAATTAAAATAACTGCCATCTAAGGCCGTGTAATGAATTAAAAAAACAAATGACTTCGTCTATAAGGGGCCTTGGACAGCAACAATCGAAAGCTATGAAAGACAGCCTACAGAGAATGTTTCTGTGTTTCTATGAAGAAATATCGGAAGCTAAATTAATCGATTTGTATAATTAATTATTATTTCACCATTGAAAAGTGCAGTTTCTCTAGATGGACATAATACTATAATGTTGTTACAGTAACTTCTGATATAATATAATATAATATAATATAATATAATGTAATGTAATGTAATGTAATGTAATGTAATATAATATAATATAATATAATATAATATAATATAACATAATTTAAGTTATTTGAAGGGTTCAGAACCATAGTGGGCCAAGCGCCATTTACTGAATACGTAGAAAACAAGGGTTAAAATTAAGTTATTACCATAATTCAATGGAAACCTATAACAAGTAAAATAAAATGTGCACATTAAATCTAAATGATGTCAATATTCATTAAACTATGGTTGCATGTAATAAAAATTAATAAACATGTTAAAGGTATTGTCATTGCACCAAATGAGTGTCTCTGGACGAAAATGATCGCATTTTAATTATTTGGATGCAATTTAAATTAAGTAACATATTAAACGATTTATCCTTCTATCAAACACGAATGTTCTCTGGATCAAATGTCCTATTTTAATTATGTAATCACTTTATATTTATTTCTAACGGGTGCAGCGGAGCGCACGGGTACGGCTCGTTGTGAATAAGTTTATATTTTTACGTAAAACTACGTCTTTCATCTCATTACAAATGAAGGGTAACATGGCAAGCAACTGTCAAATAAACATGCAACCACATTGCGATCCTTGTATATCCCTTGTTTTCCTATTCCCCCACGGTCTTCTTGTATTCCCCTTGTTGTCCTTCTGTAGCCCTTATTATCTTTCCAGTGCCCTTGTTCTTCTCATATTCACCTTGTTTTCCTTCTCTATCCTTGTTTTCCTTGCATTTCCTTTGCACTTCTTGTATTCTCGTTGTGCAGATTGAATTTCCCTTATTTTCCTTGTACTTCCCGGTATTGTTCCGCGCGCTACACTTCAAGTCTTTTACGTAAAGATATGTAGTATAGGAAAGCTGTATGGCTGTCGATTTTTTGTTTGCACCGTTCCACCACAATACAGTCATTTTATCCCATAATATTTTATTGTGTGAAGAGACACGCAGTATAAAAAATAGTTCCATTTCATCAGTAGCTTAACTACAACAGCTGTATCTGTCATAACATTTATTTTAAATACTTATTATATTCCAAATTTATTCCGTTCATAAATATGCAATTAGAAAGAAAGATCCACTTACAATTTGAGAGCGGTTATAGCAGGCATCGACAGAATATGATATCGGCACTTCAGTCACTTACTCCCATATCAGATGTGTGAACCTTTCGGAAAAACAGCAGCGCGCATAATTTCAAGCAGTGGTTTGGTACAGATAATTTTAATAGAAAATTATTTACATAGACCTATACACTAAATGTTTACTATACCTTGATGATGTTAAATTGTATGAAGTCATTGACAAACAACAAGACGGTTTTGATCTACATGATGTTTGGACAAACAATATAGATGGAGTATTGACAAATTTTCTTCTATTCAGTCCTAACAAATGTTATGATGAAAGATGAGTGGAACGGAGAAAAATTCTCTCCGGCACCGGGATTTGAACTCGGGTTTTCAGTTCTACGTGCTGATGCTCTATCCACTAAGCCACACCGGATTCCCATCCTGATGTCGGATCGAATCCTCTCAGTTTAAGTTCCACCTCTTGGGTGAGTGAATATGAATTATTAACGTCCTGTAAATATACAACATAGGGCCCGTAGCTTTCCTTCCCTCCTGAGGAAAGTAACGCCAACAATTTGTCGCACTTTATAATTAATCAAACTTGGCCGATTTTGAACCAGTAAACCTTGGTTCCAAGGTCTAGCATGATATATGAGACTCTATAGGAAAAGGAAACTTGAAACGAAAAATAATTCCCAATCTAGTAGCAATGTACGCAAACGAAATACTAATGCCGAATAAGTAAGTGAATATAAATGGAGTAAAGCTAAAGTAAAAAAAAATACAGACATCTACATCAACTCTCCTTACATAATTTTAATGCTAAGATAAATAAATCTTGATTACACAATTTTTAATACTGTATCACTACGGAATATACAGTTTATTGCTTTCGCGTGTTAAATATCAGGTACAGTACCTTGTTGACTAGTTTCAGCCTGTTGTGGGTTATCCTCAGAACTTATTGGTCCTGGTCTTCGCGCCTTTTGTTTGCGTTTCTGTGGGGGTGTGTTTGTGTAGTGTAATGTGGAGTCAAAATTGTGTGTTCTGAAATTGAGTTGGGTGTTGAGAATTTCATGTGGATGTGTTTTTGTGTGCCTATATATTTCGTAGTTTTATATTGTGTTTAGTTTCTGGTTTTTGTGTTGAATATGTAGAATTTCCATGTCTGTGTTTATGTTGCTGTAGGTGTGGTTGGCATTTGTGATGTGTTCTGCGTATGTGGAAGTGTTCTGTGTGTATGTGTGTGTGTGTGTGTGTGTGTGTAATCGTCGCTGAGCCTTCAGAATCCACTGCTTTTAAAAAGATTTTGCAGAAAAAAGAAAAAATATTGTCACCTTTAATTCTCTTGATTTTAAAATGTACCTTCCCTACAATTTCAATCATTACAAGAAAGAGGATGAAATTATACCGAAATTAGCTTGAAAATCAAGGGAATTAAAAATAACAATGCTGTACTTTTTTCTTCTTGCTACAAAATCTTATTAAAATCATAATATAGCGAATTTTGGAGGCGCAACGACAATATATTGACTAATTATTAAGAAACATAGACTCCCAGGCCTTACTTTTCTTGCCATGAAGTCAACATCCTCTGATGCTTTTCCACCCGCAAGCTTCGAATACAAAAAAATCTGGTAACAACTAAATCACAGAAGACAATCTCGCCTACGACAAGCTGTCTCTTCAAGAGAGTTTACTGTAGTGCAGTTTTGTATATTCTTAATTGGACCAAGTTGCACCACAGACAATATCAATTAACTACAGCCAGTCCCGTCCTCATAAAGTTTGCTGACGACATATTGAGTGACACAATTTCCAAGCTCTATTGTACAGAGTGAGTTTGAGAACTTCGTAAGACAAAAAACTAATAACAGCAATATTACGAATTTTACCATTCTTATTTGTAAAGATTCATACAGTCGCATTCAAAAGTAAAGAAGTAAGAGGAAATGTTTTCGACAATAGGAATGCGAAACATTTTGAAATCAATGTTGTTTGCAATACGAGCGCGGTAATAGTGGATTTTAAATGAAATCTGTACATATAAAAGTTTGGTTTTTCAGAAATCACAAAGATACTCCTCAGAGTACCGGATCTCAATTAATTCTTGCATTATATATATGACAGCAGTTGAAAAAGACAAAATGCTAATCAAATTCTTGCTTTAGCAGATCAATAAATACATTAAGGATAAGGTTCGTAATATTGTGATATTAGTAATATTATGATGGTTCTTTTTGAGAATTTTCTACAATTTTACTGAAAGGAAGATCGGTTTTTTTTCGTCAACGTATTAAGGGAATGTTCGTGGACAAGTTTCTGCACAAAACCGGTTCTTCTCTCGTTCAGTAAAATTGTAAAACATTCTCAAAAAGTATTATCATAATATTATTAGTGTCAAAATATTACCAACTTTTACCCTACATTACAAATAAAGTTATGTCACTGTAGAAGAAAAGGTTTTTTCTCTTACACTGTCATTCTTTAACTCTTGAGGTCAAGAGGTTGCCGAATTCTTGTAAGGCCTAAAAGGAAATGGCTAGAGTCCGACTGTTGTTCTCAAATTTAAATTCAGAAATAATATTTTTGCGATATAATAAATAATAATTGCGACTTTCTGAAGTGAAACTCATGTAGACAGGGTATGAGTGGAACGTTGTGAAACAAAGTTCTATATGTAGCCTACGTTTTAACAGGCAGGCCTATTCGCGTGTTGTTGCAACGGGATTGTGTACATTGCTATGCTATCGGGTAAATAAAGTTAGTTTTTACGGATTTTGAATAATTTATAATGAATAGACAAACAAAATTTGTGGGAGTAGGGTTGGCGCCGAGCAGTGCTTCTTCTGTGTGGTGTTATGGGGTTGTATAGTCGAGACCAGTCAATGAATTTGCACAGTTGAGAAGCACTTTGTTAGAAAATATATCAATATCAGGGGCTGAACGAACGTGAGCGTGGCGTAGAATAGATGCACAAATGAACCGATGGAAATTGAGCAAACACGAAAAAGGGTAGACTGGAAATAGTGCGAGAATGCAGGGAAAATAAAAGATATTTTCTACTGTCTCTTCAGCAGATCGATTACAAAATAACGAACTAGCGAATGATCCTACGTCTCTCATAATCAACAATTAACAAGTAGTACAACGCCTTTTCCAGCCAGTGTCAATAATTTAAAATTAAAGCGCAGTTCGCCAAATAAAAATTTTAAATCAAATGTACTGAACACATTATAGGCCTATATCAAAAGCAATTTATAAACAGTTTGTTTTTGTGTGCTTTTTCAAATTTTGTTTCAGCTATCAGAAACCAAATGTTTCATTTTTAAATTCTGAAGGGTATTGAGTTTAAGTGTGTTAAATTTAACCCTATTTTATCATCTCTCATTGCACGAACATTAAAAAGTGTACTGCAACATAATAACTTTCACTTCTTTTCTACTGGCTAGTAATTAAAAATGGAAGAATAATATGTTCTCCTGTTGTAATGTTGTTCCCGAAACAACATGTTGTTCCAGAAACAATCATTATAAGCTCGCATTCTTGTAAACGTTGATCTTAATCATACGAAAAATATAATAATAATAATAATAATAATAATAATAATAATAATAATAATAATAATAATAATAATCACCTCTGATTGAAGTTCTGGGTTATATGTATGTCTATTATCAGGCAGTACATCTCACTTGACGATATTATGTCAGAGGAAGAACAATATTGTTTGTATGCATCTGAAGTCTGATCAGTGAAATATGTAACTAATCGACGATGTATGCATTGGCGGGAGAAAGAAACTGGTCATCCTATTCCTATTATCTCCTAGTCTAGCTACCTCTTGAGTGATGTCTTATTGGTGTTACATATGAGGTTCAAACCTGTCTTCGGACAGTTTACTAAACAACAACAATGACGATGATGATGATGACAATAACAATAATAATAATAATAATAACACAGAGCTGCACGCATTGTATACTTCACCTGACATAATTAGGAACATAAAATCCAGACGTTTGAGATGGGCAGGACATGTAGCACGTATGGGCGAATCCAGAAATGCATGTAGAGTGTTAGTTGGGAGGCCGGAGGGAAAAAGGCCTTTGGGGAGGCCGAGACGTAGATGGGAAGATAATATTAAAATGGATTTGAGGGATGTGGGATATGATGGTAGAGACTGGATTAATCTTGCTTAGGATAGGGACCAATGGCGGGCTTATGTGAGGGCGGCAATGAACCTCTGGGTTCCTTAAAAACCAGTAAGTAAGTAAATAATAATAATAATAATAATAATAATAATAATAATAATAATAATAATAATAATAATCACCTCTGATTGAGGTTCTGGGTGATATGTATGTCTATTATCAGGCAGTACATCTCACTTGACGATATTATGTCAGAGGAAGAACTACATTGTTTGTATGCATCTGAAGTCTGATCAGTGGAATATGTAACTAATCGACGATGTATACATTGGCGGGAGAAAGGAACTGGTCATCCTATTCCTATTATCTCCTGGCCTAGCTACCTCATGAGTGATGTCTTATTGGTGTTACATATGAGGTTCAAACCTGTCTTCGGACAATTTACTAAACAACAATGACGATGATGATGATTACAATAATAATAATAATAATAATAATAGTACTAATAATAATAATAATAATAATAATAATAATAATAATAATAATAATAATAATAATAATAATACCAAATTGCTAGAACAAAGATACATATTGTTTTTATATAATAATTCACTCTAGCACCCCCAGAAAGCATACATATTCGTGCTCAAGGGGCTTTCCACATAATTTTAAGACATTTTATTAAATAGCAGAATAAGAAGTGAAAAAAGAAAAAAAAAAACACAGACATCACAATAATTGGAATTTTAAATTTTCTCTTCAAACAGTAATTTCTTAATTGATTAAACTTTATTCATTATGAAGAAAATTGATAAATTCCACATAAATGAATTACACTTTTATCGAATAGGTTAGGTTACGTAGCTGAAACACGCATTCTTAATTATAAATAGTGCATTTGTGACTCAGATTATAAATGCAACGCAGAAATATGTTAAAGAAATATAATTTCAGAAAGAATACAATTCGTAGGAAACCAAATTGACTTAGAATGGTATGGAATGGAATTTCGGGAAGTGGTACTACGACCTTTAAAGATCTATTACGCTAACCCTCAAACTAGGAGCATTCCCAAATTCACATCGGCTGACTATATTAAGGTTCACTGTGTATTCATGTTTCGAGTAAGCAACCCTGTTCGTCCCTCCGTGCGTCATCAATCGGCGTTCGGGGAATGCTATGGAAGAATGGCGGAATGGAGAAATGTTGACGAAATGATGTAGATACCTAACATGAGGGACCGGGAGGGCCCTCAGAAAAATCCCAAATACAACCTCGTTCGCCACAAGTGTCACTATGGATTTTTCAACAGGCTTGATCGGGACTCGAACCCTGACCGCCTGCTGACAGGCTGAAGGTCTGGCCTTTCGGTCGCCGCAGGTGACAATGTATACTTGTTGTTTTTCCTCTAATTGGAATCGATATAAATTTATGTATCATCTGTCTATTTTATGAACTGTTCAGGCTTTGATTTAATAGTGACATTTTTACACCACACGTTATATGAGTTTGGAAAACATTAAAGTGTTAGATTTTATCGAAGTTATGTTACTGCTTTTAAATTTTATCTTTTGTACTTCAAAAATACTTCGTTTTCAATTTCCCTATTCTCTTATCCCAACACTTACTAAAACTAGCACAATTATTCAATTCTAGATTACCCTTATACAGGGTGAGCGGGAAGTAACTAGGTATTAAAAAAAGGCGTACAAAATCTACATTTACAACGCTCATTTTTGAAATTAATTTTATGTGTACATTATAAAATGGGAATACGGATGCATATCTCAAACTTGGACGCAGGCACCTGTGGCGTCGACCAATTTCCTCAAGCGGACGGAAATGGAACCCAGTGTTCTGGAGGAAGTTGCGTGATAACGTCCGGAATTCCTGCTTTCAATTCTTCCAGTGTGCGAAGTCTCGTCCAGTATACCTCATTTTTGCCCAGCTCTATAAAAAAGAGTCACAGGGTGACAGGTCAGGACTTCTTGCAGGTCATTCGTGAGGTCCGCGTCGCCCGAGTCAACGTCCCGAAAATATCTCATTCAACCACGTACGCACGACACTTGCAAAGTGAGATGGTGCACCGTCCTGCATGAAGATAATGTCGTTGATGATTTCCTATCCAGATACCATGGCCCAAATGTAATCATCAAGCATCTCATGTTAGCGTTCCGTGTTTATGGTATCACACAAGAGATATGGCCCGATGGCATTTGTTGTCGTCATTCCACGACACACGGCCACTTTTGGACGAGAGTGCATCCTCCTCAATTCCATACCCAGATCTTGTGCCATCCAATAATGACAATTATTGTGCTGATTAACGGAACTTCCCACATGAAATACAGCCTCGTCACTCCAGAGGATGTTTTGAAACAGATGAGATCAACCCTCTTGCCAACTCAGCATCAACTCCCCATACTCTATTCTGCGATCGCAGTCATCTGGTGTCAGCTGCTCCACGTAATGGGGTTTCCATGGGTGGTAATCCAATTCTTTCTGCAACATCTGACGTGCCGCTTATCTTGTGAGTCCGCTTTCGTGAGTTGCTTGACGTGTTGAGCTACGATTTAACATTTCCTGCACAATCGCCACATTCTCCTCAGACCGAGACGTGGATGGGCGGCCAGTTCTTCCTGCATCCTTAATCGAACCTGTGATCATTAGCTTCCAATGAAAATTCTTTATTGTCTCTGGACAGATTGTGGCATTCCTTCCCTTCACCATACGCCACCATTTCTGTACAACAACAATGGAATTCCACACTTCATAACGTGCAACAATCTATACTCGCTCGCAAACAGAAAGGTGATCGGCCATGTTTGCTATTGTTGCACGTATTTTCTCTCACGTCCACAGTCTGTACTACCGACGGGCGAAAATTTAAATCCTATTTCATGACCCATATATACTCTACACACTATTTTCATTATTATTCCATCAATATTAAAAATTCTGTAGCCACGATAATACCTTATTACTTCCCGCCCACACTGTAAATAAGCCAGATTTCTGTGAATACACTATAAAGAATTCATGGCTTAATTGACACAGCTGTGGACTGTGGAATAATGAATGAAATATAATTTCTCTCTCAACACATAGTTGAAACGTATTTTAGCAACACTAACTGTAGTAATCAGGATTTTGTGGATCAATGCCAAATAATTTACATGCTAAACTTCATGAATTAGGAATAAAATTGATAATAAATTCCACAGAACTGTGTAGGATTATTACGTGTGTAATATCAAATACAGTGAACATTGTTTAATATTCGAATCAGAATTACTGTTAATTGAAACTTTTTTAAATGATATGCTAATATAGCCTACGTATAAGAGGTTGCGCAATGGAATGTTGAGAGTAAATGTAGCAATTATCAGTAAAATACTATTTGAATTGATTTACATTGATTTACTGGTTACACTACATCCGAATTTGTATTCTGAAATAAGTTGGAAAACGAATAATCTTATTCTCCTAACGTGCTACAGGCCTACTTTAATTACTGCAACGCCATACCGCCAGTGAACCATGCACAGATGAGACCACGTTATATTTCACACGAGAATGGCCACCAAGGTTGCCAGATCTCGTTTCACAATATTCCTCTGAGGTTTTATGAAAACCTTATGTATAAAACCAGGACTGATAAAAAAAGAGCCGGTACAATAAATTTTGTTTCTACTGCAGAACACATACGGAATCGCAGTGTTTTATAAGAGTATAAAAATGTATAGCAGTTGAAGGAAGAGAAATTATGTAAATTGTGAATAAATTTCTTCTCTATCACGTGATACATGCAAAATATAGTAATGTACTTAAATATTACCTGCTGTGCGCAATGGAAGAAATTTATCTTTCGTCCACAGAACTGATGTTTGTATGTTGTCTTTTGATTGTCATGTGATGTTTAAGCGGTGGCCCTGCGTCATATCGATCCCATGACTAAGGAGGACCGTATCTCTGAGATGTCTAGTGTACTATCGCTCTTCCCACCCACAATGGTATGGAAATCGGATAAAATGGGAGGTTAAGCGGAGCATATTTTATGCACAGTTTTAGAAAAAAGTTATGTCTCACAGATTCTTTATATCACAAAGGAGACAATGCGCATGAACAGAGGACGAGCGACCTGGTTCACAGGAGAACGATTAGTTGATATAATAAGATTAGTTTTGTTGCGTTGTATGTCTCAATTTATTTATTTATTTTTTTTTTTTTCAAATGTAGGTTGTCCAGTTCCTCGTTTTCTGACATGTGGAATCGTCTGACACTTCAAGTTCCTTCTTTAACACACAGAACCTTTCCCTATCCATACAACTGCGCACTACACAGACGATGCGGCGACTCGAATCTTATCATGCCCACTGCCTCCTTTCTGGGACTAAAAGTATCTGTGCGACAAAACTTTTTTCCTAAGAATGTACATAATTACATATCTACCCACCTACCTACGTGCATACATATACACATAACATATACATACAGCCATACATAATTCCGCTGTTCATTCTTATTTCATGACAGTTACGTCAGAATTAACTATTTTATTTCATATTAAATATACACTGCTGTGTTTATATAGCTTGGCCGCTGTTACGCGCCAATATTTGAATAGGGGAGATGTGGAGTGAGTCAGTTTCTCAGCATATTCTGTGGGTAGGAGGGGGAAGGAGGAGAGCTGCATGCATGCTGACGTAAGTTGTAGCTATGTTGAAGAACACTGGTCACGTATATGCGCTTCATGAGCAATCACAGTTTTTCCACTCACTGCTATCCAAATATCCGTACTTAACACAATGAAGTCTTCTCCTTTCTCTTCCACTCACAATAAACTAAACTGCAATATCTTCATTAATTCCATTACGGTAATGCTTTTGCAATAGTTAGTTTAGTACGTACTTTCACGAGGAAAAGAAGTGAACTCTACAGGAGCTGCACAGCGACTAAAGGCTGGTTCACAATAGATTAAGTTATGTTTTATTTAACGACGCTCGCAACTGCAGAGGTTATATCAGCGTCGCCGGGTGTGCCGGAATTTTGTCCCGCAGGAGTTCTTTTACATGCCAGTAAATCTACTGACATGAGCCTGTCGCATTTAAGCACACTTAAATGCCATCGACCTGGCCCGGGATCGAACCCGCAACCTTGGGCATAGAAGGCCAGCGCTATACCAACTTGCCAACCAGGTCGACTTCACAATAGATCGGGAACGGAAACGATAACGAGAACGAGAACGTAAACAATGTTAAAATAAATGTATTTAAATGTGATCATTCACAATAGTTAATTGTGAATGCTCACATTTAAATACATTTATTTTAACATTATTTCCGTTCTCGTTCGTGTTGTCGTTTTCGTTCCCGGTTTATTGTGAACCAGCCTTTACCCATACACCCTTTTTTTCCCGCATCAGTATCAAATGAACTTGTTTTGTTTACTGCGCAGAATGTTATAACGGGCCAACCTGTCTGTCTAAACACAACAGTAATTTCCCACAATATATCTTTTGTTAGTGTTTGGATTGTGTAAGTTTAAAATTATCAGGAATAATAGAAATCAAATATTAAAGTAATAAACTGTGAAAAAGAGAAAGATTTTAACACCGATATCACTATTGGACAGTGTTAGCTTGAATATGCACGACCCTGGGTCGTGAGCCATATTGTGAGAACCATGATCCTATGGGGGTTGAAGCAAAGTTTAAGAGCATCTCCTCTAAACCCATCAGACATCAAGAGACGCCTCCCTATGTCTGTAGGAAGAGAGAAAGTGACGTAAATTGCAGAATAAGATCGGAGAGAGAAACAAACCATAAGGAAGCGAGGACCCGAGTGCAATAAAATCCCAACCCAGCTATAAACATACATGAAAAACAAGACTGCTATACAATACGACAATCATCTGTATCCAGCGCAATCGTGTGTGCAAGACAGTGTAACGTCCATCTTACGTCTTACTACAAATGAATGGTGCGGAAGGTTAAATCTATAAGATTTATAAATTCTCATTGCTGACCGTGTCTTGTACGAGGTGAAATAACAATAATAGAATAATAGTGTGTATGTTATGTGCGTCTTCTATTGTTTGCTGAGTTTTCTTAAAAGAAAATGATAGAAAATCTCTAATTTTAACATAATCTTACTTCTACAATTCGTTTGCGGGGTGGTATATAAAAAAACACAGTTTAATACAAAATTGAAGCTATCTATAGTAACGCTAGCCACGAAGAAGCGCCCAATAATGACTTAAAATCTCAATTAGAGGAGCTTTTTATCAGATTTTTGTTAACCACGAGTTTGGAATGTGGTCTCAGTGATCACTATATTTCATCAAAAAGAATAATTTTGTCTTTGATTTTATATGACACAGGATTTATACAAACATTTGAGGGTGGAGAATTTAAGTTTTAAGATTGGCAAAATAAACAAAAAGACACAGTTCCTAGTAGACAGTGATCTAATTAAATTGTAACTTAAAAGTACAGAGTGAGAAAAGTGAGCAGCAGGCTTGGAGCTTACATACACACATCATCTTAGCTTCAAATTTTCTCCCAAGGACGCGCAATCGTATAACTTTTAATTATTATTAATTTATCTTCTCATTTTCCTTTCCTTCATACATACATACATACATACATACATACATACATACATACATACATACATACATACATACATACAGACGTGGACAAATTATTAGACAAAAACGTTTTTCTTGGAAACATAATAAAAATCGTCATATCAGCTATCAGTATAATTCACAGAGTCTCTATTGTTATAAATATGATTGCTTACATCTTCTGGTATATTTTTCCAATGGTTAAGTATATTTTGTCTGGCTGTGTTGGTACTACTGATATTATAATTATATACTGTAGAAGATATTCAACAGTCTGTTCTCCCATGGCCTGCAAGAAGACCGGACGTGAACAAAATTGAAAATCTGTGATGTATACTGAAGCAGAAAGTGAACAAATAGAGGCTTACAACAAAAACATGGACTCATTTAAGCATTGTCTAATATCTGACTAAATGATGCTGATATTCAAAGAAACTTTGGTTTTCAGCATCCCTGACAAAATCGACGTGTTAATAAAGAATAAGGGAATGTTCACAAAATATAAGTAACCTCAAGACTCAATTTTATGTTCATTATTTCCGTGCAAAATATATTTTTGTTCATTATTTCTGCCGATAAATACAGCTTTGTTGCACATATAATTAATTTATGTCTAATAATTTGTCCACGTCTGTACATACATACATACATACATACATACATACATACATACATACATACATTCCATCTGCAAGTATAAAGGATGTTATGTAGGTTTATTACAAACTCTGGAAAGTCATGGAATGTGTAAAAAATACTAATGGTGCTTTAGTACGACCATACATGATCTTGAAAGAGTCGCATCTGGATGAAGGTTTTCTTGAATTTCAAAAAGTGTCCTACTTCTTGGTCCTCACTGTCTCCAGACCTAAATTGTTTCCTCTAGGAACTTCTGAAAAGTCAACTCTACGAATAGTCATTGGAATACCTGCAGAACTTTTAGCGAGAATATTGGCCTCTTGTAATTACATCGAAAAGAAATCAGACATCTTTCAACGAGTTGAATAAGTCAACGACTTTACAATGAGTGTAACGAGCTGAGTATTAACGCAGTTATCTGTATACCACAGAATTTGTAATGTTGCAATTAATAGCTATGTAGATATTTTAATACATCATTAAAACACGAGTAAAACTAAAACATATTCTTTGCAAAATTTACAACCTAGGGTTTCACATACTACCATGCATATGAGCAAGAGTATTGTCTTGTAGCGTAACATGAAGCCACACTTCTATAGACATGTAGGGCAGTACTGGAACGTCGCTGGATATGAATTTAGTAGGAAAATTTGTTATTTTTGACACTAACACTTCAAAATTCGTAACAAACTATTCCAAACAGCATATATATGAAGTTCACATTTTAAAGAAATATTTGTTAATCACATAAATATTATAAAGGTTTAATTTCTGATGAAAACAGACCTAATACACGAACATATTTTCCTCTTCGTCGGATATTCTGCCACTCATTATTTTGAATAAAATTTAATGAACAATCACAGAAAGAAATGTCTTTTTTCTTCTTCCCTCAACTAAAAGGAGAAACTTATATTTGCATTCTTGTTTTCGTACAGAGTTTACGATTTGCAAACCTCTTCCTCGACGCCATATTATCACGCGTAATATCGTCGTAATTGTCTACTGCCACTGGACAAAATATAATCATATTCATTAGCGGAGTTTGCACCACTTTGTTCCTGAGCACGCATTTATGTCATTTAATGCAAGTGAACATGCAATTATACATGGTGTAAAAAATATAATCTTCCAAAACTAGGCATATACAGACAATGAATATCAGTCTACTGAACAAAATGTCTAGTAATATTTAATAATTTTATTTCTTATAATTGTATTTTTAATTTGTAAAATACTACTATGTTTTTAAGATTGGTAGTATTCAATATGTTTACATTTCGACTGTACGTGAATGTCATTCCCAATTACCTTGCACCCAACACATATCAATACACAACAGAGTAACAAACGACTATTTCAGCGTACTACGCGACCAAGGCGGGACCCGTCTTGGCAGAATGAGGAACTCCTTGCTCGCTGCGTATGTTTACTGCTGGAGTGTCGTCACATCCAATACCTAGCGTTTCAATCTGATCGCAATGCCGTATGTAGGGAGACGTGTGTTTCGTAGCAAAGCGCGGAGCATTATTTATAATGTCATAAAGTTTTGTGATGAAGAAAAGACAACGGGTTTATTCCTACCTCTATCGAAGACAACAGAGCGTGCTGCAGCTATTGTGAAGTTAAATAAGGAAACAGTTATTAGGATTAGAAAGGAAGGTAAAGAATGTGAGGACAAGGTTGTAGAAATATCGACTCCAAACGAAGTTAGACGACTTCCTGTAAATAGGTTGAATTAGACGATATGGACAAATGTATCATAAGATTAGAAGTTCATAAATATTATAGTCTCTACAAAGAGCTTCCAACATTAGGAAAGTTGCATAAATTTTGTAAGAGAGAGATAGGTTTTAAAGGGTGCAAGGAAACTTTACGAAAACTCATATTGTCCATGGGGTTTGCATTCAAAAAATGTAAAGATAAAAGAAAATATCTAATAGAACCCTCTGATATAGTAGCCTGTTATTTACCTGGACGAAACATGGTTCCATACCCATTATACTGTCCACAAATGTTGGCAAGACGTAAGTGTGTCAGGAGTTTATACAAGTAGCAGTGCAGGTCAACGACTTATAGTAGCCCATGCTGGTGGTAGTGATGTTTTATACCGGGTGCTTTCCTCATATATGATGTCCGGAGTCCGGCCACTTTAAAATGCTAAGGTAAGAAATGCATATCAAATTAAATATTGTATAAAATGCAGTACATATACTAGTTTATGTTTCTTTCGATTCATGTCTCCTCCTTTACGAACACCGATGTTGTGGTGTGTTTTCTGAATAGATTCCTATGTGTGTAAGCATATGATAAAATAAAACTAAACAATAAAGTTACCTATATATACGAACATATAACATATAAAGCGTGTTAATAATAACGAAACAAGAAAACAGTTCAGCATGTGCTTCATTTTGCATCTGATGCGGACTTTACAACACGGCCTGTGTTGTGAAGCGATCGCAGCGTCACCAAGCAAAACGGTTCCTGCCTTGGTCGCGTAGTAAGTATTGGGAAAAATAAATAATGACTTATATTCTTATTTTCAAAAACATTTGACTAAAAGAAAAAAAAATTATGGTAAAACACTGATAGTTAGACAGAAAAACATTACTTAATTTTTTTTAAGTTATTTATGTGTTACCACCAGTATACAGTATTTTTGTCAGTGTACTCGTATATCGTTTGCACTCTGCATATTTCTTTATTTTTTGTTTTTATTTAATTACGCTATATCAACCACGAGGTCATTTAACTTCGATGGAATTGGTGATAACGAGATAGTATTTGAAGAGATGAGGCAGAAGATTCGCCATAGATTGTCTGATATTCGCCTTACCGTTGGGAATAACCTAGGGGGAATATTCTCAACCAACAAGCAGGAATTTAAGCCACGCCCGAGCGCAGCTCCGAATCAGCAGGCAGGCGCCTGCCGCCTCAGCTACGCTCGTTCTTATATAAAATAAAAGAGTAAATAATTATATACACTTAACATGCCAGCACTTAATTAATACTGGTTTTCGCATTATGCCACATACGAATCTCTATCTACTGGCCATCTCTTCACAGGAAGTACCGTTTAAATTGACTGCTACCGCCGGACACGTGATCTTGATCCCAATGCGTCACACATGTGAGGGAAGTGGTGCGTAACGCGCTGTGCGTGACGGCAGCTGTCATGCACACCCGGACGTCTTGTACACGAAATAGGTCTCATCGTCATGTGACATCTGGTAGTACAGTAGCCGCCACTGTTACTGCAATGTTACTTTGCGAATGCAGGACCAGAACAGCTAACGTTCAGAATAAGTTGCATACATTGACAGTACGCACAGGACTGGCATTCACGAAGCCTTCGGAGCGACGTTGACCGAAGAATGAGGATAGAGGTGGTGATGATGATTATAATGATGGTAATGGTGGTAGTGTTGCTTTATAACAGTGCCAAACTATTCGCAGATCATAGCTTTAGATATAAAGTGCATAATCTTTGAACTCGGAAGAAGTTTATCGCCTCGAACGGCGTTGGGGGAGTCTGTACACCAATTTTGAAAAAAAAAATACATATTGGTTTTTATCGTTTTTCGGTAGTTTAATATCTGTAAAATGTTAAAAATGATTTATTTATTCTTTTACCCTATTTTCAGGAAAAATAAAAATGTAATTTTCTGTAGTAATTCTTAATGCAAAAAAGTCATCAATGAACTTTTTTTTTTTTTTTTTTGCCAACCGCTCAGTGGAATTCTAGATTTATTTAACCAGTTGTATACATAAAAATATGTTGCATAAGCCATATTTTTTCTACATTTGTATCTTTTATAATTTCTGTGGAAAGTGCACCCAAAATTTAGGAATTTAACATTGTAAGATATGGAAACTTTGAGACATTTTTTCTGCCCTTTCTCATTTTTGTGATATTTGTGCACTTTTCTCCGAAATTATTGTACCCAGAAGGTTGAAATTAATAACGAATATCAATTTTATGGCATTTTACACAATAGGCTAAAAAATGTAGGTAATATCCATCTTCAGCAAAAATAAAAATAAATATAATTTGTAATGATTCTTAATACAAAAAATTCTATCAATTTTTTTTTTTTGCCAACCGCTCACTGATATTTTAAATTTATTTAGCCGGTTGTATACATAAAGGTAAGTTACTTACGCCCTATTTTTTCTACATTTATATTCTTTATATCTTCTGAGAAAAATGCACCCAAAAGTTAGGAAGTTCAGATTGTAAGATATGAAAGTACAGACTCCCCTTAAAGATGCATATTGTTGCTAATACTATTATTACTATAAGTATCATTATCATCGTTATTATTGGATATTAAACTACGCTATATCAACTACTGGGTTATTTAGCGTAGATGGAATTTGTGATAGCGAGTTGGTATTTGGGGAAGCCAACAGGAAAATGGACAACAATCACAAGCTAATCTGTTCCAATCTCGATAGAAAAAATTACAATAAGCAGAAAACATCACAGTACTCTATTGGACTGTTAGACTACAAATACACTTATTCTCAAATGTTGCCTATTAGAAGAAGATATTCCCACAATATATATTTTTATAATTACTTTCATCATGAACAATGTGCCCGAAGCAAACACATCAAAACAAATGAGGATTCATTAATTCATAGTGTTCTGCCCAAGGACAGGTCTTTTACTGCAAACCTACCATTCTCCAGTCTTTCCTATTTTCTGCCTTCCTCTTTGTCTCCTCATATTATCCATATATCTTAATGTCGACTATCATCTGATATCTTCTTCTGCCTCGAACTCTTCTTCCGTTCACCATTACTTCCAGTGAATCTTTAGTAGGCAGTTTCTTCTCAGCAAGTGACCCAACCAATTCCTTTTCCCCTTCCTGACCTGTTTCAGCATCATTCTTTCTTCACCCACTCTTTCCAACACAGCTTCATTTCTTATTCTGTCTGTCCACTACACACGTTCCTATCTTCTCCATATCAACATTTCAAATGCTTCTATTCGTTTCTCTTTATTTCGTCGAAATGTCCCTATTTCTTCCCCAAACAATGTCACACTCCACACAAAGCTCTTTACTAGTCTCTTCCTCAGTTCTTTTTCCAAAGGTCCGCAGAAGTTGCTCCTTTTTTACTAAAAGCTTCCTTTGAAATTGCTATCCTCCTTTTGACTTCCTGGCTGGAGTCCATGTTACTGTTTATAGTACACTCCAAGTATTTGAAGCTGTTCACTTGCTCTACTTCCTCATCTAGAATTCGCAACGTTATTTTCAGTATTTTTCTCCTATAACCATGCTCTTCGTCTTATTTCCATTTATCGTCATCCCATACTGCTCACAGCTAACATTTAGCTCCAGTAGCATAACCTTCAGTATCATTTCCTCTTCTTCTAACAACGTCATATCATCAGCAAATCTTATGCACTTTATTTATTTAGTATTTAGTGTTTATTTATTTATTTATTTATTTATTTAACCTGGTAGAGATAAGGCCGTCAGGCCTTCTCTGCCCCTCTACCAGGAGATTCCAAATATAATATGAAGAATAAATTTACAATTAGTATTAGATTTACAGTTACAATTACAAATAAAATTACAATATTCAATTTACAATTACAATAAAAATCAAAATACGAAAAGATTACCTGACTAATGAAAGCAAGATAATTTGTCATAGAAAAACAAAGAATATTTTATATTTACTGAATTACAAATTAACCCTAGAATAACAAAATTGTATAGTGATGAAATTATCGGATATTGAAATATTTTGTGATATATTAAGGAAACTATTTACAAGAAATCAATTACTGACCAAGTGCCTAGTTAGTTTGCGTTTGAATTCAATTTTATTTCGACAGTCTCTGATGCTAGCAGGTAGCGAATTCCAGAGTCTTGGCAGGGCTATTGTGAAAGAGGATGAGTATGAGGATGTGCGATGAGATGGTATTGTTAGTATTGTTTCATGACGAGAGCGTGTGTTCAGATTATGGTGGGAAGAAAGGTAAGTGAAGCGAGACGACAGGTACGAAGGAATATTCTTCCTCCTCCTACTATCATTCCTCCCATGTTCTGAAAACAGTTCTTTACTAAATCCTCCAAGTAGATGTTGAACAAGATAGGTGATAAAGGACATCCTTGAAGTACTCCGTTCCCTATTTCACTTCCATCTATCATTTCTTTTCCTATCATTACTTTGAATCTTTGTTTCATATAAAGATTACCCAACATCCTTCTCTCTTTCCAATCCAAGAAAGGCATATACAGTATAAATGTTTGATATGCTCCGTTAATCACAGTATTCATAACACCGAAAGAACTTAGTAATGCGGCTAATGCAAAATTCTGACACCAAGGTGATAAAACTGTGGTAAAATTAAAACGTGAAGGAAAACTGAATTACTGAGAACAACAGGTTCTTGCATAACACACATGACTAAATAAACTATTTGGAATTCGGCTATTAATTGACTGAGCCACGAGTGAGCCTACAACGAAACTGAAAAGTTGAACAGGAAAATTATTTTTTTCTTGATAGACACTTTGAAATTAACACAGCGGAAAATTGGTTCGGAATTTAATCAGCTACAGTACCTGAACAGAAAAAAAAAATTGAAAAGAGGGGAAAAGCTCGTGCACCCTATTTTTCGAATTGTTGACTGACTTCAATTATCTGTGACACGCACAACATGGAATGATTGATACGGGGGGACAGATCAGATTCGCTTCCTATATATGTTACAGCGTTAATGGCTACCGCAAATAAAGGAAAAAACACGCATACTTCCCCCGCACGTTCGTCCTCCCCACTGATTTCAGACATCTGGGACATACTACCGAATAATTCAACAGAAGCCATTCTACTCTCATTCCTCTATTGACTCCAGACGTTGGGGACACATTGCAAAATAATTCAAGAGATAACAGGAAGCGTTTGGTTGTTTTTGTGCTCTCGGAATAGAACTCGCGGCAGAAATTACGGAGGCGGTTGCATGCCAAGTATCAACCGCACGTAAATGTGATAGAGCATCCGGAAGATAGGCAACCCATCTGGCAGCAGTGACGGCCCTTTGGGATTTAAACACGAATTTTACAGACCTGGGAGTAACTACCACGATTTCTGCGTGCTTATTACTTCTCTGGATATATTCACTTCAAAATAACAATGTCTGTATGTCTACATGGATTTCGAGTAAAAGGTGAAATTTCAGTGGTAAATGTGACTCGTCGTCCTATTTGCAAACGATGAATGTCAACTTGCTTTCTACAGTAATCAATATCGTGAGTTCGCTTTTAAATCTCGCCAACATTTTTACTAACAACACTCCAGTGATTTCGGGCTTTCACCGTCTTTGCGTTTAGACAATTGCTTTTGGGTTTTGTAATAAATTATTCATTTAATGTCTCCCACGTATCTGAAATAATTCTAGAGTCCATGATAAGAATTATATTCTAGTTCCAAACGGAACTTTCTTACAGTTGAAACTTTCAATTTGTACCGAAAACCTGTAGAATTATATTCTAGTTCCAAACGGAACTTTCTTACAGTTGAAACTTTCAATTTGTACCGAAAACCTGAAGAATTATACTCTAGTTCCAAACGGAACTTTCTTACAGTTGAAACTTTCAATTTGTACCGAAAACCTGGAGAATTATATTCTAGTTCCAAACGGAACTTTCTTAAAGTTAAAACTTTCAATTTGTTCCGAAAATCTGGAGAATTTAAATTTCCGTTCATGGATATTTAGTGAATTAGGAGTTCGGGACTGAGAAAACTGAATATGTGAGCTCCAAGCCTTTTGCTCACTTGTCTCACTTCGGGATTCGCTGCTCCACTGAAAGAACTCTAGAAAATTTTTAAGGGGAAAAAAACGAAAATGTACATAGCCTAATCCAATAGCTACTATATATGGGGGTTGAGGGGAGTCGTACAACGAGCTGGCTGCAGGATCGGAAGACGAAACGCCGGAAGGTGTGTCTGCACACTGAGACGGTCGCGAAACCTTGATATATATAATATGAGTCGCCTAGAATCAAACTGCACTTCCTCAAAGATTATGAAAAAATGAGGTTAAGACATGTTTCAGTTCAGAATTTAGCAGGAAGCGTGATAAACTACTCGGTTGAAGCCAAACTGCACTTCACTTGCCTTAAACCTTTAATAATAAAATCACCGTTTGGAGTCAAACTGGATTTTCTTCATTCAAGAAAGTGCAGTTGACTCCATGGTTACAATCGACCAATCAGAGCCTCACATTCTCGGCCATATTTTTGGTTGTTTCTAAAGAGTACCAGTTGTGCATATTGTGATTTAAAATATAAAATGATACTCTATTCGCTATCTCGTGAAACATATTTGCGTGTCAGAGGAAGAAGAAATTTGACTGGGAAGCTTCCCTCCCTCGCTACGCTTTCACTGTTAGCTAGCTAGGTCACTTACCCCCACCATAAGAATCTTGCTTTATGCTACTGCGCACGCATCCATTTGTTTCACGACATAATGAATGGCCTATTATACAGTGATAATATTATAATGTTGTTCAACTGTTACAATGTACTTAAGTGTTATTTGAAATGATGCGAAGTTTGTATTGCAATACGATTTAAAGGAAGAATGCATGACTTAAATATTTATAAAGAAAAAATAGTAATCTCAAAGATTTGAAACTTTATTGCAAATGGGATGAGCCCTCATTCCATTCAGGCATTCAATTTTGAAGATGTTATGTTGGATGTCTTCCTTAGTTTAGGTAGAGATTAATTTTTGGTCATACAGAATTATCCGTTAATAACAAATGTCTTACTTAGAGTTTAGAAATACGAGAACTCGAAAACGTCTCATAAAAACGCCTATATTAAATGATCTTAATTTTAATATTTTGTAATACAAAGATTAAATACAAATTTGGCACATCAGAGAGCATGATTTCACTCGTCACAGGGGTCACATGCATAATCGGAAGAATTATCTGGAAGTATGAGTATTTTACTCGTTACAGGTGCAGGCCTATAATCGGAAGAATGATCTGATCTGCCTTCTGTCACCACAACTTAAAAAATCGCTGATTACAAAGAACAGCACCTTCTCGTATCTAGATGAGGCGGGAAACTAAATAATGTAACGCACTACATGACACCACCGCCGGGTGAAGAGTGAAGAGCGGAGCGGATAAAAGATAGAATACGTTTGAAGTCCGCATTCTTGTGCCGTGGTATAATATGTTTCCGTGTGCAGTAAAATATAGAAATTTTTTTATCGGCTACTGAAAGATGCTGTAAAAATCACGAGGTTTTCTATTATCGGATGAATTATTTTCTGTAATGTTAGTATTTCGTTCCTTTCACGTTTTATTAAATTTCACTGCTTGTGTTTTGTGACCTGTTAGAATGTAAGGGAAGGGCCTATGTCCTTCATTCCGCTAATATAAATAAACAAAAAGGAAAATAAATATATGAAATAAATAAATAAATAGAAAAATATATCAATAAATAACACAAACTCCCACAGGAAATACAAACAAAGGGCGCCAAGACCATCATCAACATGTTCTGAAGATGGCCAATAACAGGCTGAAACTAGTTAAGCAGGTACTGTAATATTTAACACGCGGAAGATATATAGTACATTTATTTATTCATGTTATTCCTGGTAAGTTTATAAACTAGCCCACTCCTGAATGAGTAAGACTCGTGCTCAGGAAGGGATTCCAATACAGACAAAAATAAAATAAAAGTTGAGAATGAATTCAGATTAAAAATGTTTAATATATTTAAACCCAAACAATAAATCCAATACATTAAAAAAAAATTTTTTTTATTATATTGGAGAGGATTCGTGGTTAAAATAATAATAGAATAAAATTTGTTTAATAATCTGGGACCTTGACTCATGCTATAAATAAATAATTCCCAATATGTTAGCTCAGGAAACCAAAGATTCGCCAAGAGTGGTAGTTTACCTGGTAGGAAAAATTATCTACAGTAATCTCACTAGAGGTTTTGATTTATCTAGAGAAAATCAAAACTCGAATGGGATTTATTTGAGTATTACGCGATTACAAGAAAGTATGTAAAGATTAGAAAAAATAAAGTACTCTGATACAATAATATATTAATTGACTTACTAAAATACGAAGAGTCTTGAAAATGTATTACTGTACCATCTCATCATTAGAAATATTCCGCTAGATGGCAGTAGTGTGTTATGATCAGCTGTTCTCTTGTTACCATTTGTGCCAACTATACAATCTTCATTGAACTCTATTGACGATTACTAGTCAAGAAGGCTTTGTTGTTTCAGTTTCATTTTTTTGAAAACAGTTGCAATCCACTTCAATTATAATACAATCTCACAATAATGTGACTATGCATAATCTCATATAGCAGAAGCTATAACATAACTTAGATAATATAAACAAGATAAATGATAAAAAAAGTTTTAATTAAGAATGTTGAAATGAACATGAATCATTTCAAGAGGTATTATTATTGAAAGTATATTAGCAAACAAAGAGACAAATGCTAGGGAGGCGATAAAAAGCAAATGCAATGGAGCTGATAAACATTGTAGGATAAGCAGCCATGATTGATTGAAACACGTCGTTCCGTAGTATGACGTAGTAAAAGTGTATTAGTCTGTATAAAACTAAAGAAAATAATCGTTCTGAAGGTAATTCAAACTCACACCTGAACATAGTCTACAATTAAGAGTGGAGCTCGTATTGTTGAACCACACTGGTAACAAGAAGTACCGTTAAAAGAAAGAAATAAATGTTAAATAGTCGGAAGAAAAAAGGATTCCTGAGAACCAAAAATTCTGAAACAAAACTAAAAGAAAAGAACAGAGGGAAATAAAGGTGAGTATATATAGTATTTCATCGCCCTTTCTTAATGAAGCAATGTTAATTACACCAGAGGTGTAGCTTAAATTCAGGGGCAAGACGAACTTACGTCTTAATTAATGTTAAATGTCTTCTCCGTCTTGGCGAGCAAGGCCTTAACAATCAGGTACAAATAGCGTGTAATCAGGGTGTACAACAGTTAGTTCCAACGTGCCTCTGTTTGTGTTTATATCATTAATGAGTTGTAGTCACGTGATCAAGCCGAAATGTAGGGAGCGTTAGATCACACAATAAATCCGAAACAGTATGATTAGAGGCTTACGCTTTGCAGGCTCAATGAAGGTCTGTGACAGTGACAGATTGCAAACTGAAGCTTATACGCTGTTATCTCCACACAGTTCTATTTTCAAATTTTCCAATACACTGCGACAAAAACACTGCTTATATTACAATAAAACTTGCATGTAAGTAACTGCATTTTAAAACCTGTTGTAGGGGCATATACCTAGAAATTCTACACTGAAAATTATATTGTGTAATTTAAAGGTTAAGTCACATTATCAGTAATATAATATAATATAATATAATATAATATAATATAATATAATATAATATAATATAATATAATATAATATAATTATAATATAAGCTCTTCGGGACGAGGGATATACCACCTATGAAGAAATCCATGGTATATCGGAAACAGGAAGTTGTCGACGGGTTATATATAAGCCAGGCTATATAATAGATCCTACTATCCGCTTCGAATTGAATACAACTCAACCGAAAGATGTCAACCATGAGAAGAATCAAATTTATGGTCCAACTGTTCCTTATTATTTACATATGTATAAGTCACATACTATTGAAATTATTGGGTTATTAGTGGGTTCTAGAGGCACAATTACAAAAAAAAAAATGTATTAATTTCTGCAAAAAGTTCAATCTTGAATCCTCTTTGGCCAAGACTGTTTCTTTGATAGCTCTAAAATATTCAATCTATTTTTTTTATTTTATTGGGTTATTTTACGACGCTGTATCAACATCTCAGGTTATTTAGCGTCTGAATGAAATGAAGGTGATAATGTCGGTGAAATGAGTCCGGGGTCCAGCACCGAAAGTTACCTAGCATTTGCTCGTATTGGGTTGAGGGAAAACCCCGGAAAAAACCTCAACCAGGTAACTTGCCCCGACCGGGAATCGAACCCGGACCACCTGGTTTCGCGGCCAGACGCGCTGACCGTTACGCCACAGGTATAGACTATTCAATCTATCTTCTGAGAAATTACATATATAAAGTAAATTAATACTACAATAATAATAATTATATTTCTCACGAAAACATTTTCATAAAATTGTACGTATTTACTAGTACTTGTATATTTGGTATACTTTGTCCTTCAGGGCACCCCTATTTTAGGGGAAGTTTGAAAATTAATATAATATAATGTAATATAATATAATATAATATAATATAAAGTAATCAACTGAAAATCTTGTAGTTCCTCTTGCACCAAAGAGCAACCAAATCGTTTCCCAGCTCTCGATGTTGTATTTGTTTGAAAAATAGTACAAGGATCGTAATGGTGTTTTTTCTCCAGATTTACATTTTGTACTTGAGTGCTTCCTCTTTCAAAGTTTACCGTTGGGTCAATTATTATATATCCTTTATTTCTCTGTCTGTCGATTACAACTACACTCTCTTAGTAGAACCTTCATCTGAAATACAACAAATAATCTCTTCATACACTTAAAACTTGTTGCACGGTCTGAAGCAGTTTGCAACTGAACTTTTTACTCTAGTCTATTGTGGCGCTATATTCTAGGAAGTTCATCCTCTCTACAGAAACCAAGCACATGTCATAGGGTTTTAATCTCATTGTACATGCGGCAATGGTTTACTTGATGTTTACCCAGGACATTTCTCACAGCCACTAAGTTGGCATTAATTTTTATTGCATTTGTCCACTGCGAGTAGGACAGGCTCTTATGGTAGAAATTCATGAATTGCATTTTGTCCATTCAGAGAAAAGAGACACTCCCTAATCCTTGTGGGGAAGTTGCTTCAACTTCTCGTACTGTTGTTCTCGCAAAGTTTTCCTTAGCTTCCTGTCATTGGTGGGATTATCAGGGTTCAGATCCTGGTGTTTTGAACTTCCACTAACTTCATTGACTTTATTTCGCTCATCGTAATTCTCTATATAGGCCTAATCAATAGAAGGTATTAATATTCATGGTTAACATTACTACAAAACTGAATTATCATTAAATAGGACAAAGTGCCAGAATTTTTCAGAATATTTAACAGGCTACAATCCTATACCATTATTGACTCTGTTGTTAGAACCTGACGCATCAACTCGTATTGGGGAGAGTATTTTCGATTCATCAAAGGGGAGAGTAAAAGTGAAGATGAGAAAACCGTGCATAACCAAACGCTTCTGAATAATTTCGAGGGAAAAATTGTTCCGGGACCGGGCATCGAACCCGGCACCTTTGGTTTAATGTACCAACGCTCAACCAACTGAGCTACCCGGGACCTCTACCAGACACCGATCCAATTTTTACCTCTATAGCCATAGACCTCAAAGTGGGCTGACAACCGTCAAGCAACAAACATTGAGTGCACTCTAACTCTGTGTGACTTAAATTGTGGTTTTCTGTTAACGGACAGTGACGTGTATTATGCAATCCAAGCTTTCAGGTATAACTCCCTGTAAAGTTGATTTGAATAATTTCGAGGACACCGATCCAATTTTTCCCTCTATATCCACAGACCTCAAAGTGGGCTGACAACCGTCAAGCAACCAACGTTGAGTGCACACTAACTCTGTGTGACTTAAATTGTGGTTTTCTGTTAACGAACAGTGACGTGTATTATGCAAATCAAGCTTTCAGGTATAACTCCCTGTAAAATTCATTTGAATAATTTCTAAATTATTCAAATCAACTTTACAGGGAGTTATACCTGAAAGCTTGATTTGCAAACGCTTCTGATCGAGTTTTTGGATAATGTTAAAGTGTAGGTTTCATATTAGAGAGTATGTACAATGATTGCAATATTTTTTAATTAATATTTAGGAGTGAAATGGCCTTTGCGCTGTGCAAAATAAATATTATTGTTTTAGTGAAAACAATATAATTTCGTAAATGTTCATAAATAAGAATATGTAAGTATCTCAAAAACTGTTCGCGATGGAGCCATTTTCGTAAGCAGTGACTCAGGTTCCATAAGAAGTTGTAGCTTATTGAGGCCGGGTAACAAAAGTTTCTATACGACAAAACTTAAAAATTCGAAAATAAATATCTTAACAAAAGAAGCGAATGCAACACTAATAACGAATTATAAACAAAGGATTCCAAAAATAATTATACTGTTATTTAGAATATACCAGGAACTGGCGCTCAACTACCCAGGTAATATCGTCTAGAATACATGGAACTTTCAAAGGATTCATTACATGGTGACCATTACAACAAATGGAAGTTAGAAACAAAAACAGTCCGGGCTTCTTTCAAACTGTACTTCCAAGTAATGAAGAGTGGACCGGATGTTCATTCAGCAGGTCCCACAAAAAGAGAAATATTTACCTGCTTCTGTGCTTTGCAAGCAATTTCTGACTGCCATACAAGCACTGCGGAACTATTCCTCGTAGAAATCCTTTCAAGTTTTATTCGACGAAGACGCAATTGCAAGCTCAAATAAAACAAAGAATACTTTGAACATATTCATTCAGAAAGCTTTCATAGAGTCACAACGCTGATTCCTACGAAAGGGTATTGCAAATGTCTGCATTCTGATACAGAATCGTTTGCGAGATTTTTCTTTCTGGGATATACTTTTTATTCAACACTGTCTTATTCAAATCTCTGACTTGCCAATAAGAGACTATAAAGTACCAGCTTTAGGTCACTCTTGACATCTCCTGAACTATTATCGTTAATCAAGCTAGTAAATTTTGAACTTCCTTACTACAATCGCTTATATCACTGAATAACAAGGTATCATATACGACAAGGTTACATTATTACTAGTAAAAACAATTATTTCATAGCAAGAAATAGTTACTTAGTCTACTTACATTTAGTAATGAGAGAAATTGTTGACGCCATACCTGAAACAAAGAGAAGTATTTCGTTATTTGATGCACTGTTTGTTATGTCATTTCATAACTACAATATTGTAAAAAAAAAACAGTTACCTTACTTTAAACTTTAAACATTTTACAATTCATACATTAATTTGTTTTGAAACCATAAAACTACAAAATAAAATCCCAGCGATTGCAAGACGAATATAGGGTAATGGTTGATAATACTGTGATGCGAGTAATATTGTGATGATTCCTTTTGAGAATTTATTACAATTTTACTGAGTGACAAAAGGATCGGTTTTGTGCAACAAATTGTCCACGAGCATTCTCTTAATACGTTGACACAAAAAAAAAACGATTTTCTTTTCGCACAGTAAAATTATAATAAATTCTCAAAAAGAACTATCACAATATTACTCGTATCACAGTACTACCAATCTTTACCCTATTGCGGACAAAGATGTGCTTCCTTTGTCAGCACGTCACTGTTTATCCATCATCATTCTAGTATAGTGTCTGTCCTCCTTTCATAGTCCAGATAGGCAACATCCAATACGATAAAGTGTTCTGTAGAGTTTCAGCTGTTTATCCCTTGAGTACACTGCTTAGTCAATAACAGGAAATATAGCTAGATCGTCATGAAGAAAATAAATTTTTGCAAGATAAAATTTTCTGGTACAATATTAAATTGGTGTATAAAAATATGACTCATACAGACAATCTTATTCAAATCCCAGTTTTACAATTCCATGGTAACCTATAACGTGTTACAATTCACTAGGCGAGACCCGAATTACAGCAAGATAATAATAATTACAGTTCGCATAAATTCGGATAGATCTTGAATGAATACAGATCATCCCTGCAAATTTGAACTGTCGGTAAACATGGAAAAGAAGATTAGGAATACCTCAACGTATTTTTTGTCAGGACCACCTGGCCTACATGCGTGAAAGTGGTCGGCATTTCTTGACTCGCAAGTCAACCCCTTAACATACAAGCAGGGTGGAGGTGTAAGATATGATCTCCCTTCTCTTAGCCATCACTTGTTAATTCCAAGTTACGCGATGTTCAAGTGCAATAGTGAAGGATCTCCCCGCCTTCTCCTCTTATACCTCCTATCTTCCCCTTTGCTGTGTTTTACTGATTCTATTTTATATGACGTCATCTTTGCCGATCACTGCGTCATGGAGTTGTCATCGGTGGTTTAGTAATAAGTAGGCTTCGTATTCCAGCTACCTATAACCGGGAATGAGGTTTGCTGATTCAAAGTATATGTGACGTCACAGCGCAGGTACAGGTACGTTCGTATACAAAATAGTTACGCATCCTCTGCCCTCTTCCTATAGAAAGTGAAAATCGGGACGCAGTCATTTTGAGTAATCTTATCGATCACTGCCCTTACTAGTCATATTAGGGCTATTTAAATAACTACACCTTTGTGGCTGATTGAAGTTCATTGCAGAGCGTGTAATATTGCGGGTCATAGTTGAGAATATTTGGACTAATATTTTTACTGTCAATATAGACAACATTGCGTATAAATTGTGTAAAATAAAAGTAAAAGTGACAAAAACCAGTGCACTGAAAGACACTGAAATACCAAAAGACAAAGAAAGTGTGTTGAACGTAATAAAAAAGAACCAGTACGATAAAAATCTCAAAATTATGAAGATATTAACTCGATGTGTAGCATGGATTTGTGTAGTCTACTATGATGTTCAATGCCAACGTTCCAATTAATAAATTAAATAATATCCATTTTAGGGAATTTCTAGAAAAGTACATAGAAAATTAATGGGTTATCATTGATGAGTGAGATGCAATATCCTAATGAAACACGAAAAAATATCACACAATAGGAATATATTGTACTACATCATGCACCAATAACATCATGTGCTATTGAAAGAATTTCTTGCAATATAAAATCATTTCAAGTGAATCCGCATATGTTCAAGTTCCGTAACTTACGAACACACGTTATTAGGCCTATTCTCTGCAAAGATCACGACGAAAATGAACATCATGGCTCAAGCATGTGTTTACTAGTATAACTTCAGAATGTCGGGAGTTGACTGTACTTCACGAACACGCAGTGACGATGTGTTGCATCATCTGTGTTCGGCGTACTATATACCCAATGTGTCTTTAACTTCAGTCCTTAGGTAGCTGGATTACGAAGCCTACTAATAAGTATGGAGCGGAAGTCAAGGCCGTAAACCGTAAAGTTAATTGGAAATGGACTATAGGAGATTCTAAGAGTTCTTGACACAGCAATCCTATGTGTGAACAAATCATGTATCCTTATGTATTGACGGGTTTAGAACAGCTAACTATTTAATGATAACGTCGACGTACTGCTGTAAATTACACACATTTAATGTCCATATCAAATGTAGATTAATTGTAAATGATTTTATGAAACGCTCAGTGGAGAACTACTCAAAATTCATTAAGAATAATTTCCGGAACACGATCATTGTAGTGGTAATGAAAATGATTGTGGTGATGGAGTCCCAGTATAATTGCACGTATCTTTCTCCCCTCATTTCCCTCTCCTTCCGCTCCTACTCTTCAACAAGGATAGCAATTTTTTGGTCTGTATTCCTTACTTCTTAATTCTCTCATTTTCTTGTCAGTTTTTCGTTTTCTTTCTTTGGGTTTAAAAAGTTCATAATATTGACAGTTCTCTTGCTCTTCATTCTGTCCCTACATCCTTTCAATTTCCATTTATAATGTTTATTCTCCACTTTTTATTAATAATAATATTTTAAATATATTTTTCTAACTCAATTTCTTTGCTTTGTAGAAGGGGCACTGCAACTATATTGCACAAAAGTATACTTGTTCACTTCTATACATGCAAAATAGTAATACCTATTATTACTCCTACAGTATGTGATAGCTAAATATCTAAATACATCTAAATAGTACTGAACGTGACCAGTTTTTCCGAGTCAAGACCCTGCCATGACCTTAACATCCCTCGCTCTTTCTGATCATTCCCCTTTCCCACGCAAGTCCCTTCAAATAGTCAATAAGTAATGAACTTAAGTCTTCCTAACATGGATTTACTAATTCATTTACCTAGGACTTTCCAAAGTGTACAGCTTAGTTCATAGCAATCATGCACTAAATGCACCTACATCCGTTGGATTCTCGGCCACGATAACTTGAGAGTCCACATTGACGAAGGTACCAAAGTGAGCGTCACAACTGGCAATCTGTTAGTACTGTAACCATTCATCAGGAGCGCGGGTGGTCAGCTACTCTTCATCTTCTTCACCGTCATCGGGACATACCAGTACTGAAAACTCAATTACTAACATCAAAGCGAATATCTGTTCATCTCAGGCACTATATAATTCTAGATACGGAGTATTTCTGTCTCTTGGGATCAAAATTTTGGTTCTACATATCGAATTTCGACGTATCGATGATTATTAAGGCGTAAAGTACCTACTGTATTTATTTAGTATTAGTATTTATTTATTTATTTATTTATTTATTTATTTATTTAACCCGGTAGAGATAAGGCCGTCAGGCCTTCTCTGCCCCTCTACCAGGAAATTTCAACTATAATATGAAGAATAAAATTACAATTAGTATTAAATTTACAATTACAATTACAATAAAAATCAAAGTACGAAAAGATTACTTGACTAAAGAAAGCTAGATAATTTTCATAGAAAAATAAATAATATTTTTTACTGAATTACAAATTAAACCTAGAATAACAAAACTGTAGTGATGAAATTACCGGATATTGAAATATTTTGTAATAGATTGAGGAAACTATTTACAAGAAACCATGCCTAAATGAGTTTCAATTTCTGACCAAGTGCCTAGTAAGTTTGCGTTTGAATTCAATTTTATTTCGACAGTCCCTGATGCTAGCAGGTAGCGAATTCCAGAGTCTTGGCAGGGCTATTGTGAAAGAGGATGAGTATGAGGAGGTGCGATGAGACGGTATTGTTAGTATTGTTTCATGACGAGAGCGTGTGTTCAGATTGTGGTGGGAAGAAAGGCAAGTGAAGCGAGACGACAGGTACGAAGGAATAGAAGAGTTAAATATTTCGAAGAGAAAGAGACCTGATATGTACTGATATGTTTACTAAAATTACTACTACTAATTTTATTACTATTATTGCTACTATCACCACTACCACCACCCTCACCACTACAATTGGACTTGAGTCTTGTTAAAGGTATGTGAACGTCGAATTATAAATAAATTTGTGAAGACTGAGAAGTAAAATTTACAGATTAATATTTCGTTTGTTGCGTGTCTTACAAACACTAGAGTCTATGAAGCAAGAAAGATAAGGGAAGGAAAACCAGTTCAGAAATAATACATTTTCAACCCCATGAGCTTGAGTTTTGTTGACTTTAGTACTTTCTTTCTAAGAACTGTCTTAGATAAAGTTTGACGACTTGTTTTGTGCTCTTGTATTTTGCATAGGTATTGAACTGCATAAAACTATATTTGTCTTCACACAAATGTTGACATTACTATCATAGTAAAGTTGTATATTTTCCAGAGTTCGGTAAAGTTAGTCCACTGTTCCAGGACAGAAGGCAAGAGCGGTCAGGATCTGTTGGGTTATGTATGCGTGTCCTTGGGCTACGCAGTAGTCTCTCACGCAAATTGGAAAGTGTTCCCAGTGACGTAAAATGTTATTGTTAAAGCGCCTACGGCAACTCCTCTCAAATTGAAAGAGTAGATAGATAGTATGGAGGATGTCAATTCAGGGTTTTAGTATCAACAAGGATCTCGTTAACCCGTCTCCTCTCATCTGTGAATTAATACATTCAGCACAAAGCTAAACAACATGCAGAAACCAGGAGGGAAGTCTCCACGCCGTGTCTTCTCTCGCTCTGTTACCTATATTCATTGCAACTCAGAGCTAAAGAAACACGAAGAACTAGACTTCTGAAGAATACAGCAACCGGATGATTAGAATTTTTGCAAAATCTAACTCCAAAAGCAACTTAAACATTACCAAAATATGGCCGTACCGACACTTCTATAAGAAAAAAAATGTTATAAAAAATGTGAAAACTGAAATAAAATATATTATGATTTAACATTTTCATAGTATGCAACTTGTGAAAGGTTTTTGGGTTTCATAAGATATCACAGCTCCATAAATATCCAATATATCGAAGCCATCGTCAAGAGAGGCGAAGAAATGATAAAAGAAGGTACTGTATTTTATTTTTTTAAGGGTCAAATATTTACAAAATTGATTTTTTAAAGTCTTAAGCTGTACCTAACCCTTAAGGCAGTGATGTCAACAGATGCCCATAGGAACAAGCGCGCCCTTTAGAGCCCAGGAGACCCTGAGCGCTTTACAGCGGAAAGGAAAGAGACAGACGAAAGAGCTATGTACAGGGATGTCCAGCACTGATTCAATGGATAAAGGGAAGAGAACTTACTAAAACTGTATCCATGCTAATTCTTAGATTTGTCTCAGAAGTATAAGTGCATTTTAAGAATGTAAGTTTTAATTTTAATGTTCATTTTTCACAAGTTTGCTTTTTTATTCAAAACGAATATTTTCTCAACTTTTTTACAGAAAAGTAAAATTTTCATATGTTTGTTTAGTAGCCTTACAGGTACTAAAACAATGTTACATCACAAACAAAAGATATGTGCCTATGTGTTGGTAAAACGTCAGCTCTATAGCTTTAACAGATTTCGATATAATTTAATATTCTGATAACAGAAAGTTGCGCACCAATATCACATAAAAGCATAAAGCGATAAGAGTTTTATTATGTAATATTAGTTATAATTGAAACATATACTTAGACAACTTTGCTTTGTACTATAATATTGCTTTGATTACTTTTATAAGGCTAAAGATACCATCAATATAAATTTCAACTTATCATGTCATATTCAGTGTCTTTCTTTGGGATAACACTTTCTTTATGAATGATGTGTTTAATTCACTTAGCACAGTATAGTTGTACTTATTATGTAATTTGTGTGAATATTCCTTCTTTATACCTTTAGGGAGGCCGAGACGTAGGTGGGAAGATAATATTAAAAATGGATTTGAGGGAAGTGGGATATGATGATAGAGAATGGATTAATCTTGCTCAGGATAGGGACCAATGGTGGGCTTATGTGAGGGCGGCAATGAACCTCCGGGTTCCTTAAAAGCCAGTAAGTAAGTAAGTAAGTAAGTAAGTAAGTAAGTAAGTAAGTAAGTAAGTAAGTAATTAAGTAAGTACAGTAAGTAAGTAAGTAAGCAAGCACGTAAGTAAGTATTCCTTCTTTCCTCTTTATTATGTTATTAACGTTTAAAACACAACTGAAATATTAGGCTAAGAAGTAGGTGTTAGTACTTTTATTTTCAGACAATATAGAAAACAACAAACAGAAAGAAGCCATATAAAAATAACGACATAAAATTTCACGTTGCGTATGAAGTTTGTGCACCACTGTCTTCTTAATCTAACAGACTGCTTATTCCTCCTAGCTTACCTAGCGCTTAATGCCCGCGCACGACGTCAAGGTCAGAAAAATGCGTTTGCTTTGACATCACTGCCTTAAGGAATGACTCAACTTCATTATAATAAATTATTAAACAAAGGAAGACTGACTGTTCTAGTATCCTACCACAAAGACAAGAGAAAAGATTTAATCTAACAGAAATATATTATTACCTAAGTATTGCAGATAAAAACATCAGCATAAATCTGGAACCTTCTCAGCAATGGATTTCGTGGGATAAAACACGAAATAGACGGAATGGAATTCTCGGGAAGGGAACACTATGACCGAGCACTGCGACCTCTCTTTTTACGATTTATTGCGCTAACCTTCAAACCCACAACGGCTGACCACACTAAGGTTCGCAGCGTACCCATGATTCGAGCAGGAAACCCCACTCGTTCCTAGGTCAGTCCTCTCCGTGCGTTGTCAGCAGATGTTCGAGGAGTGCTATGGAGTGAAGACGGAATGGAGAAATGTTGACGGAATGATGTAGATGCTTAACATTTGGAAACGGGAGAGCCCTGAGAAAAACACCAACTGCGATCTTGTACGCCACAAATGTCGCTATGGATTTTCTCAATGAAACATCCGGACCTGACCAGGACTCGAACGCGTACCTCCTGCGTGACAGGTTGAAAGTCTGACCCCTAAGCCCTGCAGAGGGCTGGGAAAAAACATACTTTTCTAGTTTAGTTTTAAACTATGACGGTTTCCGGCAATCCCTGATGTCACTACGTAACGAATTCCAGAGGCGAGGCAATACACTGCTCCGTCTATATAGCAGAAAGAAAAATTTTACCGGTACCTACTTAGATATAACACGCGAAGCAAGTCCCCTGCAATCGGCAAGCATCATGTTTAGGTAGAGGATGAAAGTCAAGGAATATTATAGACAGTAAGAATTGATCATACGATAATGAGTATTTAAGAGTTGTTGATTCATTGTGAAAATTTAATCTGATACAAGATTAATACAAACTAATTTTATGCCCTACAATATATCTACTTATAAACTACAACAACAAATAATATATATGTATATATACATATATATAATAAATAAATAAATAAATAAATAAATATATATATATATATATAAATGTGGCATTGTATGGGGTACAAACATGGACATTACGACGAAGTGAAGAGAAACGAATACAAGCATTTGAATTGTGGATATGGAGAAGGATGGACCATGTGAAGTGTACAGAAAGAATAAGAAATGAAGATCTGTTGGAAAGAGTAGGTGAAGAAAGAATGACGCTGAAATTGATCAGGAAGAACAAAAATAATTGTTTGGGTCACTAGCTGAGAAGAAACTGCCTACTGAAAGATGCACAGGAAGGAATGACGAATGAGAGAAGAGTTCTGAGCAGGAGAAGATATCAGATGATACACAACTTTGAGATATATAGATCATAAAGAGGAGACAAAGAGAAAGGCACAAAATACGAAAGATTGGAGAAAGCTGGGTTTGCAGTGAAAGACTTGCCTTTGGGCAGAACAATGATTGAAAGAAAGAATGAATGAATGAATAAATGAATATAAACAAACGCATAAATACACACACACAGATATATATATATATATATATATATATATATATATATATATATATATATATATAAAATAAGTTAATGAGTGAATGAAGGGCTAAATACGTAAGTAATAATAAATAAATATTACCTTAAACTTCCAGCAATATCCTTAATATATGCCCCATTTTCAAGACGTTGAAAATTTACTATGTCATAAATACTCAGAAGTGAACGTGTTTGTTACATGAAGCCTTATTAGTATGCGAGGGCTTGGATTCCAGTCACAAGAGACCACATTGTACTGTTTTGCTGCTTTCTTTAGACTCAGGCGCATTCTACTAAACAGGCGGAGTACAGTTGTGCACCACAGTGCATGAGGTTAAGTATAGGTAAATTCTGTGTATTACTATGTAATAATTACATTTGATAATAATAATAATAATAATAATAATAATAATAATAATAATAAATTTTAGCAAGCGTTATTTCAGCCTACGCCGAAAATATTACTCTGGCACTTATAAGTCACACGTTTCAGAGTTTGTTGTACCTCTGTCGTCATGTTTACCTAGCTGTACTGACAAGTTGGCTACGACTAGGCCTCGAGGGAGCGCTAACACGACCACGAAAATATCGTTACACTACGCACTGTATAATCTGTGCCTACTACTGCAATACAACTGGTGCAGATAGAGCTCCAGTTTTGTTAGCTCCCAATACTTCTGTAGAGTGTTCCATTATTTACAACACACGTAGTACGTACACAAGCAACCATCCCATTATCTCTGTCGAAGCACACAAACACACTAATCAGACGTGTGTGGTGTTGCTGTTGCTTCTGATTGACGTAGAGTTTCCATTAAGACAGCCTTGATTAGACGCAATTCTAAGTGACGAAGGCAATTTCCTTTGTCATACAAGATGATTCAGATGGTTAATTCAAAACTGCGGAGCTTAGACATGAACTCCAGAGGTTCCAACGTATGCGCTTTCGTTGTCAACGTGGTTTGGTATCTTTCTCACATATTGAGTGTCCCACCATGTCTTCATATAATACCAAGTCGACCTGGTTGGCGAGTTGGTATAGTGCTGGCCTTCTATGCCCAAGGTTGGGGGTTCGATCCGGGGCGAGATCGATGGCATAGGTTCATGTCACTAGATTTACTGGCATGAAAAAGAACTCCTGTGGGACAAAATTCCGGCACATCCGGCGACGCTGATATAACCTCTGCAGTTGCGAGCGAAGTTAAATAAAACATAACATTTAACATTTATATTACTAAGTCGGGATGATGATCGTTAAGTGCAATGCTTTAATGCCAATAGGATTATCAATAAATGTTAACATTAGCGAAAGTTTTATTAGTAGGACAGGTCATTCTATATCTCGTGAAACAAAATGCGCGCATTCGCCGTAGCTCATAGTAAGAACTTTATATGGGGGTAAATATGCGGAAGTAAAGCGCGAGAGTGAAGCTTCCCATTCCACTTTCTTTTTCCCTTCATGCGCAAGTTATTTTCACCAGATAACGAATAGGCGTAGACTGTAGATGCAGTATTACTAGTAGTAACAGTATATGCGGAGAAAACAGAAGCTTTCTTTCAGCATTAAGACCACAAAACTTACGTACATGGGCGTTGATAACCTGTAAAGAAGAGATGCGATTAAAAACCTTAGTGATTAAATTTTCAGCCCTATATATAGCAAAATAGGTAAGAGGAAATGATTTTGATTCTTGATTCACAACGCATTAGAGGAACGAAGTATAGAGCTATTCTAATGCATAATGCCTTAAACCACCACTCAGCCACGGTGCGGTAATACAGTATTACCAATAGTACTATTGTAGTAGTAGTAGTAGTAGTAGTAGTAGTAGTAGTAGTAGTAGTAGTAGTAGCAGAAGTAGTAGTAGTAGTACTAGTAGTAGTAGCAGAAGTAGTAATTCAGTAGTACCAGACGCAGAAGGACCAGTAGTACTAATAATAGTAGTAGCAAAAGATGTAATTGCAGTGGTACCAGACACAGAAGGACCAGTAGTACTAATAATAGTAGTAGCAGAAGTAGTAATTGCAGTGGTACCAGACGCAGAAGGACCAGTAGTACTAATAATAGTAGTAGCAGAAGTAGTAATTGCAGTAGTACCAGACGCAGAAGGACCAGTAGTACTAATAATAGTAGTAGCAGAAGTAGTAATTGCAGTGGTACCAGACGCAGAAGGACCAGTAGTACTAATAATAGTAGTAGCAGAAGTTGTAATTGCAGTGGTACCAGACGCAGAAGAACCAGTAGTATAATAATAGTAGTAGCAGAAGTAGTAATTGCAGTGGTACCAGACGCAGAAGGACCAGTAGTACTAATAATAGTAGTAGCAGAAGTAGTAATTGCAGCAGTACCAGACGCAGAAGGACCAGTAGTACTAATAATAGTAGTAGCAGAAGTAGTAATTGCAGTGGTACCAGACGCAGAAGGACCAGTAGTACTAATAGTAGTAGCAGAAGTAGTAATTGCAGTAGTACCAGACGCAGAAGGACCAGTAGTACTAATAATAGTAGTAGCAGAAGTAGTAATTGCAGTGGTACCAGACGCAGAAGGACCAGTAGTACTAATAATAGTAGTAGCAGAAGTAGTAATTGCAGTAGTACCAGACGCAGAAGGACCAGTAATACTAATAATAGTAGTAGCAGAAGTAGTAATTGCAGTAGTACCAGACGCAGAAGGACCAGTAGTACTAACAGTAGTAGCAGAAGTAGTAATTGCAGTAGTACCAGACGCAGAAGGACCAGTATTACTAATAATAGTAGTAGCAGAAGTAGTAATTGCAGTGGTACCAGACGCAGAAGGACCAGTAGTACTAAGAGTAGTAGCAGAAGTAGTAATTGCAGTGGTACCAGACGCAGAAGGACCAGTAGTACTAATAATATTAGTAGCAGAAGTAGTAATTGCAGTAGTACCAGACGCAGAACGACCAGTAGTACTAATAATAGTAGTAGCAGAAGTAGTAATTGCAGTGGTACCAGACGCAGAAGGACCAGCAGTACTAATATTAGTAGCAGAAGTAGTAATTGCAGTAGTACCAGACGCAGAAGGACCAGTAGTACTAATATTAGTAGCAGAAGTGGTAATCGCAGTAGTACCAGACGCAGAAGGACCAGTAGTACTAATAATAGTAGTAGCAGAAGTAGTAATTGCAGTGGTACCAGACGCAGAAGGAACAGTAGTACTAATAATAGTAGTAGCAGAAGTAGTAATTGCAGTGGTACCAGACGCAGAAGGACCAGTATTACTAATAGTAGTAGCAGAAGTGGTAATTGCAGTAGTACCAGACGCAGAAGGACCAGTAGTACTAATAATAGTAGTAGCAGAAGTTGTAATTGCAGTGGTACCAGACGCAGAAGGACCAGCAGTACTAATAATAGTAGTAGCAGAAGTTGTAATTGCAGTGCTACCAGACGCAGAGGGAACAGTAGTACTAATAGTAGTAGCAGAAGTAGTAATTGCAGTAGTACCAGACGCAGAAGCACCAGTAGTACTAATAATAGTAGTATCAGAAGTTGTAATTGCAGTGGTACCAGACGCAGAAGTACGAGTAGTACTAATAGTAGTAGCAGAAGTAGTAATTGCAGTAGTACCAGACGCAGAAGGACCAGTAGTACTAATAATAGTAGTAGCAGAAGTTGTAATTGCAGTACCAGACGCAGAAGGACCAGTAGTACTAATAGTAGTAGCAGAAGTAGTAATTGCAGTAGTACCAGACGCAGAAGGACCAGTAGTACTAATAATATTAGTAGCAGAAGTTGTAATTGCAGTGGTACCAGACGTAGAATGACCAGTAGTACTAATAGTAGTAGCAGAAGTAGTAATTGCAGTTGTACCAGACGCAGGAGAACCAGTAGTAGTAATAGTAGTAGCAGAAGTAGTAATTGCAGTAGTACCAGACGCAGAAGGACCAGTAGTACTAATAGTAATCGCAGAAGTAGTAATTGCAGTAGTACCTGACGCAGAAGGAACAGTAGTACTAATAATAGTAGAAGCAGAAATGGAATTGCAGTGCTACCAGACGAAGAAGGACCAGTAGTACTAATAGTAGTAGCAGAAGTAGTAATTGCAGTAGTACCAGACGCAGAAGGACCAGTAGTACTAATAATAGTAGTAGCAGAAGTAGTAATTGCAGTGGTACCAGACGCAGAAGGACCAGAAGTACTAATAGTAGTAGCAGAAGTAGTAACTGCAGTAGTGCCATACGCAGAAGGACCAGTAGTACTAATAATAGTAGTAGCAGAAGTAGTAATTGCAGTAGTACCAGACGCAGAAGGACCAGTAGTACTAATAATAGTAGTAGCAGAAGTAGTAATAGCAATGGTACCAGACGCAGAAGGACCAGTAGTACTAATAATAGTAGCAGAAGTAGTAATTGCAGTAGTACCAGACGCAGAAGTACCAGTAGTACTAATAGTAGTAGCAGAAGTTGTAATTGCAGTGGTACCAGACGCAGAAGGACCAGCAGTACTAATATTAGTAGCAGAAGTAGTAATTGCAGTAGTACCAGACGCAGAAGGACCAGCAGTACTAATAATAGTATTAGCAGAAGTTGTAATTGCAGTGCTACCAGACGCAGAAGGACCAGTAGTACTAATAGTAGTAGCAGAAGTAGTAATTCAGTAGTACCAGACGCAGAAGGACCAGTAGTACTAATAATAGTAGTAGCAGAAGTTGTAATTGCAGTAGTACCAGACGCAAAAGGACCAGTAGTATTAATAATAGTAGTAGCAGAAGTTGTAATTGCAGTGGTACCAGACGCAGAAGGACCAGCAGTACTAATAGTAGTAGCAGAAGTAGTAATTGCAGTAGTACCAGACGCAGAAGCACCAGTAGTACTCATAATAGTAGTAGCAGAAGTTGTAATTGCAGTGGTACCAGACGCAGAAGGACCAGTAGTACTAATAGTAGAAGCAGAAGTAGTAATTGCAGTAGTACCAGACGCAGAAGGATCAGTAGTACTAATAGTAGTAGCAGAAGTAGTAATTGCAGTAGTACCAGACGCAGAAGGACCAGTAGTATTAATAATAGTAGTAGGAGAAGTTGTAATTGCAGTGGTACCAGACGCAGAAGGACCAGTAGTACTAATAGTAGAAGCAGAAGTAGTAATTGCAGTAGTAGCAGACGCAGAAGGATCAGTAGTACTAATAGTAGTGGCAGAAGTAGTAATTGCAGTAGTACCCGACGCAGAAGGACCAGTAGTATTAATAATAGTAGTAGCAGAAGTTGTAATTGCAGTAGTACCAGACGCAGAAAGACCAGTAGTACTAATAGTAGAAGCAGAAGTAGTAATTGCAGTAGTACCTGACGCAGGACCAGCAGTATTAATAATAGTAGTAGCAGAAGTAGTAATTGCAGTAGTACCAGACGCAGAAGGATCAGTATTACTAATAGTAGAAGCACAAGTAGTAATTGCAGTAGTACCAGATGCAGAAGGACCAGTAGTACTAATAGTAGTAGCAGAAGTAGTAATTGCAGTAGTACCTGACACAGAATGACCAGTAGTACTAATAGTAGTAGCAGAAGTAGTAATTGCAGTAGTACCAGACGCAGAAGGACCAGTAGTACTAATAGTAGTAGCAGAAGTAGTAATTGCAGTAGTACCAGACGCAGAAGGACCAGTAGTACTAATAGTAGTAGCAGAAGTAGTAATTGCAGTATTACCAGACGCAGAAGGACCAGTAGTATTAATAATAGTAGTAGCAGAATTAGTAATTGCAGTAGTACCAGACGCAGAAGGACCAGTAGTATTAATAATAGTAGTAGCAGAAGTTGTAATTGCAGTAGTACCAGACGCAGAAGGACCAGTGGTACTAATAGTAGAAGCAGAAGTAGTAATTGCAGTAGTACCTGACGCAGGACCAGCAGTATTAATAATAGTAGTAGCAGAAGTAGTAATTGCAGTAGTACCAGACGCAGAAAGACCAGTAGTACTAATAGTAGAAGCAGAAGTAGTAATTGCAGTAGTACCAGATGCAGAAGGACCAGTAGTACTAATAGTATTAGCAGAAGTAGTAATTGCAGTAGTACCAGACGCAGAAGGACCAGTAGTACTAATAGTAGTAGCAGAAGTAGTAATTGCAGTAGTACCAGACGCAGAAGTACCAGTAGTACTAATAGTAGTAGCAGAAGTAGTAATTGCAGTAGTACCAGACGCAGAAGGACCAGTAGTACTAATAGTAGTAGCAGAAGTAGTAATTGCAGTAGTACCAGACGCAGAAGGACCAGTAGTACTAATAGTAGTAGCAGAAGTAGTAATTGCAGTAGTACCAGACGCAGAAGGACTAATAGTAATAATAGTAGCAGCAGCAAAAGCAGTAGTAATAGTAGTAGTAGTAGCAGCAGAAGTAGTATTAGTAGTAGTAGCAGAAGTAGTAATAGTATTAGTATCAGAAGCAGCAGGACTTGTAGTAGTAGTAGTAGTAGTAGTAGTAGTAGTAGTAGTAGTAGCAGAAGCGGAAGCAGTAGTAATAATAGTAGTATCAGAAGCAGTAGTAGTAGTAGTAGTAGTAGTAGTAGTAGTAGTAGTAATAGCAGCAAAAGTAGTAGTAGTAGTAATAGTAGTAGTAGTAGCAGAAATAGTAGTAGTAGAAATAGTAGTAGTACTAGTAGTAGTAGTGGTAGTAGTAGTAGTAGTTGCAGAACGAGTCAAAGTCAGGATAGCAGAAGAAATGTTTGAAGGAAATGAGATAGCGAGAGGAGTACGTCAAGGATGACCTTTATGACCTACCTTGTTCAATATCTACTTGGAGGATATAATGAAGAACTCTTTACAGAACATGGAAGGCGTGATAGTAGGAGGAAGAAGTATAAATTGTATAAGATTTTCTGATGGTATGGCGTTGTTAGCATAAGAGGAGATGATACTAAGAGATATTCTTCTGGAGCTAAATAACAGCTGTGAGCAATATGGGATGAAGATAAATGCAAGTAAGACGAAGACCATGGTCATAGGAAGAAAAATAAATAAGGTAAATGTGAAAATTCTAAACAAAGCAGTAGAGCAATTGTACAGCTTCAAATATTTGGGTGTACTATAAGCAGTAACATGAGCTGCTGCCAGGAAGTCGAAAGGAGGATAGCAATGACCATGAAAGCTTTTAGTAGAAAAAGGAGGAGCTTTTGCGGACCTCTGAAAAAAGAATTGAGGAAGAGACTAGTGAAGTGCCTTGTTTGGAGTGTTGCATTGTTTAGAGCAGAAACATGGACATTACGACGAAGTGAAGAGAAGCGAATAGTAGCATTTGAAATCTGGATATGGAAAAGAATGTAATGTGTGAAGTGGACAGACAGAATAGGATATGGAGCTGTGTTGGAAAGAATTAGTGAAGAAAGAATGATGCTGAAACTGATCAGGAAAAGGAAAAGGAATTGGTTGGGTGAACGGGAGAAGGAATAGTGAATGGGAGAAGAGTTGGGGGCAGAAGAAGATATCATATGGTAAACAACATTAAGATATAGGCTATGGATCATATGCGGAGACAAAGAGGAAGTCAGAAAATAGAAAAGATCGGAGAAAGCTGGATTTACAGTGAAAGACCTGCCCTTGAACAGAACACTATGAATGAATGAATGAATGAATGAATGAATTAATTAATTAATTAATGAGAGAAATCGTACCCACAGTTGTTCTATCATAAATTTCAGAGTTTGTTTATGGAAAAACACTCTATTCCTATTGTATACAAGTTCTTTGCTTACAAATCGAAAATGTAAGCACACCTTTGCATTATGTAACGTAGTATAGAAAATTGGTTATAATCGTAAAACTTTGTGACATTTCCTCTTAAATAAACTTAAAATACTGTGACGTTGGAACCCGTATCACACAATGGCCAACAATCAATTTAAATGTGGAAGAGTTTGAAGAAAGACAAATCTTCTTTTCACGGAACTTATCCGAATATCAAAGTCTTTAATGGGAAAAGAACAGATCTGGAAGTGCACTGCAAAGGTTTCAATTCCTAGGGGTCTAGGGATTGAAATGATGTCAAACTTCACTCTTTCCTGCACTACACGGAACCATTAGTTTTCACGAGCAAAGCGATTGCAGCTTTACAGCCTCGGTTGAGAACTGAAAGTAGTCTAGACTCCAGCAATATTCCAGAAACTGAGGGAGAAAGAAGCGAAATAACAAAGACTAGAGAGAATTATAGCGAAAAGATAAAATAAAATTGTGTTAAGCTGGATGTAATTCTCAGAGAATTAGACGTGGACAGAGATATATGTATTTCATATAAAGTGCTATATACGGTACATATTACATATACTATTTTACCTAACTTCATATAACTACCACTTTACCACATTGAAAATATTATTTTCTATGGTAGTTCTCATTTATTTACTATTTATTACGTTTCATTCACGTTTAACAATATACAAGGTGTTTAAAAAATACGGGGCATAATTTCAGGTATGTATTTCCCACATGAAGACAATCAAAATAGTTCATTACAACATGTGTCCGGAAATGCTTTATTTCCGAGTTATGGCCTTCACAACATTGAAATTCACCGGAACGTTTTTCTTTCCGCAGGTCGTTGTCAATACAGAAGATGTTCAAAATGTCCACCTCCAGCTTGAATACAGACCTCACATCGATGTCTCATTGACCTGCGAACACGAACCCAAATTCCACGAGTATTGCGTATGTCCTCAGAACATGCCACAATTCGATTCCGAAGGGATTCCAAATCAGACACCGGAGACGAATAAACCAATGATTTTAAATGGCCCCACAAGTAGAAATCGAGAAGGGTCAGATCAGGTGAGCGTGGAGGCCAAGCAATTGGGTCACCTCTACCTATCCATCGATCAGGAAACCTTCGATACAAGTACCGGCGAGCCGTAGGACTGAAGTGTGCAGGAGCGCCATCATGCAAGTTTGACTATTGATCAGTGGAGTGTCTTCTAAAACATGAGGTGTTGTGTTTTCCAGGAAGTTTGTGTACGCCTGCCCCGTAAGTCTGTTTACAAGTACATGGGGTTCAACTAATCGATCACCAATGATACCGGCCCACATGTTGAGGGAGAACCGCACCTGGTGATGAGATGGAACAGTTGCACGTGGGTTTTCATATGCCCATACATGCTGATTGTGGAAATTTGTTATGCCATCTCGCGTGAACTGTGCTTCATCTGTAAATAGTACTAAGGCAGGAAAGTTCGGATTTACACCACACTGCTGCAAGAACCACTGACAGAACCTAACTCGTGCAGGGTAATCTGCTGGTGACAGGGCCTGTACACGTTGCAAATGATAAGGATACAATTGATACTCTTTCAATAGTCTACAGACAGTCGTATGAGGAACATTGACTTGCAACGCTACCCTTCGTGTGCTGATAGAAGGAGTCATGTTCACAGCCTCCAGAATCTCGTCCTGTACTTCTGGAGTTGTAGATCTTGGTCGTCCCCTTCCCAAACCAGGAGAGTTAAATTTTCCATACTCGCACAGACGGTAATGGAGACGTACAAATGTCTTCCGATCTGGACATTGTCGCTGTGGGTACCTCTCCTGGTACAAGCGACGAGCGAGGGCATCATTGCCGTCCGCCTTAACGTACATGAAGTGTATCTCTGCCAGCTCTTGATTTGAATACATGTCGCACAGTCTAACGCCTACACAACACTGAATGTAACCTTCGACTCGGAATGAACTGTCAGAGTGCCCTCTTAATGTCTCCTTTGATGGCAACGACCTGCGGAAAAAAAAACGTTCCTGTGAATTCAATGTTGTGAAGGCCATAACTCGGAAATAAAGCATTTCCGGGCACATGTTGTAATGAACTATTTTGATTGTCTACATGTGGGAAATACATACCTGAAAATATGCCCCGTATTTTTGAAACTCCCTGTATATCTACAAAACTTGAATGCAAACAGGGAAGAAATATAGAAAGAGTGTATTCCAACATAAGCCCATGATAAATTCTGTTATAAATAAAAAAAAAAAACTCTTGAATAAGATTCCTTGGAAGAATTCTCAAATTCAGAAAGTCTCCGTAAGAGATAATGTAACGTACTACCTAGACGTTAGTGATTATAATAATGCTGACAGTAATGATTATGATAAAAGAAAAGGATAGTAATAGATAAGATTATGAAGATGAAAATGAGTATTCTCATGAAGATAAAGTGTTGTAGTTGTTGATAATGTAAAGCCAATGAAGAACACGATGATGATGATGAAGATGGCAAATAGAAATGAAGATATTGGAGATGATAATGACGATCGAGATGACGGAGATAATGATGATGGTTGAGGTAACAACGGTGATGGTCGAGATAACGATAATAGTCGGATAACAATGATGATTATCGATTTAATGGTGACGAAGGTCGAGATGACGACGATTCGTCGAGAAATAACGAAGACGAGGGTTGAAACATAACAAAGATAACTATAGTGATGGTGAAGAGATAACGCTGACGATTGTCGAGAGATAAATACGATTGTCGAGAGAAAACAACGACGATTATCAAGAGATTAAAACGACGACTGTCGATAAACAACGATTGTCGAGAGATTTCAAAGACGATTGTAGACGGATAACGACGATTGTCGAGAGATAACAACGACGATTGCCGAGAGATAACGCTGACGATTGTCGAGAGATAAAGACGACGATTGTCGAGAAACAACGATTGTGGAGAGATAACAATGACGATTGTCGAGAGATAACGACGATTGTTGAGAGATAAAGACGATTGTTGAGAGATAACGACGATTGTTGAGAGATAACGACGATTGTTGAGAGATAACAACGTCGATTGTCGAGAGATAACAACGACGATTGTCGAGAGATAAAAACGACGATTGTCGAGAGATAAAAACGACTATTGTTGAGAGATAACAACGAGGATTGTCGAGAGATGAAAATGACGATTGTCGAGATAGCAATAGAGTATTGCAGATAATAATGGCGATAACCGAGGTAACATCGATGATGTTGATGTATGTAATATTGGTAATGGAGATGAAAATAATTATGGATGTGATGAAAATTATGAAGATAATTATAATATAGAGATAGTAGTAACGAAAAAGTTTATAGTAATGATAGAGTTTAAAAATGAAATTGATGAGATGATATGATGGATATGATGGATTTAATGATAAAGGAGGCAATGTTTTTGAAGACGAACATGAGGATGCCGTAGATGATGAAGACACAGATGATAATGAAAATGAGAGTTTTAATTAAAATGAAGTATATGAATAAGCTTAATGTAAAGATTTCACATTATGAAGTATGGTTTATCATAATCTCAGTTGGATTTTGCACTTATTCAACTTTCGTTGCTGAATATTTCGACCTTACATTAGACCAGGGGTCGTCAGCACAGAGCACCCTGGAGCTAACGTCTTTTACCTGCGGAAAACATAGTGCACCATGGTGCACTCGTAGCTGCTAGCGCGTATGCTCTTTACCTCTTCCTGCTGCACGACGTTGCACACGGGACGGCACAGCTTACCATTTGCACATTTCAGCGAGTGCTGACGACCACTGCATTAGACGAACAGATAGCTGGATCTCCATATAAATAAATGCTGAACATCACATTGGTAACGACTATATCCTATATGAAATTCTAACCTAAAGTACGACTTGATCTTCCAGTATTGTTGAAGCTGGGCTCCTATGCAATTAAATGTACCGTCCTTATGGTGATGGTGGTGGTTGAATTAGGTGTGATATTAATGTATTCACTAATTGAAGCAAGGCAAGTGAAGCCTAATAATAATTGTTTTACAATTGTTGCAATTGTGCCAAAATTTAAAGCAGATATCTCTTTATACTCCACAGATCTTGCAACCCGAGAGCACACGATTTTTAAACAAAACCCTGTTACACTGTGCTTAATAATCAAGCAAGTAAAATGCAATGAATAATTTACATAGTGTCTCACGTGAAATGTTATGCGGTGGTTCAACTCGGAATGTAACAGCACTGATGTAACTCTGTTACAGTATCAGGTCAGATTTAATGCCGATCAATATGGCACGAGATTAGTTTCCTGTCCATCCTCTCTGAATTAAAAACGCGAATCCCTTCATACAAATGGATTTCAATGTAACTTTTATATAAACATGTCGCACTGGTTTCCATTCATCGCATGCCGTATCCCGATTTATACATCAATAAGTTACAGCTCTGCTCCAGTGACATTATTTATCATATTTTAAAACGAATATGTAACGTATTACATGTTATGTGTACTATGATATACACAACTTTAGATAACAATAAATTATGTGTATGAAATCTGCGAAGAAAATAATTACGCGTAACTATATTGAAGCTATTTATCTTCTTCTCCATCGTTTCAGCGGACTGTCCAAAGTTCTTTCTAATTTATTATTTGGTGTGGTATTCCTGTACACAGAGTGTTAAAAAAAAGTATCCAATATTTTAGGAGGTGCTAGTATGCAAGAAAACAAGAAAATAATGTCTAATAAACATGGGTCCTAAAACACATATTTTCTGAGATCTGAACACTTGTTCATAGATGGTGCTCAATGTGATGTCCATTCGTGAAAATGCATTCCTCTGCCCTTCGGCGTAAGGAATCACGCACTCTTTGAAATTGACCTGGTTGTTCTTGATAACCAAAAGTCTAGGGGTTTTACGTTTGGGGAACAAGCAGACCGAGGTGTGGGGCCTCCCCAGCCAATCCAGCAGCCCTGAAATGTCAGCGTCAGGTGTTCACGCTCATTGCGGAAAAAATGTGCTGGTGTGTCATCATGCATGAACCACATCTGTAGTCTTTGCTGACATGGCACATATTCCAGCAAGGTAGGCAATAAGTCCTGATAACAAGTCCCAGTTAATCTCTGTGGTAGCACGTATGACCCTGAATCTATCGCCAAGAATACCTGCCCATACGTTGCTTGAGAATCGGTGCTGATGCCTTATTTCTTCAACTGCATGGGAATTTTCATCAGCCCACACATGCTGATTACGAAAATTTACAACACCATCTCTTCTGAACCCCGCTCATATCAGCAACCAAACTTTTGTTTTCAGTATTCCTTGTGATGTATCAGTATTCCATGTCAGGGGTGTCAACTACGATATGCTTATCTGTAGTCTGCTGTATTGTAGGGCAGAAAAATGCATTGCCATAAATCGACGTCACATTGAGCACCTTCTGTGAACAAGTGTTCAGATCTCAGAAAGTATGTGTTGTAGGACCCATGTTTATTAGACTTTTTTTTGTTTTGATGCATACTATCACCTCCTAAAATATTGGATACTTTTTTAACAACCGGTATATTCTGAGTATATGAGATTTCCATTTATGTCGATAATTGAGGCCTTTGAATAACAAAGCTGCTAAGTGCCAAAAATAAGGAACATAATTATTTGAGAAAACTGTATTCTACGAAAACCTGTGGAGTATTGTCCAGCGTCATGTACTGGTCATGGTCTATACTGCTTAGAGATGTCATGACACTTGCCCATAATGATGTAGCCTGAAATTATACATGGCACATATCAATGTGAAAATATAAATTTCTGAAAAATTTTTAATTATTTCAAAATACCTAAGTATTTTTTCTTGTTTAATTTAGTACAGTCCGCAGTTCTTAAACTTTCATTTTATTGGTAGTGATTCATTGTTGGTCACATTTACGTATGGTCAATGATTCCATACATGCGAATAGGTCTCACCAGTGCTTTATAGGCTTTCATTCTTGTATATTTTTGGACAAGAGAAGACTTGAACATTTATTAATAGTATTCACTGCATTATTACAATTTTGTAGAAATATCTTTCTCCAGATCATACCTTAAATGATAACCTAAATATTTAAAACATGAGATCTGTTCCACAGGCTTATTATAGAGGCAAATTTTGTTGCGGTCATGGCATTTTTCGATGAAAATATTTATATAGCGTTCGAAATAAAACATTCCCAAGATTTCAGAATAAAGAGAACACATGTAAAGCCGGAACAAAACTTCGCTATACCACTAAGTGGTAACTTTTCCATCGCAGGACGCAGTGACGTAAGAATATAAAGCCACACGTATTTGTATTCACTCTGAGCACACTACTGCTGTGTTGCTTTATTGTAACACGGCCTATCTTTACAGCTTGTCAACCTATAGCAATCATGTTGAATTTTATTTTTATTTATTTATTTGTTTTATATATTTATTTATTGACTTGTTTACTTTTGTATTCATTTATTCATTAACATATTTGTTTCTTTATATATTTTATTTACTTATTCACTTATTTGTGTATTCATTTCTTCATTAACTTATTTATGCAGAAGTTATGCAGTACCGGCGTTTTACAGACCGTAAACTCAGTCCCCTGCACGCATAGTTCCCTGCGTCGTAAAACTTTCTGTCGAATTGACTGTTGCGTACAGCATTAAGCACGAGCGGTTGAAACGACCTATTTATAGACAAATTCAATGTTTAAAATTTTCTACGCATTCTGACAGAAAACATACTTTTCTAGAACGTTCTCGAAATAGAGGGAGATTATGAAAATAAAGTATGTATCCAGAGCCGTGATTTGAACTCGGACATCCAGCGTGTTAACCTTGCGCTATTACAGTACATTGATATAGGTCAACATCGTAGCCTTATCGGACGGGCTGGTGAATGCGATGTGAGTACCTGTATTTCGCATCGTCCGCAAAATAAAATGCAGGTTTGACTAGTTACCAATCCGCAGGATAAGAAGATTTACTCTGTGTGTGCGCGCGCACGCACGCACGCAAACGCACACATGTACGCACACGCATACGCACACACACGCACACAGTGGTTCACGAGGATTTACCATCCTTTACGGAGCTTATTTTTGAAGACTTTTGAGTAAAAAATGTCACATAAACATAATTCCTATTCTCAAATATCTTGGAGCAACACTAACAAATATAAATGACACTCGGGAGGAAATTAAACGCAGAATAAATATGGGAAATGCGTGTTATTATTCTGTTGAGAAGCTTTTATCATCTAGTCTTCTGTCAAAAAATCTTAAAGTTAGAATTTATAAAACAGTTATATTACCGGTTGTTCTGTATTGTTGTGAAACTTGGACTCTCACTCTGAGAGAGGAACATAGGTTAAAGGTGTTTGAGAATAAGGTGCTTAGGAAAATATTTGGGGCTAAGCGGGATGAAGTTACAGGAGAATGGAGAAAGTTACACAACGCAGAACTGCACGCATTGTATTCTTCACCTGACATAATTAGGAACATTAAATCCAGACGTTTGAGATGGGCAGGGCATGTATCACGTACGGGCGAATCCAGAAATGCGTATAGAGTGTTAGTTGGGAGACCGGAGGGAAAAAGGCCTTTGGGGAGGCCGAGGCGTAGATGCGAGGATAATATTAAAATGGATTTGAGGGAGGTGGGATATGATGGTAGAGACAGGATTAATCTTGCACAGGATAGGGACCGATGGCGGGCTTATGTGAGGGCGGCAATGAACCTTCGGGTTCCTTAAAAGCCATTTGTAAGTAAGTAAGTAAGTAAGACTAATTTAAAGTTGCTTGTAAAATACATTTTTTTCTTTAGTTTGAAGGTAAAAGAATAGGTAATACAAATAGAGAATGAACTATTCAGAAGTATCATTTCTTTAATTGGCGAGTATTATGAGGGTAAAAAATGTGCTGTGAACTCCTTAGTTGCTTCGTACAGACATCTCTTTCTATTTTTAACTAAAAAATTACATTATTCTTACACACTTATTACAACAATTATTAGAAATCAGACCACTTCCACCGACTTAATTATTTACAGTTCAGTCTTGCATCCTAATTCGCAGTCTTGGAGAGTTTACAACACATTTTAAAAAATGTCGTCGTACGCTTGAGTATACGGCACTCGTCACTACATAACTGCATACGGCTATCTTTGATTTCCGTACCGCTCGCCCTGGCTGCTGACTGCACGCTGACCAAGATCACGCGTTCACAGCAATGCGGTCCAATAACGAAACGTAACTCTGTAAATATTGAGAATAGGACCCATGTTTATATGACCTTTTTTGCTCAGTATATCTTCGGAAATAAGCGTCGTATAGGACGGTAAATCCTCGTGAATTACCCTATATATATATATATATATATATATATATATATATATATATATATATATATATATATGAAAATATTTATTTTTTAATTTATATATTCTGGCCGAATTAAGCCTTATCCTCCACTCAGTCAGAAACCAAAGAATATATGAATGTACAAATTAACAATTATAAAATATATTCAGAGTTAAGACAATCACAAACTCAATATCAAAGCAGATAGGACTAATTATGCAATGACTGTAATTGCATTTATCCTATATATTATGTTCACATCTTTAAATAAATAAAGATAAATAGATAAACAGATAAATAAATAAGATGACCTATAAAGAAGAAAGAAGTATCTGGGCTAACAACCGTAGATTACATGTTGGTTCTGAGCTGTAATCCTAGCTTCTGTGCATATTACAGCTACGTAGGGATAGTAACGCGAAAATCAGAGTTAGATTAAAGCACAGTGAACAAGCTGTTTCACCTACAGACTTCGCTGTTGAGAGTTGTTACTGACTGGCCAGAACAATCCATTAATTCACTTGCACGCGTAATACTGGGTTATGAACTCTTTCAAGTTTATGACGTCCAACTAAAATGAAAGTCCAATCTTTATTGCCTCAGTCAGACCGCACTCTTGCATTATAACGTTGGTTAACTTTGAGCATGTATAACACATCCTAGAGAATTAAAATGATTTATAATGTATTTTATTGGTTCAAGTTACTTACAAAGCCACTGAAGTTATATCTCATTACTGAATTGCAAACTTCTGTACAACACTCAATTACATTTCTATTAGGTTTATTATATTACATCAAGTAAATGAAAGAAAAGAATAAAACAATTAAAAATACAATAATCCGTCTATTGTAGTTATTTACTATGTATCATAACTATACCGGTTGTTCTATATGGTTGTGAAACTTGGACTCTCACTTTGAGAGAGGAACAGAGACTAAGGGTGTTCGAGAATAAGATGCTTAGGAAAATATTTGCGGCTGAGAGGGATGAAGTTTCAGAAGAATGGAGAAAGTGCACAACATAGAACTGCACGCATTGTACGGTATTCTTCACCTGACATAATTATTAGGAACATTAAATCCAGACGTTAGAGGTGAACAGAACATGCAGCACGTATAAGCGAATCCAGAAATGCATATAGAACGTTAGTTTGGAGACCGGAAGGAAAAAGACTTTTTGGGAGGCCGAGACGTAGGTGAGAGAATAATATTAAAATTGATTTGAGGGAGGTGGGATATAATGGTAGAGACTGGATTAATCTTGCTCAGGTAGAGACCGATGGCGGGCTTATGTCAGAGCATGAATGAACCTCCGGGTTCCTTAAAAGCCTTTCGTAAGCTTGTGTTATTATTATTATTATTATTATTATTATTATTATTACCTTCCGTGAGACCGAGACGTAGATGGGAGGATAATATTAAAATGGATTTGAGGGAGTTGCGATATGATGCTAGGGACTGGATTAATCTTGCTCAAAATAGAGACCGATGGCGGGCTTATGTGAGGGCGGCAATGAACTTGCGGTTCTCTAAAAGCCATTTGTAAGTATCTAACTATACTTCGTTCCGTAATGTCTGACATGAGATGTAAACACTGGAGACAAAGGAGGAGAAAAGTATAATTGCTATTCAACCAATGGCAGAGGTCTCATTCCACGCTTGACTTGAAGATGGGCGGTCTGAAGCGTTCTAACCCCGCCCAATTTCAAGACAAGATGGAATGAGACATTTGCCATCGTTTGAATAGCAATTATACTTCTCTCTTCCTTTGCCGGCAATGTTTACTTCTCCTGGCAGACATTATGGAATGAAGTATAGACCGCGTGACTCGGTATCCTAATACGACGATGCAAGTTACCAATGCTCAGAAGATGACGTAAGTCCTTCCCTCTCCCCCTAGTAGAATACTCTCCAATGAACGCAAGAGATTTAGAGTGAGCTGACTTATATTTTGCAGAAAATTACAATGAAGTCACACGAGTCATTCATGCATTAAATGGTGAATATGCAGCTGTTATAACAACGACAACATCCATGTTTTCAGACAATATATATTACAATCCGCAATTCATAAAGACCAATGACATGGAAACTTTCCACAAGTTATAACACAACTGGAAACGTGTGGTCTACAAATGTCCGAATGTATTAAAATAATTGAGAATATATCTGAAACAATTGTGAAGACAGCGCAAGGGCCATATTATCCTGATAAGGTGCAAGACAAATTCCATAAAAGAAACAGTTGCTATGAAGCGTTGTGCAATTTGATGAAAGAAGAGAACAAATTCGCAATTGACAATGTGGGACTTTTCATTCACCTCATGCAATGGCGAAAGAAGCTTCTCGCAGTAAAAAAATGACAAAAAGTGGACAACATATTAAGGCCAGTGAGCTGATCTACTAATCTATCCAACAGCTGGTACCGTCTATCCAGTAGCTACTGAGTTACCTTGAGAATTCAGCTACTGTCAAATTGCCCAACCCTAGCCAGTAACTGTCACCGTGTAATGTAACTTAAATCCAATTTATTAAGTTATCAAATGTTTTTCACATAAGACCTCCATAAACTTATCTGATTTGATATAATAGTACAATATTTTATTTCATAAACGTTTTCGGTTTTTTTAAAAAACATCAGCTCATTATTAGCTCTTAAAATGAACAGTTATTACATTATAAACAATGAAAGACAATGAGTTACATTAAGGTAAATCATGTTGAAAGTGTAAGATCATAAAAAGGAATGAATATCGTAATACATTAAATGTACATACAAATTTAAAATTGTTAAAATATTAAAATCAAGCTTTGGGTCCAATATGAAAATGATGTGGTATAAACAGCGTGCGCTTCCTTTGCGATTATATGTAAAAGGTATCTTGTAAATGTATATAATAAATGCCATAATGTCTGCATTTACAAGCTACAAGTTAATATCAAATCAGATAAGTTTATGATGGTCTTATGTGAAAAACATTTGATAATTAATACAGCTTATCGGATCCAACATGGGTATTAAATTCAATTTATTAAAATTAACAGTTCTGTCTTTATTACTTCAAACTAGTCAGGCCACATTCAATGCATTCCCTTCTTGAACTTACAACCGACTTTGTATCTGGAGATGGAAGCATATGGTTCAATGCCATTGACTAAGCCTACCAGGGAACAGTGATCCTTTGTGTCAACAGTGAAATACTGCAGGATAACTTATATCGTTTGAAAATATGTTAAAAAAACAGGTAGGCCTACTCTAATTAGTTTTGTAGGATAACATCTAGTAGTGAAAGAAGCAATCAAGAACCAGGGCCGGAGTTTACGAACTCCATCCTGTGTGAAGAAGAAACAGAAAAAGAAGAAGAATATTATTAATTTCTGATTTGAAGCTGTTTCTCATGATACGTTATGCGATTTCTTGTAGGTAGTGATTGAGATGTAAGAAGAGTTGGTCATTGCTGTTCACGAGTAACGTGATTATTGAATAAGACACACTTGAAACATCGAAGTAGCTCACGAGTGCGTATTTGAGTGTGAGGACGTGCGTTGTCGTGAAGGAGAACTGCACCAGAAATTAAGATCATGTCTTTTGTTTCTGATTTCTTCCTCATCACAGCGACATTCTATTTTTTACTGTTAATCGCCAATCAATATTTCACAAAGAGAAATAATTACTCGGGATTACAAAGTGACGGATGGCTCTTTAATTATCGCTGTAAAAGATAGCGCAAGTGTGAACCAATTCGATAATACAGACCCAGTACTTACTTTAAAAACGTTTCTCGTAGTGGATGACAGTAAACTATAAACGGAATATTAAGGCAACATAAGAAAACTGAAATGTTGCGAAACTCATAAAACTAGTAATGGGTAGGCCTAAGTCTGTGTCAGGATATTTCCAACAATATCATCGTAGCAGGTAAATGTGTGTAAGTTGTTCATTCTAATCGTTGTCTACAAAATCATTCGTCTTGCTAAGTATACCAATCTATGGCATCACGCTATAGTCATCTTAACTGCAAGGGAAGATCAGCTTAATTAATGCTTCAAGAGATAGAGATAATAATAATAATAATAATAATAATAATAATAATAATAATTCATTGCAAGAACAAAGATACATATTGATTTTTTTTATATAAGAACTCTCTAGCATCCCCAGAAAGAGTAAGTTACATACTCGTGCTCAGGGGCCATTCCACATAAGTTAATGTTAAGACATTTTATTGAATAATAGAGTAAAAAGTAATAGAATAAAAAAACACAGGTATTACAATACTTGAACTTTAAATTTTCTCTGTTGCCAGGTTAAATAAATCATTATTATTATTATTATTATTATTATTATTATTATTGTTATTAGATTTTTTGAAATAAGAAACATTAGCAAATTGCATGTTTGGTAATTTATCTATTATGTTATAAATCCTTGGACCGAAGTTGCTACTGTGATTATATGCTACAGTTGTAGTACATTTAGGTACTGTCAAGCATATGTTGTCTGATCTTTTGGTTTTATATTTATGTGAATATAAGTTCAATATATTTCGGTTTTTACGTACGAAATTCAGTAATATATTGTTATAAATTTGATGGAAGTCAAATACTTCAAATTCTGAATACAGCAGCTCTGAAAGATAATCAGGAGATTTGTTAAGCCATATTTTTATTATTCTTTTCTGTAGCAGAATTAATGGCATGAGGGAGGTACTATAAGCACTACTCCATCCTATAATGCCGTAATGTAATAGGGTAAACATTGGTAATTTCGTGGCAGTGGTTATTTCGTGATACTTTTTCTTTGCTCTTTCGTGAACTAACCAATGGTGTTACGAGATTCAAATTTCCGCCAAGGGATTGAATATGTTGTCCGGTTTCCAGAAACATACAGCTACGCTTTGTGTGACTATTGTAGCTGCTTCAGTGAGCTTTTAGGTTTGGAGAGAGCAAGTTAGCGTCGACTTCTCAGGCGTACAAATTTTGTGGATGTTTGTAATTACATTACAGGCTTATTACTAAAGGTAAGCATATGATATTTGGTACAATGATTTATTATATCTTAATGACATTTTAGGAAATATTTTTGGAAGTTTAGATACAGCTGTAGTCGCCATATAGGCTTAGCTTTACTAATAGAAATCTTAGCTGTTTGAGGCGAAATTTTGTTGAGCATTAAGCGTTACATTTTATACTATTTTAAAAATTGTATTACAATACGAATTTTAGGATTCTGAATATAAGATGTGATAACAGAAAAGAAAAGGGGAACGCAATGGGTTCAGTGTAGCTTCTGTTTGATTTCTTATCATGCTAAGTGCCAATGATAAGCGCTAGATGACTTACTTCCAAGAATTGTGACAGAAGATGAAACATGGCTCCACCATTTTGAACCGGAGACAAAGAGGCAGACAATGGAGTGGCAGCATGCAAATTCACCAAAGAAATAGAAATTCAAAAGTGCACCTTCGGCAGGAAAAGTTATGACTACTGTGTTTTTCGATTCAGAAGGACTCTTGCTTGTGGACATCATGCCACACGGAACCACCATTAATTCTGATGCGTATGTGGCAACTCTCAAGAAACTTTAAGCTCGACTGAGTCGTGTTCGAAGACATCGGAAGAAGCTGGATGTTCTGCTATTGCACGACAACACACAGCCATATGTCAGTCACAAGACCACAGACCAGATCAGAAAATTCGGATAGACAACACTGAAACAACCGTATCCTGAACTGGCAAAGTGCGATTACCATCTCTTTGGTAAAGTGAAGGTCCCTTCGTGGAACGAGGTTAGAAGATGACTCACTTGTGCACGCTGCTAAAGAGTGGCTCAGACGTGTTGGTCCAGACTTTTACCGTGCTGGTCTACAGGCCCTCGTTCCTAGGTTACGTAAGGCAGTTGAAAGGGACGGGGATTATGTGGAAAAGTGAAATTTTGTTCCTAAACGATGTATCTACATTCTGTGAAAATAGCAAAGCTGTAGGATAAAAATATAATTTTTAAACAAATGTTATGCATTACTTTCGGAGTTACCATAGTAATATAGGCTATAGTAAAGTCCGTAATAAAAATGTTCACCCGTTCAGGGCAAAGAAGATCCCTTTTCAATTTCAATTTTTACTTTGATTTCATTCTTATTATGTGTTTATATCTATTTCTATGTTTTCTTGCTATGAATATTAGACGGAATTACTATGTTTGAAGTCTTGTAACAATAAATGAGAATTTCTTTTCACTTAAATGAATTTTTCCACAATTCTTCTACCTCTCACGAAATTATCAATGTAATATCACGAAATTACCAAGGTTATTACGAAATAACCAACCTTTTAGCTTAAGTTGTAAAAGTGGTTTTTGGCAATTGTTCAAGAACGTGTCCAATCTTTTATGTCTCCAGATTGGTACAGCAAATTATAGTCTTTTAGATGAAAAATTCGGAATAAGGATATATTTACACATTTAGATTTTAAATTAATTTTCATGAAATTATCACGAAATTACCAATGTTTACCCTATAGGTTGTACTAATGCGAGGTTAATCAGTCGTAAAGTATGGACAGTCAAGTAATTTCGTAGGATGACAAAATAGTGAATAATGTTTCTTAATCTATTGCACAGAAAAAGAACATGTTTATCCCGACGTAAATGTTGGTCGATTATTATTCCGAGATATTTAACTTGAGGAGATTCATTTAGAATAGGGCAGTTACAAACTATTAGAATTTTTAAACACAAGAGCGAATCAGGAGATGCTATAATCTTTTGCACAGCATAAAAGAATCCTTTTCAATATACTAAATCAAAATTACAGCCGTAACGTTCCAGATAGTTGCTCTAGCATTTCAATCATCTCGACTTCCTCGAACTAAAAATAGATTTAATTAATTTCATGTTCAGTTTTTGTGATATGAAATGCAGGAACTATATCGCAATCCTAAACCATGGAAGCTACTTGAAAAGCGTTTTGTAATGGAATTAGTTGAAAGCAATGAACAGGTTCCGAGAAATACTTATACTTAAGTGTAAACATTGATTCCAGAGCTTCATGATTTGATAGCCATACTGGTAATTAAAACAGGATAATTAGAAAACGGAGAAGTGCAGCGGTTGTGAGATAAGAAACAAGAGAGTCAGGCAGGATACAAGCAGAATCGCTTCGTAATTATTAGTTTCACATCATTTCGTGCCAAGACTTGAATACATACAAGACTGATTCAGCAAGCAGATAACACTCATGCAAATTCATTCTCTTCGCCATTTCCACACAATTTTCAACTTCAACTCCAATTAATTCCAGAGATTATTTCTGTAAGAACGAATAAAAGTCAAAAGGAATACACTGCGCCAAAAATGATACAGTACAATTTTTAACACATCTTATATGTTTGGAAGTTTTTCATCCTATTTAAATGCCAAATATTATAACAAAACATATTTTCGTAATCTATTTTCTAAAACACGAAATACGTCCAAATATATATTTTGACTGCTATCAGTAATTTTATTTGTGAATTGTACTCTTTATTCCATATTATCTGATATAAATGTTGTAATGCAAAACAATTGTTTTCAGCATCTGGAATGGAGGATTTTGCCATGTCCAATTATGCTAACAGCCCCGGGCCGTAGCGTCGTGGTCTAAGGTATCGTTCCTGTGCTCTCGCGTTACGGAATGCGTGCTAGTTTGAATCCCGATGGGAAATAAATTTGTTCATAAAATATTGATCAGTGTATGGAACCGGTGCCCACCTAATATCGTGATCAATATGGGAAGCTACGTTTGGTAGCGAAATCCGTTTATGAAAATCAGCTATAACGACTGGAGTGATCACTGTGTTAACCAGACGGTACCTCCCTTCTGGTTGGATGATCGTTCACCTCTTCAAGGTATGTGGGCGGGGGCCAACATTCGGCGATCGACCTTGGTCCTTCATACATCTGTGTAAAAATATGGATTTAACATTTTGTAAGTAGGTGATTAGGAAAATCTCTCTGAATGTATTGTTGTTGCTAACGTTTTCATGATTTAGATTCTTTCTTAATTGCAACGATTAATATTTTCATAATTTCTGTTCTAAAACAAGAATTATGTTTGACTGTGTTGGGTGTAATATTCATTGGATATCATAGGATTTACATGACAATGCAAATGCAAATCATCTGAAACGAATAATTTAGATTCTTTCTTAGTTATTTTCACACGAGAAAAGAAAGACTCAAAGTCTCTACATTTTTATGAATATTAAGCAGAATATTAGCGGCACCAATTTTTGAGGGGTGATGTAACATGGTGAAAAAGGTTCCGTTTTTGGAGACATTTTCTTAAATGAGTGTTCAAAGGGGAATGGAAATGATGAAGATGATTAAAAATAAATAATAAATCTATCAAATCCATACACAGAATTGAGTTTATTATATGAAAATGCGACATTTGACACTACCTACAAAAATTGACGAGCATGAGTAATGAATTTCGAATAATGAAATACAGAATGTTCACCAAGAAACAGCTTTCACTCAGGTAAACGCTGTCGGCCATTTATGGTTATAGATCGAACGCGACTGCCCAGGAAATAGTGTGGGCATTTCTCTTGGATTGACCTTCGAAAAGTTTTATGTTTTGTAATATAGACAGACAACACAAGCTGAAAGGATGTCAAGATTAGAGCTGTAATATATAGCTGACTTACATTCAGCGCAGCTCAGTTTATATCGTGACACACTAGTAAACATTAGAAGTGTGAATCTTCATTTATCATACGTAGGGCTGGCGATTTCCGACCAAATCCTTACTATTAGGTTATACATAGCCCTATGTTGTTCTGACAACACGCACAAGCAGAGTTTGATTACGTGGTTATGGAAAGAATGTATGAAGAAACTTGGCTCGGGGTTTATAAACTTCATACGTCCTGTATGAAGAAGAAAGAGAAAGAAAAGAGAATCTTTAATTGGTGTTTTGAAGTCGTCCATCATCGCCAGAAAAAAATATTATCTGGCAACTAACATTACATGGAATGAGGTGAGATTCTTTTTAACTCATAGTCAGTGAGCTCTATACTAAACTGGAGGCACAACTCAATGCTTTAAAACCGCGACGCGAATGCTGAGCGACTGAGCGCATTGCTATCTCTTTCTAACATAGTGTTGTCCTTGTCTCTCTTGCAGTGAATGCTATCGTGCACAATAACGGTATTTTTTATTGCTTACTGCGCAACATGAAACTCACGAAAGACTCATTGGAACACATTAGTTAGAAAAAGAGAGCAATACCCTCACCAACAGCCACGCTTTCAGACAGGAAAGAGCATTGCGATGGTGCCTCCAGTTTAATACAGAGCTCACTGTTCATAGTCTACATGGTCACGTTGCCTGACATTGTTTACTATGCTCTGATTTATCTATTTCGGCACAGTACTCTTAGACTGTATTGTTCATGTTTCAATCTACTCGTCATCAACAGTAAATGTAACATTGAACTTCTTGTTCAGAATCGGAAACAGTCAGCCTTCAAACGCATATTACGAATATATCGTACGAAAAAGTCGTGCTACGAGTATATTTCCAGCAGTGAACAGTTCTGATACTTACTTTAAAGCAAGACAATAAGTTACATCTGCAATGTAATGTGTAAGTCGCAAGATTTTTTTTTTTTCCAAAAATTGACGTGCTTAATCATCAAGAAGCGGGCTGTTATTTTCCCATGTCACTTATCTAACGGCGCCATACTAAGCGAAACCTGTTTCCACGCGTACACCCAATATCCTAAGTAGGTGTAAGTGAATTACAGAATATGCAAACTCCAGCACAAGAAAATATACTACAACCAAGAACAACATTGCTGATATGAAAATGAACACAAGTGTTGCAGAACATGTAAAATTTATAGGAATGTATTATACCTATATAACTCTAAACATTTCTGGTTAATCAAATTTTTAGAACCAGGTATCAGTTCTTATTTTTCACAATGTTAAGTTCCTTATTTGTTTATTCCGTTCTAGACTATACCATTCAGACATCTCTAAGTTTCATATACAAGGGAACCCTGTATTAAAATCCTAAAAGACCTACACACCTAAATGAATTATACACTCCTATAAATGCCTAAAAACTATGTTTTTACTTGAAAAGTGCCTTTGAACTATATTTTTCGTGTATTTAAAATAAGGAATACTGATACTGAAATGCAAACATAAAAAAAAAAAAGACTACAAAAATGCTATTTGAAATGTAAAAAAACTTCCTTTGCAAACAAACACTGATCTGTCAAGTTCGTTACATAATTGCCTTGAAAGAGAAGGGAAGAAGATTTTACCTAATTTTCTGGAACCGAGTTCGTTTGGAAAAGTCCATACTAGCATAAAAGGGGTGGTACCTTCAAGTTAGGCGAGAGCTTACAAATTAATTTTCGTGTCAGTGCACCTCCGTTATGCGAAATGAAACTGACCAATCAGCTATGAATCTCTTTCACTGATGAAATTTGAGTCTTCGGTTCAGTAGCCCTTATTGTTAGCACCAGTTCTTTGTACATAATATTTACTAAAATTAAAATTATTGATTGTTACTTTCATATAAAGTCCTACTGTATTTTATAAAGCCCTAAATCTCTCTTCTTAGTACATAAAAACCCGTTTCCTAGTTATAACATTTAATTTTTATTTCCTTCTTGATGTAACTGCATGAAAAATTCAACATTATACCCTGACGAATGGTTTCTGTAACTGATGTTTACGAAGTGGATAATATATCTAACTACAAAAGAAAATCTATGCAATCGTGAACGCTCGTCCCTAGTTATTAATGCTCAACATGCTGCCTTGTTTGCAATTTTCCTAGTGCTTATTCTCCTCCGAATGTTTTGAGGTCATGTTTTGCTTTTCAATTTCCGCCGCCGGGATAACAGTAATATGTACTCAAGCTGAGCAAACAGCCAGCTCTAACATATCATCATCGTGTAACGTAGCCTCTTGCTCTGCCGTGATAAAAATTGCAAGTGAACACGCGACAATGGACTCTGTTACGACTGAGTTTATAGCACGCAATGAGGCTCCTTTTGAATTATTGTTACGCTATAGCGAAACCTCCTCTTCTAGAATACTCCTCTTTTACACTGGATGGGACTTTCAAGCAGGAATTCTCCTCTGAATATTTCAGCTCAACGGTACAAAAGCTTCAACTTGAAATAAGTTGGACATGCTAATTATTCGCAAAGGGAAATTTCGAGTGACAATTTCCGCTGGTATAAAATATTAAATTCGATTTAAAAAAACAACTGTCTACAGTGCAATTCTACGAGTTATTCCACCCCAGGAAGTAGTCAATCGTGCTATTTTGTGATCCAGTTTCACAGTTTACCAGTGACAAGGTTTCTCGTTTCCCATTGATAGGCATAAATGCCATTTCATCCGCTTTCCTCTCCATTACCTTTCATTCATAGTGTTCTGCCCAAGGGTGGGCCCTTCACTGCAAACTCATCATTCTCCAATCTTTCGAATTTTCCGCCTTGTTTTTAGTATCCGCATATGATCTATCTTTGATTGACATTCTGGTTGATATGTATGTATGTATGTATGTATGTATGTATGTATGTATGTATGTATGTATGTATGTATGTATGTATGTATGTATGTATGTATGTATGTATGTATCAGGCAGTACATCTCACTTGACGATATGTGTCAGAAGAAAAACAATTGTTTCTATGCATCTGGAGTCTGATTAGTGTAATATGTAGCTAATCGGCGATGTATTCAATGGAGGGGGAAAAGAACTGGCCACCCTACCCCATTATCTCCTGGCCTAGTTGCCTCATAAATGGTGCCTTGTTGGTATGCCTTGTGAGGTTCAGACCTGTCTTCGGACAGTTAACTAAACAACAACAATATGATATATATATATATATATATATATATATATATATATATAATTATATTAACGTTGTCTATCATCTGATATATTTTTTTATTTTCGTTGTCTGTTATTTAATGACGCTGTATCAACTACTAGGCTTTTAATGTCGATGGGATTGGTGACACCTCGAGATAGTATTTGGCAAGATGATGCCGAGGACTCGCCATAGATTACCTGACATTCGTATTACGACTGGGGAAAACCTAGGAAAAAAATCCAACCAAGTAATCAGCCCAAGCGAGAATCGAACCCGCGCCCGAACGCAAATCCAGATCGGATATCTTCATCTGCCCCGAACTTTCCTTCCTTTCACCATTCCTTACAGTGCATCCTTCACTCCATTACTATATCCATAGTAAATCTCCGATCACCAGTTGGCAAAATAAGGTAACCCTGGCCTAGGGACTTGAAGGATTTCCTGTATGATACTTAGTAGTAACATTAGCAAGTCCACACTTGTGGAGTAACGGTCAGCGCGTCTGACCGCGAAACCAGGTGGTCCGGGTTCGAATCTCGGTAGGGGCAAGTTATCTGGTTGAGGTTTTTTACTGGGTTTTCCTTCAACCCAATACGAGCAAATGCTGGGTAACTTTCGGTGCTGGATCCTAGACTCGTTTCACAGGCATTATCACCTTCATTTCATTCAGACGCTAAATAACCAGAGATGTTGATACAGCGTCGTAAAATAACCCAATAAAAAACATTGGCATATTCAGCTGGTATGGTGAGAATGCACGTAGCTGGGAATTAATATAACAGTTCACTCAGATGTATAGATGACGAGGGGAGACCTGGGATGTGAGCTATGTGAGAAAGGAAAGAATAAAGTATCAGAAAGAGACTTTGTTTCATGATGGTTAATACGCGCCAGGGAAGTGTCTCTGCACTGGAGACAGCGGAATGTATGCGCTGTAATGTAATTAGACGGAGCCATATACAAATATTATATTGTTTTATTTTACTGATACCGTTAACTAAGCAAACCCACTCAAGGATGTGGCAATGATCCCGCCCGGCTGATGCAACCAACATAATTGCAGTTGCAAACGCATACACTCCGCTGTCTCCACTGCGGAGAGACTTTCCTGGCGCACTGTATTATACGAATCTTCATGGAAGTCCATCTCAGACTAAAACCTATCTTCCCCCTCCATTTCCATTGGTGATACAGCCATGGTGAAGTACAGGACAGGTCTTGTCTCCTCTACTGTATGTAGTGTTATGATTCCCCAATCATCCCTTGAGGATAATAATAAAAGAGGATGGAAACTGTCCGAAACATGTGGATAATTACAGTAGAACCCCGCTAGTCCGAACTCATTGATATCGGGTCCTGTTCGGATTATCGAAATTTCAGTTTAAGCGGGGGACAGGATTACAAGCAGGGGAACCAAATCTTTTTCCCTCCTCATCCTTCACTGTCCACAGCTTCGTTCAATTTCGAGGTCAACGTTGATTATTATCTGTTGTTCTTGGTCTGAAGAAGCTGAGAGATTACCATAACAGTATAGAAAACAAGGACTAATGCATTCATTAGTGGTAAAGTAAGTTGTTGGCCTATTGTATATTGTACATTTTGAGATTCTGAATACTGTAGCACTAAATTGAGTTTCTGTTTAAATACTTTTCTTCTTTTGGCATGTTCGGATTATCCCGAATTTCGGATTAGCAGAGTTCCGACTAGCGGGGTTCTTTGATAATCTTTGTATGAATTCACAGTAGTTATACAGGCTTTAACATTTACGATCGTATCGTGTGTGTAAAGATCTTTGAGTATATCAGTAGGCCATTGACTATTGTTGAGTTTCTCTTTACTATTATCGTTTGTTAAAGATGGCTTGTGTTCATGTACAGGCCGGCCAAGTTCCGATTACCGACGGCAGGAGTCCGAACTACTTAGCTTGTCGTTGCACGTTTCCTGTTTGTAGCGTAGCAGCGACCTCATCTCCAATTCGTAATAAGAAGTTTGTGAGCCTATAACTGGTTTAGATTTTGTTTTAATATTTATGATCTGTGATTAAGATGGTGATATAAATCATGCTATTTAAATTTCCAATTCCAAATTTGCCTTTGTGACGAACCCTATCAGATTTGTTGGCCACGGGATTTGAAACCGGAGCCTCCCGAATGCAAGTCTCAAATGTTACCGTCTTAGCCACGTCGCTCATTATTATTATTATTATTATTATTATTATTATTATTATTATTATTATTATTATTAGCCTGCTGTCAAAAAAGCTGAAAGTTAGAATTATAAAACAGTTACATTAGCGGTTGTTCTGTATGGTTGTGAAACTTGGACTCTCACTTTGAGAGAGGAACAGAGATTAAGGGTGTTTGAGAACAATATTCTAAGGAAGATATTTGGGGCTAAGAGGGATGAAGTTACAGGAGAATGGAGAAAGTTACACAACGCAGAACTGCATGCATAGTATTCTTCATCTGACAAAATTAGGAACATTAAATCCAGACGCTTGAGATGGGCAGGGCATGTAGCACGTATGGACGAATCTAGAAATGCATATAGAGTGTTAGTTGGGAGACCGGAGGGAATAAGCTCTTTGTGAAGGTCGACACGTAGATGGGAGGATAATATTGAAATGAATTTGAGGGAGGTGGAATATGATAAAAACTGGATTAATCTTGCTCTGGAAAAGGACCGATGACGGGCTTATGTGAGGGCGTGAACCTCCGGGTTCTTTGAAGATCATAAGTAAGTATTATTATTATTATTATTATTATTATTATTATTATTATTATTTCTCGCAATTTAAAGTAGAGTCTAGTGATGGACACATAGAAAACATGCCTAATAAAGAGTACCGAAATGGCGAAGAAAAATACTTACCCTGCTTTTCTTTTTGTCGGTTATTTTACGACGTTTCATCAATTGCGATGGTTATCTAGCGTTTGAGTGAAATCAAGATGATAATGCCAGCAAAATGAGTCCAGGGTCCAGCGCCGAAAGTTACCCAGCATATGCTCTTAAAGGGTTGAGGGAAAATCCCAGAAAAATTGCCTTAACAAGAATTTGAGCTCGGACCCGCTCGTGGCACGGTCAGACATGTTAAAAGTTACTCCACAGCGGTGGACACTTTCCTTGTTAGGAATATATAAATACAGTAGTCGAATTTAATTTATTGTCAGAGTTTTAATATAGCTACATAAAAATAATAATTATACAAACGCCTAAAGCTTTGAATGTTTCATGTAGCATTTTCTATATTTAATAAAAGAACTGAAAGAGCTATGATATAAAATATAGCCTATCACCCTTCAAAGATGTATGATGATACATAAATTAGAAAATTTCCAATGCCACCTATCCTAGAGAGCGCTGTGTAACAAGCACGTTTCCGTTAGGTAAACGCCGTGGACGTTTTAACGTTATAGATGGAACGACACATGGTGTGTACTGTATCGATTGAGGGAAGGTTTTATGTTGCGTAGTATGTACAGATAACACAGACTAAAACTAGAGGAATGTCAATCTTATGGCATATTTAAATGGCTTCAATTTAAAGTTTCAGTTTTGTCGATAAACCTTTCTGGCATGATGCCCTCGATATATTACGAAGAAATTCTGCACGTCGTATTGTGTCATATTTCCAGTCCAGCTTATTAGTTAAGCGAATGAATTTTATCAACAGTAATCTCACTAGAGGTTTTGATTTATATAGGAAACACCAAAGCTCGAGTGGGTTTTGACTGTTACACGATTATAAGAAATTATATAAAGATTAGAAGAAATAAAGTACTCTAATGCAATAAAATATTAACTGACTTACTAAATTATACTTCATTAACGTTAGCTTCACCAATATGTATGAACGGAGACGCCATTTTCAGTTGACTATCTATGTGGTAAACAAATAACGATCGCAAACCATGTATTATGGTACCGTAAAGAATGTGCAGTTTTAAATGTTGGCAAACAAAGAAACAAATACTAGGGAAGTGATAAAAACAAGCAAATGTTAGGGAAGTGATAAAATTGCAGCGATAAACAACCATGATTGGTTGAAAGAGCCCTTTAGTACCGTTTTATTGGTCAAAAGTAGTATGACATAGTAAAAGTATAATAGTCTGTACTGAATATCTAACAACATCAAAAATTAAAATGTAAATTGACAAAATCATCCATATCATAATTCTTCTTCAAGAATTGCTTACTAAACATTTGTCGAGTTGCACAGCTTTGGCTTATTAGGCAATAATACATGTAATAAGTAGCTTAGCAATCATATTATCAGTTTAAACGGCCTCGGTAGCGTAGTTGGTATAGTGCTAGCCTTCTATGCTCGAGGTTGCGGGTTCGGTCCCGGCCCAGGTCGATAGCATTTAAGTATGTTTAAATGCGACAGACTCATGTCTGTAGATGTATGTAAAAGAAGTCCTGCAGGACAAAATTCCGCCACACCGACAACGCTGATATAACCTCTGCAATTGCGACCGTCGTTAAATATACCATAATTTATTTATTATCAGTTTTACCCCTAACGTGTATAATCATCATCATCATCATCATCATCATCCAATTCACGTATTAGACCTAGCGGTATGTTGCGATCTCAATGGTCTCATACCATTTTTAATGGTCTTCCAACAGATCGTTGCCCAGAAGGGCCGTAATGTAGCACTGTATTTGGCAATCTTTCTGTTGGCATTCTCTCGACATTGTTTCCAATTAACTTTAAAGATTTGAAGAAAATTTAATATAGGTTGAACGTTCAATTCTTCCAAAATTTCTGTATTTCGTTTTCTATCCCAAAATGTGTATCGCGCCGTTTTCCTCATGAATTTCATTTTGAAGGTAGTTACACGTTGAATATTTTTTTGTATTGTCGAAGTCCAGGATTCTAATCCATAGACTAAAGTAGGTCGTCCTAATATATTGTACATTTTTAATCTTGTATGTTTCTGTACTAAATTAGGTTTGAAAACTGAATTCATAATGTCCATAACTTTTACAAAATTAGTTATTTTAGTATCGATATCTTATTCCTTTTTATATGAAAGACGGTATCCTTAATAGTTAAATGTGTTCACTTGTTGTATAATTCTGTTTTCATAAAGAATTGGGGCGCTAGTTAATCTTGCCTTTCACAAAACCCTAAAGAAAATGTTGCAAGATGTGTGAGATCGGGATTCCTTGTTGGCCTTCGTGCGAGAGCGCGGTTATCGTCTGTTGCACAGCCAATCCAACGCTTTGGAAGTATTTCGTCCAAGTAATTTATAGCACCCTTGTGACTGGAAAAGAAGCTCTCGCCGTCCTCATTAAGTTAAGTGGTACCTGAACATATCAACGCTAAATGCACACCAATATTACAGATAGGGTTACCAACTCTCCCGTATTTCCCACGATCTCCCATATTTGGTCCTAATTTTTAAAAGAATTCCGGCTACCGTATTTTTCTTCTCTTCGAGATTTTTCTCCCTTATTTTTTGCATATTGTAAAAATTTTCATTTGAAACATTTAATTTTGCCGCGAATGATGATTTATATTATGAATTTTGAGGTGCACTAAAATGTGCAGACTTTGTAGAAGGTAAAACTGGTTAGAAATGAATTTTAGTACTCACTCGTTTAAAATCAAATCATTTTAATGTTATAAATTTCGAAAAACTGGCTAGTTTTGTTCTAAGCACACCAAGTAGTTAGTAATGCTCATGCAAAGAGGGTGTTTCATATCATGAAAAATACACTAATATTGGACAGATGTTCGATACAGGAACATAACGTATCTAATCAAATCAGAACTGCAAATTGCAGTCGATTACCCGAGACAAAATCTGTTTCAAAATACTTTAAATTTAAATCTAGCTGCCAAGATGTAGAATAAAATTATTTTTTTAGTAACGGAACTGGATAATTGATCCATTTTCTATGTGAAATTTAGTCGATTCCTTAGTCTTCAGTATTTTCTTCAAGAAACGTTGGCAACCCTATTATTTACAGATGGCCATCGTAGCTATTACGCTTTCGCCAGAGCAACAATCAGCGTAGTAGTAGTGTGTTTTATTCAAACTTCTACAGTTACTCAACTTAACAGCGAGAAATTCACGTCGATATCTCAGATAGTTGTTTTATACAACGTTGAAAGTATCTATTTATTTAAAGACAACCCTGCACATAGTTTTTGTGCATAATTTTTAGATAAATTTAGTTACGAATGCTTAATTTGAAGTAATACTTTGTAATAGTTTATGATAAATCGCTGGACACAAATGGACGGACAAACAAATGACATGCTCAAAAGTCGCTTTTCCGCATTAAGGGACATTAAAAGCACGCATTTATGGGAAAATCTCTCAATCTGGTATTTATGAACGACACACATTGCCTACAATAATTTTAATAAAAAATAAAAAAAAACAGTGTATTGTGAAAGTAAAAGGAATGACAGATTAAGATAACTTGAGAGAAGAAGGAAGGCCAGATCGTACTGGAGCTGGTAAGAAAACAATTCTTGAATTCATTCAATATCGACTATTGAACTACAATTTATGCCAGGATCGTGAAGAATGGACCTTGAGAATCGGACGGCAGAGTCAGCTGTCATATACCGTAGGACATATCGTTATTTTCGATCAAAATAAGCATTTTCCAGACGAGTCTGTCACCTTTCTTAGCAATAAAATATGCATATCTCGTTGTTAACAATAGAAAACGAAATCTAAACGTAGGCCTACTTGTTGGGAATTGATTTTGAACGCCGTCAAAAGCATTAGGCCATCACCAACAGCTGTAAACGTTCCAATCCAGATCTGAAGTTTAAATTACCTCGGGTTAATTATTCACGAGGACAAAAACACAAAGCACGTGACGTATCAGGATGAAGAGAGAATGATGTGTTTACACGTGCAAGTTCTCGGAAGGTCTTGCCCTCAAGCAATCACCTGTACTGCTAGCATCAAACTGTTGTTTGCTTGCGAATTTAACACTTCACAGGCGGCTCTTTTACGTTTTCTTGTCTAAAATTTATTTGGAAGAATGTTACATGAGTTATATTCTTTGCTGGCCGTTTGATATAAAAGTATGACATAAGCAAAATGGATGTAGTAAAAATATGTCGCCAAACAGGGATTATATTTTAGAGACTGCAAAATTCATTACTGAAATCAGTTACAAAAATATATGTTTATAAGTAGACAATGCAACAGTATCCGAAAGAATGAGTAAAGGTGGAATAGGAAACACTTCTTTTTTTGGCTTTTCAAATTCATTGACGCTACGAGATCAGTGAACATGAGAGGGAATATGGATGTTTCACTTGTCTTTGGGAATCCTGGAATATTGGTGAAATGGGTGGCTTTGGTTTTTGAAGCGCTTCCTAGAAAACTCAAAAGTCTCCTTATATTGTCTGCAAAGACAAGTTGAGTGTTATTTTCAAAAGTGTTAACGGAGGGGAAAAATTGTGTAAAATATAAAAAATGTAACTTTTTTTTTATGAAATATCAAATTTCTAAAAATATATTATGATATATAATATAACATTTCTCTAATGCTGGGAAGGGTAGACCACTTAGTTCGTGAGAAACTATCCAGAGTGCACCAAAGGCGATGAATCTATATTGCTATTGGTACATACTTAGTATTATGCAATTGGTAGGTGTTTCATTGTAAACTCAGCATTCTTCAATCTTTCCTATTCTCTGCCTTCCTCTTAGTCCCCGCCTATGATCCATGTATCTTATTGTCGTCTGTCATCTGTTAGCTTCTTCTGCTCCTAACGTTCCAGATACATCCTTGAGTAGACAGTTTCTTCTCAGCCACTTTCTTTTCCTCTTCCTGATCAGTTTCAGCATAATTTTTTCTTCAACCACTCTTTTCAACACAGCTTCATTTCTTATCGTATTTGTCCATTTCACACGCTCAATCCTTCTCTATATCCATATTTCAAATACTTCAAGTCGCTTCTCTTCATTTCGTCGTAATGTCCATGTTTCTACCCCATAGAATGCCACACTCAGCCACCTCTGTGGTATAGGGGTCAGCATGCTGGTCTCTTACGCAGAGGGTCCGGGTTCGACTCCCGACGGATTGAATGCTCTGGTTGAAGTTTTTCAGGATTTTCCCTCAACTGTAAGGCAATTGCCAGGAAATTAGGACCACAACATCCCTGAATATCACCGATTTCATTCTTCTCCAAAATCATATTCATAACAAATCAGTAATACATCTACAGACGTCATCTAGTTTACAACAATAGAACCAGTCTCAACAATAGTACATAGACCTCCGAATTTCACCAGAAATATTAACTCGCGATATGACCAGAGATGTTAAAGACAGTATAAATAACAGCAAATAAATGTCACACTCCGCACAAAGCACTTCACTAGCCACTTCCTTATTTTTTCCAGAGGTCTGCAGAATATGCTCCTTTTTCTATTAAAAGCTTCCTTTACCATTTATATTCTTCTTCTGGCTTCCTAGCAGCAGCTCATATTACTGCTTATAGTAGGCCTACATTCGAAGTATTTGAAGCTGTCCACTTCATCTAGTGCCTCATTAATTAGAACTGACACGTTTATTTCTACAATTTTGTTACTATGACCATGGTCTTCGCCTTGATTGCGTTTATCTTCATCCCATATTGCTCACAACTGTCATGTAGCTCCAGTAGCATATCCCTTAGTATCATCTCTTCTTCTGCTAACAACGCCATATGATCAGCAAATCTTATGGACTTTATTCTTCTTCCTCCTACTAGCATCCCTCCCATGTTCTGAAAACAGTTTTCACCAAATCCTCCAAGTAGATGTTGAACAGGCATCTAATTGTGACCTAAATACATCAAGAGAAACGTTTAATGTCGGAATACCGACGCAAATATCGATTTCATCATAAATTAATAATGCCGTAAACACCGGTAGAAAGATTAGACCGATAGTTTCAGTTCTCATTATAAGGAAAAGTGTCAAGTGTATCCATTCAAAGGCTCAAATGTCACGCAGGAAAAACTGGGTTTCGTGATCGAGAAAGCAAAAATGAGACACGGCATGTCACGATATTAACAGTAAATGTTTGAAGGGGGAAAGAACACGAAATAAATCTCAACTAACGGTTTTAATCACCTTCTATATCATGTTCAACTGTCGGTATCGGATACGTTTGAAAGGGTGAGTCAGAGCGCGACACGGGCCGTGCCCAGAGGAATAGCGCAATATTGTAACCGCGCCGTTGCGTTTTCGTAAATGACTTTTCATTCATAGTGTTTTGTCCAAGGGCAGGTCTTTCACTGCAAACACAGCACTGTCTAATCTTTCCTATTTGCCGCCTTTTTCTTGGTATCTGCATATGATCATGTATCTTAGTGTTGTCTGTCATCTGATGTCTTCTTGTACATCGAACTTTTCTTCCGTTCACCACTCCTTCCAGTGCATCCTTCAGTAGGCAGTTTCTTCTAAACTACGGACACAGACAATGTATTTTCCTCTCTTTGATCGGTTTGAGAATTATTTTTTCTTCACCTACTCTTTCTAGCATAGCTAATGGCAGTATTTTATCTGTATTTAATCTATGTAACCCAACCAAGTAATCAACCCAAGCGGGGATCGAACAAACGCCCGAGCGCAACTCCGGATAGGCAGGCAAGCGCTTTAGCCGACTGAGCTACGCCGAAGGCATAAGGAAGAAATTCCATGGAAGCACGAGTGACGTCAGAGTAAACATTTCTTGTCAAAAATTTATAATTTTCTTTCTTGTATCTCAAACATGGGCAATTCACGTCAACGCCATATCAGAGGATAGGCCTAACGCTGTGTGTGTTGAGAGCTTGTTCAGAAAAAATACGAGTTTGCACGTATATCATGTTGCTGATTTATCGAAATGTACAGGCCGAGAGGCGAGACCTGGCATATGAGTTTCGTGAGAGGAGAAAGGATGGGAGATCAGTAATCAAATTTGCTGATTTATCGAAATGTACAGGTCCAGAGGCAAGACCTGGCATATGAGTTTCGTGAGAGGAGAAAGGATGGAAGATCAGTAATCAAATTTGCTGATTTATCGAAATGTACAGGTCCAGAGGTGAGACCTGGCATATGAGTTACAGTATGTGAGAGGAGAAAGGATGGGAAATCAGTAACCAAGTTTGCTGATTTATCGAAATGTTCAGATAGAGAGGCGAGATCTGGCATGAAATTTTCGTGAGAGGGGAAAGATAGGAGATCAGAAAGAAAGTTTGTTTCGCTTTAGTAAATATTAGACGAATCTACCGACACGGAATTTCAATGCATACTAAAACCTTATGTTCCTCGTCAATATTCACTGGTGATATAGTCCAGGCGCGTGTTACGGTCACAGGACAGGTCTTTCCTCCTCTACTATATTCATCGACTCTTTGTACTAACATTCTTGAATACCCAAAATTTCTTCTTCGTGGGAGCATATTGCGAATAAAACGAAAAAACTGGTGCAAAACTGTGGATGAGAAATAATAGTTGAAACTTCGCTTTGATGAATCAGAACTGATGAAGAACTGACCCGAAATGACCTGAACATATGAATGCTTACAGATTTATTCCGAGAGTTTAAGCAGACTTTTGACAAGGAGAGGTAAATATCTGAACATAGAAAATCTGGATGAAGTTTGAGTAAAGAAAGATAAGTCATAAAAATGAATTTTTAGTTAATTGAAAATTAAACATCAAAGCTTTATTGAAAATAATTTTCTACACAAATAAAACACATTAAATGCTACTATTCTTTTGTTTCTTACACATCAATTGTAAAATTTAACTTGTATATTCCCATGGGGAACAAAACTCCATTTGCACAAAAAAATGACAACCCTCTTTACCTGAACACCATCGAATTCTTTTAGTAATCAGCATTTGTGGATACTTTAGAAAAATCATTTAATAAAAGTTTGATAACAATCACACTTTTATTTCTGAGAGCATGTTATAAAACATTAGTCAATTTCTAGTATGTTTGTCTTAAGATACAAGATTAGAACTCAATACATGACTCCCCTGTTGGCGATAACGTTATTTCAGTTGGTGTCAAACAAGTGAGAGACAAAAGGGACGTTCATTAAATGTGTGTCACTCATTTTGTGATACTAATGACACACTGGCTGCATGTAGCGATTATGTGAAAGCCTGTCATAGTTTCCCTGTAAGCCTTCATCACTTCACAACATTAAACAAACCGTTTCAGCTGAACTAATTGTACGAATGACAATAGAAAATACATACTGTGCAACATCTATCCAATATCTGATATTGGTAGAGGTCATGTTGAAACAATGAAGCACGCACATGTCTACAAGCTGGCGGGATGGCTAGTGCATCGACTTTCCCTACGAGTCCAAAATCCAGACAAACAAGTTGAAATTGTTCTTTATATAGTTCTCTAATATTTCCTATCTCCCTCCATTTTCTTTACATCCTTTCCCACTTCTTTTCCTCCACTATATTCTACATCTCGTTGTTTAATTCTTCATTTTTCCTCCTTCATCACCTTCACCCTTTCTCAACCTTCCCTTCTTTCTCTTTCACTCCTTCCCTCCACTGTTATTTTATTAAATTACTTTCACATTTTGTAAATTAAACAATAAATTGTGACAAATATGTATGCAATTGGGATTTTGAAAGAATGATTTTATAGACTTTCGTAGAAAAGAAAAATTCTCCAGTGGGCGGACAAAGGGCTTAAGTAATTAATTTTGTATATGATCTCCTTCATTAAACCCGTTTTCTAAAAGTGGTCCTAAAACCAGTGACGTCAACAATAAAGAAAATCATGAAATAGCCGAAACATATCACTTTTCGGATTTACAGCAGTTGTTTAAATCTTCGAAAATTCTTCCTGTAAATTTCGCATAGAATGACTTAAGCCCTTTTGCCCGCCAATCAGAGAAATAAACTATATCTAAAAAAAAACCTGTTGATTATCCTACCGAAAAAATTGTTTTTAAAATTTAAAGCCTTGAAAATACATACAATTTATATCAATGCACCACTACCACCACTATTATTATTATTATTATTATTATTATTATTATTATTATTATTATTATTAGGTTGGTGTATAAGTTCGTAGCGTTTTTTCATAAGTTCATTAAACACATAAGATACACATAAGAGAGAAGTTAATCATCAACAATATATTCTCCTTCACTATTTACAACAGTCTGCCAACGCTGGAGTAGTTTTTCGATTCCACGCCTGCAAAAATCGCGTGGGTTTGAGTTAAAGAAGTCGTCAAAACATGTTCGGAAAGGAAGTTCCTTGAAGGTTGTTCGATAGATAGCGGAAAAGGTGAAAATCTGAGGGCGCAAGATCAGGTGAATAAGGTCTTTAGTTTTGGTTGAATGTGTAGAATTTCCATGTCTGTCTTTATGTCTCTGTAGGTGTGGTTAGTATTTGTGATGTGTTCTGCATATGTGGAAGTGTTTTTTTAAACACACAACAATGCGAAATATACAGACACACAAAAACACATCCAAAAGAAATTCTCAACACAAAACTTAATTTCAGAACACACACACTCTTTGACTCCACATTACACTACACAAACACACCCCCACAGGAAACAAAACAAAAGGCGCCAAGATCAGCAATAACCAGCTCTGAAGATGGCCGAAAGCAGGCTGAAACTAGTTAACGAGGTAATATAAAATTTAACACAAGAAAGACAAATAATTCGTTTTCCGAAGTGACATATTTAACATCTTTTAATTTGTATTCACTCTCAATTTTAATTTTGTTTTCCTTTGCATTGGAATCAAGATGTAGCCTAAATAGAGTAATAATTATTAAGTATTAATTTATAGATATCAATTTATTATGTATCGAATTCTCCACTGAGAACACTCTCTTTCAGGGGAGTGCTAGGATTTTGTTAATTTGCAATTCCTTTGTATTGTATTTTTCTGGCAATAAATATTATTATTATTATTATTATTATTATTATTATTATTATTATTATTATTATTATTCCTACTGTAGAAGATGATTAAATATGTAACAGATGCATTGTTGCTGGAAGAAAATATACACAAAATAATTCTTACGTAGAATATTATCTCAGTTTAATTTATCAATGCATAAAACACAAAGAGAACAAGGTTCTTTGTGTACGAAGTAAAATTCTTTCACAGAGTGGAGAATGATCTTTATTAGCTGCCTCAGCGTGAAGAGATATGCACCTTGCACACAAGGTTCTGGTTGTATGCAGGGAACACGGAGGTTTTATCTCACAGCCGACACTAACTAATGGTTCCCTTGACACACTCTCAGCCACGTCACCCGACTTACTGTTCGAACGTATAATCTAGTTATACAGCTAACTCTTGTGTGTATGTGTGTGTGTGTGTGTGTGTGTGTGTGTGTGTGTGTGTGTGTGTGTGTGAAAGAGCTAGGTTTACAAAAAGTAAAGACTAATAATATTAGGTTTCTCTTAAAATATACTGTACCTAGGTTGCCACTGTAATTCAACTGTTTGTATTGAACCTGTCTTCAAAGCAGAAAGAATTCTTTGGTTTCAATTTACTGAACGTTGTACGTCTCGAGATATCTCTATTCGTGGAATCGAAATGTTTACCGAAAGGAAAAGAAGCTGGTATCGGAAAACTACTGAGAAAGATGGAAAGTTGCTATGTCCCAAAGAGTAAATAAAATACTTTTCAACTGGAAAATATAGTTCCACTCAAGAGAAATTTACCGTGTAAACCATGGTGGAAAAGGTAATCCCTTCATTAATGTAACATGTTGTGGTATTGATTTATGTACGAGCATCATGCTTTCACAGTAATTTTTTATCGAACGTCTAGTCCACACTCGACCTGTCTCCATAGTTTTTCCAATGAAACGGAACAGAAGGTACTGTATGTTATCAAGTAGACACGTACTAAGCAATAAAGTTATATAAAAATAGGTACAAAAATTTGTCAAGAATTAACAAAGAAAAATGAGAATGTACGTTTACGTATGAGTAGATGTATGCATGTATATTTATTTACTTACTTACTTACTTACTTACAAATGGCTTTTAAGGAACCCGAAGGTTCATTGCCGCCCTAACATAAGCCCGCCAGCGGTCCCTATCTTGTGCAAGATTAATCCAGTCTCTATCATCATACCCCACCTCCCTCAAATCCATTTTAATATTATCCTCCCATCTACGTCTCGGCCTCCCTAAAGGTCTTTTTCCCTCCGGTCTCCCAACTAACACTCTATATGCATTTCTGGATTCGCCCATACGTGCTACATGCCCTGCCCATCTCAAACGTCTGGATTTAATGTTCCTAATTATGTCAGATGAAGAATACAATGCGTGCAGTTCTGTGTTGTGTAACTTTCTCCATTCTCCTGTAACTTCATCCCGCTTAGCCCCAAATATTTTCCTTAGCACCTTATTCTCAAACACCCTGAACCTATGTTCCTCTCTCAGAGTGAGAGTCCAAGTTTCACAACCATACAGAAGAACCGGTAATATAACTGTTTTATAAATTCTAACTTTCAGATTTTTGGACAGCAGACTGGATGATAAGAGCTTCTCAACCGAATAATAACACGCATTTCCCATATTTATTCTGCGTTTAATTTCCTCCCGAGTGTCATTTATATTTGTTACTGTTGCTCCAAGATATTTGAATTTTTCCACCTCTTCGAAGGATAAATCTCCAATTTTTATATTTCCATTTCGTACAATATTCTGGTCACGAGACATAATCATATACTTTGTATTTTCGGGATTTACTTCCAAACCGATCGCTCTACTTGCTTCAAGTAAAATTTCCGTGTTTTCCCTAATCGTTTGTGTATCTTCTCCTAACATATTCACATCATCCGCATAGACAAGAAGCTGATGTAAGCCGTTCAATTCCAAACCCTGTATGTTATCCTGAACTTTCCTAATGGCATATTCTAGAGCAAAGTTAAAAAGTAAAGGTGATAGTGCATCTCCCTGCTTTAGCCCGCAGTGAATTGGAAAAGCATCAGATAGAAACTGACCTATACGGACTCTGCTGTATGTTTCACTGAGACACATTTTAATTAATCGAACTAGTTTCTTGGGAATACCAAATTCAATAAGAATATCATATAATACTTCCCTCTTAACCGAGTCATAAACCTTTTTGAAATCTATGAATAACTGATGTACTGTACCCTTATACTCCCATTTTTTCTCCATTATCTGTCGAATACAAAAAATCTGATCAATAGTCGATCTATTACGCCGAAAACCGCACTGATGATCCCCAATAATTTCATCTACGTACGGAGTTAATCTTCTCAAAAGAATATTGGACAAAATTTTGTACGACGTCAACAAAAGTGATATTCCTCGAAAGTTACCACAGTTGGTTTTGTCCCCCTTTTTAAAAATAGGTACAATTATGGACTCCTTCCATTGTTCTGGTACAATTTCCTTTTCCCAAATAGCAAGTACAAGTTTATAAATTTCGCTATATAATGCACTCCCACCCTCTTGTATTAATTCTGCTGGAATTTGATCGATACCTGGAGACTTGTACTTTTTCAGATTTTCTATCGCAATTTCGACTTCTGAAAGCGTGGGTTCGGGTATAAATGTCTCAGCAGTTTGTATTTCAATTTCGTCTCGATCATTTCTATTTGGCCTATGTACATTTAGTAGTTGCGCAAAATAGTTTTTCCATCTGTTTAGGATTGATGGAGAGTCTGCAAGCAAGTCACCATTCTCATCCTTGATCACGTTTACCCTTGGCTGATATCCGTTCTTAAATTCCTTTATACCCTTATATAAATCTCGAATGTTTTTATTCTTACTATTTGTTTCTACCTCATTCAGCTTTTCCTTCAAGTAACCTCTCATTTTTTTCCTAAGTGTACGACTTGCTTCCCGTCTTTCATTGAAATAATTATCTCTCTTCTCCTCAACTGGATCCTGTAAGAATTTCAATTTTGCCTGTTTCCTTCTTTCTACTACCATGCAACAATCTTCATCAAACCACGGTTTCTTTTTCTTAGTTTCATAATATCCTATGCTCTGCTCAGCTGCAATTTTGATACTATCTCTGATATTTTCCCACACGCTATTAACATCTAATTCTTTCTCAACTTCGTCGGAACTTTCTAAAGTGGCAAACCTATTCGAAATTTCGACCTGATAATTTTGCTTAGCTTCCTCGTCCTTTAATTTCAAAATATTGAATTTAGTAATATTAACTTGTTGCTCTACTCGCTTGGCTACTGATAATCTTTCTCTTAATTCTCCAATCACCAAATAATTGTCAGAAATACAGTCTGCACCCCTGAAAGTTCGAATATCTACTATACTAGTATGTCTCCGTTTATCTATCAAGATGTGATCTATTTGGTTGTGTCAATCCATCTGGAGAAGTCCAAGTATATTTATGTATATCCTTATGGGGGAATGTACTTTTGACAATTAAATTTTTCGATGTGGCAAAGTTGACTAATCTAACTCCATTGTCACTACTAATTGCGTGTAGGCTCTCTTTTACAATAGTTGGTCTAAAAATATCCTCCCGTCCTACTTTAGCATTGAAATCCCCCAATAAAATTTTCATGTGATATCTAGGGAACTGATCAAAAGTATGTTCCAATTCCTCATAGAAGCTATTCTTTATATGGTCGTCTTTCTCATCTGTAGGAGCGTGAGCATTTATAACTATGATGTCGCACCATCTACCCTTAAGTACTAAATATGATAACCTGTCACTGATAAATTCGACCTTTTTTACTGCCGATTTTATTCTAGTATGAACAAAGAATCCTGTTCCTAATTGGTGATTATTGTTTCCTTCCCCATAATACAACAAGTAATCTCCTATTTGTGATATGCCATTCCCATCTAACCTAACCTCTTGTACTCCTACGAAGTCTATTCTATATCTAGCTAGTTCTTTTGCTACTAATGTTACCCCTCCTGTTCTATAAAGACTAGTTACGTTCCAAGTGCCAAATCTCAAATCCTTATTCCTTTGCTGTGGTCGTGCCAGAGAATCAGTCCTATTCCGAGGCTTATTATAGGGATACGTAACAAGCTGTTTTTTACGGTGATGGGTTGTTAGCCCTTCGCCCAACCCCCAAGCTGGAGGACCACCCCTTATCGGCTGTCCACGACTGCTTATTCAATATATTCGCAGCTACCCTCCATATCTGGAGGCCGTCTCCTCTATCCGCAACCTGAGGACGCGCCATGCCGTGGTGATAGGGACCCACAATACATGGCATGTATATTTATTTACCCAGAGTATTATTTATATATGTACTGCATACAGGGTGATTTAAAGTAACACGAACAACTCTTAGTATCCTCCTGGGTCCTGGAGCATAGTATACTGTACTTAATATTTTTGCATTAATTTCAAATTTTTTACACTAGGTGGAATCGTTATCGATCACTTTTTTCTGTGCTTGTCAAGCTCTTGAGATCCCTTGGGACTTACAGGAAGCACAAGAAGATCCATTCAATCATTGTAATGCGTGTTTCAACTACATTTAAATGAAAATGGCGACCAGCAACTCAACGCCAAGGCACCTTACGACATGCTTTCGAAGTAAGTACACAGTAAACGTTATATTTGAAGGGTAAATAAAATTATGATATAAGATGTATGTAACGAGACCCGAAGTACTTTATAATATACCTGCATTTGTGCTCTAACTGCAATCTGCAGAATTTTATGAGTATTTTCCCTCATTTCAGTGACTTTTTTAAAGTGTAGAATGACATTCAACTTTAAAAGTGAAAAAGAAAAGTCTCAGGACTCACGAGAGTGTGTTGCACAGGACAGAAAACTGATAATTTTTCAAGAAGGGACCCATGTCAGGAAATACATAATTTGGCGCTATGAAGCATCTAAATATGACAACGCTTCGGATATGGTGATGGGCGTGCTTTCTACATTTTGTCAAGAAACTTCCACCAACTATACAAGAGCGTTACATTGTGTATTAAATAACAGAATGGGTTCGAACTTCAACTTGAATACAGAGTGTACATTGGTGGTGTAGAGATCGGCGCACATGGTCAAAGACGCGTGGTTGTGCGTTTTCAGACTAATCTCGTCAAACACCTTGTCGCTATCGTCAATTCCATCAACTATAAATAACGTAGTGGTTAATCCAAAATGTTATGGGATATTAACATTGTATTATGTTAACTCATGTGTTTATTCTTAAAAGTAAAGATTTCTGTATTTTTATGTTATATTATTGGCTAAGACCACACCGTACACGAGCTGACTCTTACGGCAGTGGCTGGAAACATTTTTGTTTTATAATTTTAATTTGTACTAAATAAATAAACAAACAAACAAACAAACAAACAAACAAACAAACAAACAAACAAGTAAGTAAGTAAGTAGGTAAGTAAGTAAGTAAGTAAGTAAATAAATTAAATAAATAAATAGAGCCCACATCTGTGGAGTAACGGTTAGCGCGTCTAGCCGCGAATCCAGGTGGCCCGGGTTCGATTCCCGGTCGGGGCAAGTTACCTGGTTGAGGTTTTTTCCGGGATTTTCCCTCAACCCAATATAAGCAAATGCTGAGTAACATTCGGTGTTGGACCCCGGACTCATTTCATCGGCATTATCACCATCTCATTCAGACGCTAGATAACTTAAGATGTTGATAAAGCGTCGTAAAATAACCTACTAAAATAAAAAATAGATAAATAAATAACTAAATAAATAACTAAATTAATTAATTAACTAAATAAATTAATTAACTAAATAAATTAACTAAATAAATAATAAGTAACTAAATAATTAAGTAAATAAATAAATTAACTAAATAAATAAATAATAAGTAACTAAATAATTAAGTAAATAAATAAATAAATAAGTAAATAAATAAATAAGTAAATAAATAACTTAATTAATTAATTTTTGTTTCATATTTAAAACAATAAGACCACATATCGCAAATTTAATTCAGTACTACTCAACATTATTGTCGTCGATTGAATCGGATATATTCTTTCTACACAGCCTGTGATCGTGCTCCTTTAAAAGTGCGAATCGTAGACTGATGCGTGTTCCTTTATGTTGTTGTAAGAATGGTTGAAGCGCTTCCCATCTCTTTTAACAAGTTGGCGCTGTGATGATGTGTCTGGACACACAATGGTGCTGCACGAGACGCCACCTAGAGACACACACGGCTGCCCGCATTTAGTGATTGAGTTTCAACACGCGAGTGCTCCCCATTCCGCCCTCAAGTTTACCTAACCTTACTCTACTTTCTTCAAACAAAAAAACCCATTGACTCATCTCTGCCTATTATATCACCTGACACTTCTGCTTTATGTAAAATCCAGCATAACATCTGAACCGTGATTGCTTTGAATGAAGCAATGAATATTTCGTACGTCCCTTACAATCTCATTTTATTCCATACACAGGATATGTAAATAGAAGTCGAATAAATTCACTTCTCCATTAATATTATTATTATCATTATCATGATTATCATTGTTATTACTGTTATTTCCTCTACCTTTTCTTTCTATATTAGCTTAATAAGTGCTCTACACAGAGTAAACCGTAAGTAATGTAATTAATTCCAGGGTGTTATCACAGTCTAGTATATACAGTCACGAAGCTTGAGTTGTGAGAGTGCTAGGAACAAAAGATTGTGCCGATACTATTTCGCATTGTCTGTAATGAGGCGATATTAGCGACCCTAGTCGTTAGCAACTATCTATGGATGCATATTTACTACGTATTGAGCTTCGTGACTGTATATACTAGACTGTGGTGTTATTCTTTGAGATGTTTCAAACCAGAAAATTAAATATAATTTTGCTCGTTTATTCTTCATTTTCCAGATAAAAATTGTTTGATATAAAATATTTCATAGCGTTTAAAAGACATGTTGGTTCAGAAAAGTGTGAATGCAATTAATAGTTATATGTAATAAATTTTCAGTCAAATACACTTTTCAGTTTGTGAGGTCAGATAATCTGTTACATCACAATATTTATTACAAAGTCACTAATATTTTTGACTTTAAAAAGTCATCATCAGGTTCATGAGATGCAAACAATTTTAAATTAGGTGATAGTTGACCTAACAATTAATGATATAGTAAGTAATGCACGTGCTGGCATTTACAAGTATATAAGTTCCGTGCCTCTTGAGGTAAACTGTACATGGTAAAGCTGAACACTGATGCTAGGTTCTCGTATGTGTATAAAACAAGGAAAGGCACAGCATGATATTAACCTTATACAATTAAGGTTAAATATTCTCATTAGGTCATATCATTAAAATTAAATTTGTACAATTTGATATTAACTATGTTAAAATGTTATATATAATGTATAAATTTAAAAGGGATGGAAAAAGCTGTGATGCAAATGCTGTTGGTAGGAGAGCACGCAGCCACCTAATTTAAAATTGCTTGCATCTCATGCACCTGATGATGACTTTTTAAAGTCGAAAATATTAGTGACTTTGTAATAAATATTGTGATGTAACAGATTATCTGACCTCACAAACTGAAAAGTGTATTTGACTGAAAATTTATTATATATAATTATTAATTTCATAGCGTGTTTTTGAAAAGCCATTTATTGAATTCCCGATATGCTTAGTGAATTCAAGAGAGCACAGTTTTATGATTAGGGCTAAGAATTGTATGCCGTTACATTGCGCTTCATGCGCCTTTGACTTTAGGCACCAGTAGGCCTACGTAACTGCGTTGGGGTGGGGGATTTCAGTGTGTTTCGTTCAGCAGTGAACTTCAGTTGATCGGTTACATTACGACCGAATGCTGCTATTCGTAACAGGCAACATTCAACGTCCTGTAAAGAAGAATAATAGCAAGATGCCGAGGACGAAATTTGTGACAATTTCAAATAAGGAAATTTATAATAATGATACAGATTTTGAGACAGATAATGCTTCTGTAAAATATTTCAAATATGTCCTCATTGTTTCTGCAAATGTGGAACGAAGTTTTTCTAGATGTAAGGCTGTTTTTCCTAGAAACAGGCAATCATTCTCCTTGAAAATGTGGTTTTTATTCACTGTATGAAATGAAAAATTATGTAAAACAAAACCGTAATACACTATCATATTAACATAGTGAAATAATAAGACTGGTACTTGTCAATGTTATAATGGTGTATTTTTTACATATATAAAATAAAATGTCTTTAAAATAGTGCAATTTTTCTTTAACAAAGAAAATGATGTCTTTAAATTATTTTTCTTCAGCTTTTAACCACCCAAATGCTGAGAACTTACCCTGATGATAAGCATGAGTTCAAACGAACGAAAGACACTGCGTTAACTCACCCCAACTCTGAGACGTACTCAAAGTCAGAGGCGCACGAAGCGCACTGGTAGTATAACGGCATATATTTCTCAGGCTTAATTATTAGAGTAAATTATAGAAATAATTTTAGGTTTGTTCTTCAAATCTGCAAAAATTTGAGCCGAACAAATGTAACTTTTCGTTCTGCAAAGGAATTTTACAATGTTACATTTGTTGAGATCGAATTTCTGCAAATTTAAATGACAAAACTAAAATTCTTTCTATCATTTATTACAATAATACTTCGTTCTCTTGAATTCACTGAGCATATTGGGAATTAAAGCAATGTCTTTCCCAAAACATGCTATGAAATGTTTCATACAAAAAAAAATCTTGAAAAGGAAGCAAAAACGAACAAAATTGTATTAAAACTTTTGGTTTGAAATATCTCAAAGAATAACTCCCTGAAATTAATGACATTACTTACGGTTCAATCTGTAGTGTTATTTGATCCTGTCGATTCTCTATTGGTCTTTAATGTAATTTGTAATTTTTTTATCACTGTTCCTATTTGTTGTAATTGTATGTGGTACCTAGTAGCACGGAAGATCAGTCCCTACGACTTTAATTCTACCAGATTAAATAATAGTACATTATGCAATGAGCCTGTAATGGTAGTAATTAAGACGCGAGTATGTTTGTTTATGAAACGAGCGCGAGTTTCATAATTTTCATACGAGCGTCTTAATTACCATTATAGGCAAGTTTCATGCGACTTTTTATGCTCGACCATATTTCTAACTTGAAATTATTCATAAGTATTCATGTTATGGTAAGTGAGGAGCGGAACTGACCTAAATTGTGAGATGTGCGCAGACGCGAAAGCATTGATTTCTTCCGAAGAACGAATGTCATTGACCTTGATATAATCTGGAGAATAACATGAATATTAATTTTGATATAACCTGGAAATTGATTTAGAATTGAAAAACGAGATGACAAATTGAATTTATTTCAATATTATTTACAATTAACGCTAATTATTATAGTAACAGAACATAACCTTCTGCGACAGTATTGGATTTCCACCCTCCGTGACGTTTCGCTAATTGTCTTTCGATTGCATATCCGAGAATAATCGATACTTGCGCTTTTATAATGCTACAATGGTGATTTATCATTTGGCTGAACAACTGAACTATAATGAATAGGTGCACTTTAATGAGGTGCATTAAAGGGCTACTACCAGGTGTATAATTACTACATTTCGGCATGGTCGAGCATAAATATATATATATATATATATATATATATATATATAAATTAATAAAATAATAGTACATTATGCAACGAGCCTATAATGAAGGTAATTAAGAAGTGAGTATGGATATTTATGAAACGAGCGCAAGCGAGTTTCATAATTTTCATACGAGCTTCTTAATTACCATTATAGGTCAGTTTCATACGACTTTTTATGCTCGACCATATTTCTAACTTGATATTATTAATTTTATTGTATCTGACCTGGAGCAATGTCCCGTATGTTGTGAGATGTGCGCAGACGCGAAAGTATTGATTTTTTCCGAGGAACAGATGTGCACATTGACCTTGCTAGGCCATAAGAACCTACAGAGATAACACTGAAATAAAATTAGACATTGAAAAACGAGATGACAAATTGAATTTATTTGAATATTATTTACAATTAACGCTAATTATTATAGTAACAGAACATAACCTTCTGCGACAGTATTGGATTTCCAGCCTCCGTGACTTTTCGCTAATTCTCTTTCGATTGCATATCCGAGAATAATCGATACTTGCGGTTTTATAATGGTAGAAAGCTGACCTGTCATTGGCTGAACAGTTGCAACCTGAGTCGTCATTGGCTGAAAGACCTGACCTTTAATGAGTAGGTGTATAATTACTACATTTCGGCATGGTCGAGCATAAATATATAAAAGTAAATAAAAAATAAATAAATGCCACCATCACCACCAACACAACAAACACCACTACTCTAACCACAGAATTGGTTATTCCTTATATAAACGTCCCACGTTAAGAATGCTCGTTTCCTTGCTTCAGTTACAGTTTACCTCAAACTATTCTTATTACGATTTCGTTTAAGTAACGTAGCTACGATACCCTTCATGGTCTCGAGCAATAAAACTCTAGTGTGCAACTTGTATCTTCGAAACATTTGTCTGAACTCGGATACAAAATTCTATATTTTTTCATGTTTCGTTCTGCAACGATTTGTAGATTTTTCCCTGACATCATTACAAAGAGTAAATATCTGTTATTCCATAACAATTTGTATCGCAAAGCAACGAAAGCTGTCAATATTAACGGCATTTTTACGTTACTGTTGCAGGCATGCGTTCATGTTATTTATATTAAAAAAAAAACGAAAAAGGAAAAGGATAAGGATTTCGTAACCTATTTCACTTTCATTTGAGAGGGAATCATCTTATAAAATATGTAGCCCTAATACAATATTATCATTATTAGCTGAAAGAGAATAAAAGATCCGTGTACATTTTGACTTGTGTCTATTTCTATAACGGATAAATAGATGGACATTTTATCGACGTAGAACTAAGTTTGTTAGAGAGAGTGGTTCTCGGAAAAATGACGCAGGGGTGGTTTTGGGCTTCTTTAATTCATTTCTCTCCTATAGAGCTCGTCTTCACATTTCCATTCTCTCAACGTCTGAATTTCGAGGCATTTTGAAAGTTAAAAAATTTTCACGATTACCTACCTTAAGAAAGTTGAGGGCCCAATTAATTATAGATCATTTTTTCATTTATTTAGTCAATCTTGTCGTTCTCGATCGATTGACACCTCGATAGTCCGGATCGCAGTTTTCGAGGCATGTTTTTTCTGGCTAGTTGTTTTGTGTGACCGTCTCGCCGGCCTTGAGCGTCGAACCGATTTCATATGGATGTTCACGGCTACGGGATTCCTTTGTCTACAGAGTGGTATATTTTTTGTTTCGCTACGTTTATTTTTTAAAATATTACAGACGATTATATTGTAATACATTTATGGACTTCGTTACCGAACGGTTGGATATATATCACTCCGAAAGTAAAGACTTTTTCTATGTAAAAATAATCTCTGAGAAGCTACCGGCGTGGCTCAGTCGGTTAAGGCGCTTGCCTGCCGGTCTGAAGTTGCTTTCGGACGCAGGTTCGATCCCCACTTGGGCTGATTACCTGGTTGGGTTTTTTCCGAGGTTTTCCCCAACAGTAATATGAATGCAAGATAATCTATAACGAATCCTCGGTCTCATCTCGCCATCACCAATCTCATCGACGCTAAATAACCTAGTAGTTGATACAGCGTCGTTAAATAACCAACTGAAATAAAAAAATAAATAATCTCTGAGGCTGCGGTTCGTTTGGGAAGAGAAATAGTTTTATCATTTAATCGTTCTTACTTCAACGCTACTTTTGTCGGACCTATTCAAAATACAAATCCTTCTATTTATTTGTCCTTTGTAGCACACGATATTACAGTAAGGTAACAAGACTATTTAGCGAAATTGCCCACAGTAAACTGATAAGTAAATGTTGTGACGTGAGAAACTGCGGTACTAGGTTGTGAGGGGAAGATCTTATCACTAAAGAATCCTGCATTACAATCCATAGTCTTCCCTGCCCCTATAGGCCATAGAATGGAAGAGCAATACTATCCCAGGGCACAAGGTATAGAGGACCATCTGATTCCACAGTTTTCCGTTATTGCTCTACATTTACAGTGATATCTTGATGGAATCGTCTCTCTCACCTCTGGATTTGCAACTTCTTTTATAGCCTAGCACTGGTCATTACCTTCAATAGCCCAACGCTTTCATTCTTCGGCACCTCGTTGCGACATTAAATTGATCCTTTAACTTCCTACTCCCGCACCTTAGTAACAATGAAGACAATTTTACTGTCTGAGGAAAAGGTATTTCTTGTCCCAATATGTAACTTACTACAGCCTACACGAATATATTACAACCAAAATTTGAGTGTCTCTAAAGCTTCAAATTAACTCAAACTGTTTACAGCCTATCAATATAGGCCTATTAGGAAAAAAGTGACAATATATTTTAGGAAATCTCTATGATTTCGTGTAATAATGTATTTATACAAGAATTTGGATGATGAATTATTTAGGATAAATATACTTAAATATAATTTTCTATAACATTTAAGCGTGTCTACTGAACGAAATGAAAGCTATGATTAACAGTCAGTCATGTCCACCTCTGTGGAGTAATGGTTAGCACGTCTGGTCATGAAACGAGCAGGCCTGGGTTCAAATCCTGGGTTGGGATAAGTTACCTGGTTGGGGTTTTTTTTTCCGAGTTTTTCCTCAATCAACTGAAGCAGAATTTCCGGGTAACTTTCAGCGTGGGACCTCGGACTCATTTCATCATCATCATCATCATCATCATCATCATCATCATCATCATCATCATCATCATCAATACAATAGCCCGGATTAAGTTTACGGTGCGGCGTGCCGTACTTATACAAGAGCGCGGCCATTCGGCTTTCCATTCATTCACATAATAGGAGTGGTAAGCACAATAAGCCTCAGGCTGCAGTGTAAGCCTTCGGGTCTCTCCTCCGTACAAGAGAAAATAATATAATAATAATAATAATAATAATAATAATAATAATAATACTAGTCTAATAATAATAATAGTAATAATAGTCTAATAATAATAATTCTTATGAGAAAGAAAAAATATTCAAAATAAAGTCTCAAAGTTAATAAAAATAACAGGATTCATAAATGATATTTTTAAACCTACATAATTTTAAGGAGAAATAAAGTAAAAATTTGGTACTTTCAGTGTTAACGAATGGCAATGAAAGGACTCTAAAACATCTGATAAGTTAAGAATTAGAGCCGCTGAAATGAAATTCATGAGAAAAACTGCGCAATGTATTTTGTTAGGTCACAAGACTAATAAAGAAATTTTAAATGAACTAAAAGTTAAATCAGTGCTGGGTAAAATACAAAAATAACTGGTTTGAACACATACAACTAATGACACGAGATCGTCTCCCAAGAATAATGAAAATTACCAACCTTGGGGAAAAAAGTGACGTGTCAGGGATGATCATTGAAACGACTACTGGACAACTGAGACCGGAACGGATCAACCATTTGGTCCAAATCCAAGAAATGTGTTATGATGATGATAAAATAATAATAATAATAATAATAATAATAATAATAATAATAATAATAAAATAACGATAACTTAGAGATGAGCTACGACAAAGACAATTTAGTACCGTATGATAATCTCATATGGATGTTCCTCTATTATATTGAATAAAATGAAATTTGAAAAATTGGTACTTAGCACATTTAGAATGTCTTTAATTGTTTGTATGTATCTGAAACCTGATTAGTGTAATATGTACCTAATCGGCGATGTATGCAATGGAGGGGGAAAGGAACTGACCAGCCTATCCCATTATCTCCTGGCCTAGTTGCCTCATAAGTGGTGTCTTGTTCGTATCACTTATGAGGTTCAGACCTGTCTTCGGACATTTGACTAAACGATAGTAGCACATAAATTATTTTAGAAACTGCTAAATTTTGCAAACGGTGTATTTGTTGAGCATAACATTACAATAGTGAGTGTGAACAAACATGCAGAGTAAATCAAATATTTTATGAAGGAAATAGTAATTATTCCGTACATACTTATTAAAGAATAATATAAAAGATTTCTTGATAAAGATATTCTTTAATGTCTGTATTCATCACGGAGATACGACAGATAGTAGACATCAGATTCTGTACTTAATTGTCATTTCAAACACACTAATGGGAAAATTATGACAGAAATGAAAACCATAAACAAAACGGTAATTGTAGCAATCTGATAAATGTATTTATAAAAAAGATGGTTTAAGCACTAGTGTTATATGAGGTGCTCATACAGTACAATACAAAGACGAGGAAGTAATCAATACGAGTCGTGAAATATAAATGGACTATGAAGTCGCAAAAAAGTGAGTCGTAACACAAAGAGAGAAAACAGAACTTCAAAATGAAGCCATCACATGCTACAGTAAAGAACCGTTAACGGAAGCAACATGAATTATATTGTAATTACATAGAAAATCTGTTTTCAACTTAACAGTTTTGATGTATTCAGACATTCCCTTTCATATTTTATTTTTTATATTTCCATTATACAAATTACAAAAAAATATTTACATTTCACAGATGAAACTAAAGCTGAACAGTAATATAATAAAAAGATAATCCAATTATTGTATTTTTATAAATAATGCAGCAACTTCAATGTTATTTCTCTCTTTTTACAGAAATTAATTACACAATGTATCCATTTTGTGTGATGTAATCTGACCTACTTCTAATTACTGAAATGGAATGATGTATTTTACGATATACGAAGCAATTAAGCCTGCACAAGTTAACGTAATGTGAAAGCTACGGTCAACGTGTCATGATTTTCGAATCCCAATTTCGATATGGAAGTTTATTTGCTGTAAATGAAATGGCACGTGCTTCTTAGATGGAGGTCCATGTCATAACGATCGCAAATAATGAAGTTCTCTCTAATAGACTACACGGCTAATGTACAAAATTCAAAGTGTCTGAAAATGTAAAAGTGCAAAATTCTGCGAAGTATAAAAAGTCTAAGAAAGAAGATGTATTAGTGGTGTCACCATCAGTGTAATTTTTATTAACCAATTTCTTAGGAAATTAATTGTATTTTGGCAAAGAAAAAAAGGAAGAATATTTTCGGAAGGGATGAGAAAATGTTGGCGAGTTAAAAATTAAATTCCAATAAATTAAGAAAACGTTTTTGATCAATTTCTCTCCTCACTTTTTCTTGACCTTTCTAAGTTCATGTTTAGTGATACTTATATGCATTAGAAAGGCCTATTGTACACTAAAATTCATAAAAATTATTATTATGAGAATTTTTCCCTCAAAATTTATACTACAGCAGCGGATATCTTAAATTTCTAGCTTCATATCTTAGTGGAGAGCTTCAAATACTTGGAATACGCTACAAATACGTGGGGTGTAACTTTAATAGTGGCAACACTGCTGTAAAAGCGAAACGATATACTTTTGTCACTTTTACCACATGTTAATCTGTGTCTGCCGTCCTCTCCCCTAAAAGCAGTCTTCCATCCGACTCACAGCGCATGCTCTGTGGAGAGTTGAAGTTAGTCTCCTGTTAGTTATAGCTCTAAGCGGTTGTCTTTCGCCATGTTTACAAAGCAGGAACAGCGATCTTGGCTGAAAATTCAATCTGCCCGTGGTCGTACAGCATGGCAATGTCATGACGGTCTTGTTGAGGCATGTGGGGAGACGGCGTTGCCAAACAGGACTGTGGCGAGGTGAGTTCGAGCCTTCAACGAGGGGCGTGACCGCGTGGAAAACATGGCTCGGCCGAGTCATCCGAATGTTAGTGAAGAGGAAATGCAAGCTGTTTCCGCTCTATTAGACAACGATCGACGACAGACGGTACATGAGTTAGCCCAGGAGATAGGAATATCTCATATGACTGTTTCGTATTCTAAAGCAGAGGTGGCGAAAATGCTATCGTGCGCCGAGCCACTGTGTAAGCTGCAACGTGCATAGCACCTATGGAGGGAGTCGGACACCCGAAGGGGAATTGAAGCAACTGTCTGACATTAACGGTTTTTCATTTTCCTTACGTCAAGCACTTAAATAAAATTATATACAGTACAAGGTTACAAACTAATGTTTAGCATGTATAACGAAGAAAGAAATGAACAAAAAAACATAGGATACATTATCACAACCTAAAATTAATTGTCTTCAGAATGTCTCTGCGGCAGAGTTTCAAAATCAGGAATTATGTCGCTTACTGCCGGTCGTAGTTGATCACGAAGGTATTTGTGATCTAAATTTGATTTTCACTATTTCCATTGTTGAAAATAATTTTTCACAAACGTAAGTTGTAGCGAACATAGCTTCAACAGAGCAAGCGAAAGAATGAAGCTTCAAATATTTATTTTTTGCCAAAGATTTGAAAATTTCAACATTTGTCAAGTCTTTACATCTAGCTTTCATTTAACATCACATTGTAAATATGTGAATTTAAATTGAAGATCTAACCGCATTATTCGTACATCTGCTGAAAAAGGATCGACGTACAGCGATGATGATGATGATGATGATGATGATGATAATAATAATAATAATAATAATAATAATAATAATAACAACACAACCTTTTAATGTTTCATCAGTAACATGTAGCAACTTATAATGCCGTTTTATGTTATACAACCGTTTTCCTAGTAATACTTGTGAATAAATTATACATTTAATATTCTCATTATATTGTCAGCAAAAAATTCATCCTCCCATCCTACTTGAAACTTTCGTTTTTATAGAGGTACATGGTTTCGAAAGAGACATTGCGACGATACGCCACTCGCAGGTCAGAGACAAATATACATGGAACGGAGTTTGACTCCAGTGAGTGAGAGGGTGGGGGGGTGTAGGTAGGAAGCAAGGGAAATGCACTGCGAGCCACAATGTGCTCGTGAGTCGCATTTTCGCCGCGGCTGTTCTAAAGAATCGCAGGATAACGCAAAGGCGTACACGGCACACTGATTTGTACTGTCGCTGGGGGTGGGAAGTGCTTTTCCATCCACCAAATTCACCGAACTTAAGCCCCTGTGATTATGACTTAATCCCAAAGATGAAGGAACCCCTTCGTGACATTCGATTTCGGACTGTTCCCGATATTCTGCAGGTAGTGGGGTGGTTCATCAGAAACATCGACAGAACAGGTGCTGCTACAGGGATACTGCGATTTCCACATCGCTGGCAACGAGTTGTAGACAATGCTGGTTACTACATTGAAGGACTGTAGAAGTTTCACAGATGTATCGCTTATATATTCGTAATAAATAGTTGCCATTATTAAAGTTACGACCTGTGTATTTACATGGGCTACTGCCAGGAAGTCAAAAGGAGGATAGCAATGGCAAAGGAAGCTTTTAATAGAAAAAGGAGCATCTTCTGAGGACTTGTGAAAAAAGAACTAAGGCAGAGACTAAGTGCTTTGTGTGGAATGTGGCATTTTAAAATAAAAAAGTTGAAATAAAAAGAAGCTCACGTGTAACTTTTCTATGACAAATCAACTAAAATATGTTAAAATATATTTTTCCCATTTGGTCATTCAATGACGCTGTATCAACTACTAGCCTATTTGGCGTCGATGGAATTGGTGATAGCGACATGGTATTTGGCGAAATGAGGCCAAGGATTCGCCATAGATTACCTGACATTCGCCTTAGTGTTGGGAAAAACATCGGAAAAACCCTAAACAGGTAATCATTTAAAGCGGGAATAAAAACCCACGCCCGAGCGCAATTCCGATTAAAGAGACAAACGCGCTTCTGCCTAATTGACGTTGGTAGCCGAAATATATATTATTAAAAAGTATTAACATAAGATATAACAAACTTCTACATAATTATGTTGAACAGAAAAAATGTTGTATGCACAGTACATATATATATATATATATATATATATATATATATATATATTTATATTTATAATAATATTAATATCATTCAAATAGAATTTTATGAATGTTTAATATAAAATGCACTGCATTTCAACTTAGATAAAGCTTAACAAAACTTTGAATAAAATAAATGTAGCCTAAATTAAATAAATTGCACAACGTATGAATATTTCTTGTTATTAACGAATTAACATTAGACATATAATACTTAAAAAAAACTACATAAATATAAATATTTAATAAAGACGTATTTATGGCGATATCTACTCATGTGTCACTTACTAAACATTTCGCGAACTTTTAAAATTGTATATTGGTTTCCATCAACGTCAAATTGTTTAACATTTCTTAGAGAAAGAGGATGTTACACATCCCCTTCTGTCATCATTCCACTAAATTTAGTATTTAGGAGGAACATTTATTCCACAGAGACTGTTAAGAAAATAGACAAATATCCTTACATGCAAACGGCGCAATATTTATTCAAAATCTTGTACTATACATATCCACTAAACAGTTCCCTTCCGTGATCAGAGAACATTAACTATATTTTCTAGTGCATATAAAAACATGCATCTTAACACGAATGGTACACAATTCTTCTTATAATTAGTTACAAGAACAAAGAACCATTCTCTAGTAGAATTGGTGTGTTATACGGCTTGAAGTAGGTACTCAGATACTTTATAAAAATTTTAAAATATAAAATTCACTTTAAAAAATACTAATGACCGTATGTGTATGGGCATGTGCAATCACACGAAGTTCGTCAATCTTTGTTATGTAACAAAACAAGAGCTCTATTTTGTCCTCATTCCCTCAGTCAAAGATAACAGAGGAATAGTGCCGCGTGTTGCTGTTCATTCCTGGAAAACTCCGACAAAATATTATCACGAAGACTCGTGAGTTCATCTACTTTTTTTTTTTTTTGAGAAGATTACAAAACTTAATTTATGATTAGATTCCATGGTAAATTATTATTATTATTATTATTATTATTATTATTATTATTATTATTATTATTACTACTATAACTTTTACTATATTATTATTAATTTAATTTATAAAACTCACCACCAGAGTGATATACCTAACAAAATGTAATAATTTTAAATAATAAAAGAAGAAAATAAACATGAATTTAGGGAACAAATAAAACATGTATATAAATATTTGAAATTATGTACCGTTGTTATATAAATTATATTTCCAAATTTCAATAGATAACTTAGCCTAAGGCCATAATGGCAATTTCTTTAAAACATATTTTATTGATGCCCGGTTTCCAATGAATAGGCCCATAATTTCAATTGTCTCCGGATTATGATAATTTCTAAAAGAAATCAGACGTTGGTTCATAAATTATTTGTTTCTTCTCGTTGTCTACTCCCAAAGGCTGGACACTATAGGTCTCAAATCGTATGGTAGGATCCAAGATATACCCTGCCTTCATATTGCGATCAATAGCAATAATTATGTCTATTGTATTGTATTGTATTTATTAACATTCCATGGTATTCATACATTGCTTTACAGCTAGAATATAGAACAAGTCAAAAAACTTAATACTATTATACAGTCTTAATTTATAGTCACAGTCTAGATGAAATATATACAGACGAGATTTACAATACAGTCTACTAGTACAACAGATAGTTTTAGTATCAATTTCATGACGCGTTATTGAATGTCATGAATTCACCTATAGAATAGAAGGCGTGAGAAATTAGGTACTTCTTTAATTTGACCCTAAATAATCTTAGGTTTTGAGTTTAATTTTTTATATCCATAGGGAGGCTATTAAAAATCTTTACTGCCATATAACGCACTCCTCTTTAATAGCATGATAGACTTGCCGATGAAGTATGAAAGTCATTTTTTGACATGTATTTATGCTATGAACTGTTGAATTTGTTACAAAGTTTTCACGATTACATACGAGGAAGATTATTAATGAAAAGATATACTGACAAGCCATGGGCATTATTTGTAGTTTTTTTGAAAATAGTCCTACACGATTCCCTAGATTTGGCACCTACTATTATTCTAATTACTCTTTTTTGTAATAGGAATATACTGTTACTATCTGTGGAATTTCCCCAGAATATTATTCCAAAACTCATTACCGAGTGGAGGTGTGCAAAGTATATTGGTTTTAAGGTATTGATATTTACTATCTTTTGCATAGATCTAATAGCAAAACATGCTGAATTTAGTTGGGGGTAATTTCTTTCTTTCTATTTGTCTGTGACTCCCATCGGAAGTGAAATTGACTTCTTCATAAACCTCTGGGTTGCTGTCGTTGGTCTTGATAGCAGATGCTATTTTTCTCCTTCTCAAATGATGCCAGTTATTTAGGAGGAGCTCTCCATATAGATTAATTACTGATTAATATTTGTTACTTATAATGAAACTAACATCTGTCCATTCTTATTATTACCATCAATTTCTCTAAATAGAATACGAAACCTCTAAAGGCAAAATCTCATTACATTAATACTCTCATTATATTTTAGACTTATATTTTGCTCCCTATAACATAGTTCTAATAAACCTCTATTATATTGTTTCTCATCATTTTAACCAACTAGCTGTCTCAATTTAATTATAATTCTTTACATAATGGATATAGACTGAATTGAATTACATTAGCTCATAAAATTAATTAATGAATTTATTTATTTATTTATTTAACTAGCTAGCTATTGAGTATAAATTAAATTTAAAAACAAAAATGTCTCTAGCCACTACCGTAAGAGCCAGGCTCGTATACGGTGTGGTCTTAATCAATAATATAACATAAAATTTACAAGGACAGTTTACTAAATACAGTAAGTAACTTAAGTCAAACCAATAAATACAATACAAGAGCAAGAATAAAGAAGAAAGGGAAAAAGAGGGAAACATTCACATTTAATATAAATTGACAATCCGAGAGAAGCCAGTGATATTCAATAAAAACATGAATATAGTCGACAGAAATAAAAGGTAAAAAATACATCTGTTAATACTATATATCATGGATAATTTTACAAATTTCTTTTATAAAAGCTTGAATTTTAAAATATTTCAAATTTGGAAAATGGCTTGTAATTTTATTATAAAGTCTTGAGCCGAAACTAGCACCATGTTTAATAGCTGCACTTGTATTATATTAAGTTACTACTTTTTCTTATAGGTTTTATCTCAATTTAAATAAACATGTACTGATAGTTAAAACTTGAATGAAGAATATTGCTGGAGAATCTTTTAAGTGTATTGTAAATATTCATGATTTAAATATGTATCCCACTATTGTATTGATTAAGGCTGGTTGAGTGGAAGAGAAGGCCTTATTGCCTTAACTCTGCCAGCGAAAATAAAACATTCTATTCCATTCTCCATAGTGACAAAAAACAAGGACATGAGGGAGGGTTTCATGCTCATTATTATTATTACTATTATTATTACTATAACCATTATTATTATTATTATTATTAATACTATTGCTATTATTATTATTAATAATACTATTACTACTATTATTATTATCATTACTATTATTATCATTATTACTATTCCTATAATTACAATTCCTATTGTTTTTATTATTATTATTATTATTATTATTATTATTATTATTATTATTATTATTGACCGTATTTTTTCGTAACAGCAATACGCGCAAAACTTTCCACAATTACTTTCTTTGTTACATCGTACATCTTGTTACATGGATGTTCCCAATAAAGTCGCCATTCAGTGTACATTCCCAACAAAGTTCACTCTGATTATTCATGTCTACTGCTACTTCGAACACAGACACTATCCGCCGGCTAATAAGTACGACGTTAGAATGAATAAGAAATGAAACTTGTTACTCGAACAGTTTACAGAAAGCGGAGAAGAGATGGCGCCGCTGCGCTGTGTTGTCAACATATGAACGTCGACGCTTCTGCATATTGCATGGAGAAGGAACGAGTCAAGCAAAATGGCGCTACGCGAGCAACTGTCTTCAGGCTGTCTGTTCAGCATTCAATTAATAGTGTGGCGACTCATTTAGCACCAATAATTCGTGCCCTCTTCGTGGATGCGAGCCAACACCACAATCCATTTAACCTTGTCTTCCCACACGAGAGTTATATAATATCCCTTTGAAAATAAGATAACGTATTGCCTATTTAATAAATTGGAATTGGCATTAAATAAGCCCAAAACTCATTGCAATAATCTGGCAAATTAGCTCGGGATTGTCGTGAAATAAAATGACGAGGACGTTGACTTTCCACGCCTCAAACACCAATCCAACTGCTAGCGACACCAAGTGCGATTTTTAGTAAACCAAGATATTACCAGAGGCATGTGCATTACCGAAGCAGAGACCACCGGCGTAGCTCAGTCGGCTGAGTCATTTGCCTGTCGATCCGGAGTTGCGCTCGGGTGCGGGTTCGGTTCCCACTTGGGCTGATTGCACCTGATTCGGTTTTTCCGACGTTTTACCCAACCGTAAAGCAAATGTGACGTAATCCATGGAGAATCCTGGGCTTTATCTCGCCAAATATCATCAAGCTATTACCAATTCCATCGACGCTAAATAACCTCGCAGCTGATACTGCGTCGTTAGATAACGAGTAAATAATAAAGGTAATAAACCAATTTCATCTATTCTTCAAATTAAAATGCATAATTCTGATTGTTCCGATATAAATTGCAATTGTTCAGTTATTAATGAAGTTAATAATGTTGAATACTTAGGTATAATTATTGATAATCATTTAAAATGGAATAATCATAGGCCTATTCATTATATTTGTAATAGATTACGTAAAACATTATGTTGTTATAAGAAATATTTTGTCAATTAACTGTTTACGTGTGATTTATTTACCATTATTTTATTCTATATTTATGTATGGTATTACAGGTTGGGGTAGTACTTATAAATCCAACCTTTATCCGTTAATTTTACTACAGAAGAAAAGTATTAAAAATGTGTTTAAGAAAGCAGAAAGATTACCAAACTGAATTGTTGTTTAAACATTTCAAAGTTTTCAACATTAAACTAATGTATTATTTTATTTTATTAAAATATTTTCATAGAAATTTAAATAACTTTGACAGATATATACATAAATATAGAACTAAAAATATGAACTTTCTGCGTTTGTCTGAACCAAAATGTAAAACCAATGCAGCTTTTTATCATAGCATGAGTCAAGGTCCCAGATTATTAAACGAATTTTATTCCAATAATATTTCAAGCACGAATCCTCTCCAAATTAATAAAAAAATTAAAAAACAAATGTATTGGATTTATATTTTGGGTTTAAACATATTAAACACTATTTAATCTGTATTCACTCTCAATTTTAATTTTATTTTTGTTTGTACTGGAATCCCCTTCTAAGCCTGCCATCGATTCCTATTCTGTGCAAGATTAATACAGTCTCCTTCATCATATACCATCTCAATCAAAACCAATTTTAATATTATCCTCCCATCTACGTCTCGGCCTCCATAAAAGTCTTCTACCCTCTGGTCTCCTAACTAACACTCTATATGCATCTCTGAATTCGCCCATACGTGCTACACGCCCTACCCATCTTTTATTTTATTGGGTTATTTTACGACGCTGTATCAACATCTAGGTTATTTAGCGTCTGAATGAAATGAAGGTGATAATGCCGGTGAAATGAGTGCGGGGACCAGTACCGAAAGTTACCCAGCATTTGCTCGTTTTGGGTTGAGGGAAAACCCCGGAAAAACCTCAACCAGGTAACTTGCCCCGACCGGGATTCGAATTCGGGCCACCTGGTTTCGCGGCCAGACGCGCTGACCGTTACTCTCATCTCAAAATACGTGTATATTATTATTATTATTATTATTATTATTATTATTATTATTATTATTATTATCATCATCATCAAGAAAGGCGTGTGCACTCTATAAATGAGAAAACAGCAAAAGTTTGTAGCAGATACGGTATTCTATTCTATTAGACCCCCTTCAGGAGATGGCACGCACTGGGATTGTCCTCGCATGCAGGCCGCTCGGGTGGACCCATTGTACTACCCGGGATGGAATGGTGTGCGTACTCTAAGGCCCCACGCGCTACAAACCTCCCTGCGCGCCGCCTCTCAACTTCCCTCCAGCCTCCATGATCCCTTTACGTGTCCGCGTAGGCCTCACCGCGGTTCCTAAACCCCGGTCCCACAGTTACCATGGGCCCAGTGGAGAGCCCACGATGCATAGCACTACCACCAATAACGAATGACCCGGGTTCAAATTCAGTGGCGGCCCGCAGCCGACTCTACACTGCAGGAAGATCGAAACCTGGGGGGAGGGGGGAAGAAAAAACAGAGATGATGATGAAACAGGGGAAATGTAATTATAATGGCGAAATGGATTCGACGTCCAAAGTTACCCAGCAATTCTATTTCGATTGGTTTAGGAACAACTCCGGAAAAAACCAACCAGGATTTGAACCCGGGCCCGCTCGTTTCACGGTCAGACTTTCTAACCGTTACTTCATAGCGGTGGATAGGAAACGGTATTGTTGGTGTTCATATTTTGACTAAGGTTACACAGAATATTTCGTCCACTTTTATTAAACTCTCTCAGTTATTTGCGTTCGACACACAGCACGAACATATGTACAGATCAGTTACATCAATCACTAGCGTGTTCCTTTCAAACACATCATGTGGCTATTTACAGATGATCTCTCCACTAGAGTAGTAGGCTAGTAATGTTGTGTTTGAAGACCGAGTAGCAGCTGTGGCTATTTATGCCTATTTACTCACGTTATTTTAAAGCCGATAATTTGAAGCAACTACAAATTGAAGACATACCAACAATGTAGTATGGTTTATAAACGAAAATAGCTGTAACAGTTACTTTATAAAGACCAGGGAACCCTTTGTGAACCCATCACCAAAAAAAAAAAACTATGCAGATTTTTCGTCCCGACGATAATGAATACTGAATAACCCAGTGATATTTTCTTGTCATAGGTCGATGACAGCAGATTTCGTCTCATTATAATTTGTTCGAATTAGCTCTGTAGTAGCGTGTTTGCATCCAGACTAGCCAGCCCGGTTTCGATTCTCGGTGGAGTCAAAGATTGTCGTGTAAAATTTCTATCTCGTGATTAGGAGAGATGGCGGTGCAGAACTTCTAATCACTAATTTTGCATTTCATTTCAGGATTTCTCAGGTAAGTTTTAAAGAGATCTTTAGTGAATAAATATATTGTTAACGTTTCTCAAACAAATTACTTATCGCAGCATATTTAACGTTTCATTCCTTTATATTACATTTAATGTTTTTATAAAAGTTTTCGTCGCCCAGCGACATCATGAGATAAAACATTACTAGCTTACTGGCTTTTAAGGAACCCGGAGGTTCATTGCCGCCCTCACATAAGCCTGCCATTGATCCCTATCCTGAGCAAGACTAATCCAGTCTCTACCATCATATCCCACCTCCCTCAAATCCATTTTAATATTATCTTCCCATCTACGTCTCGGTCTCCCCAAAGGTCTTTTTCCCGCCGGCCTCCCAACTAACACTCTATATGCATTTCTGGATTCGCCCATAAGTGCTACATGCCCTGCCCATCTCAAACGTCTGGATTTAATGTTCCTAATTATGTCAGGTGAAGAATACAATGCGTGCAGCTCTGCATTGTGTAACTTCCTCCATTCTCTTGTAAATTCATCCATCTTGATAAAAAATTATGAGGTTAAAATATTTCATATTCATAATGTTTTATCTGATGATATTGCTGGGCGACGAAAACGTTTATAAAAAACATTAAAATAAATCTTTAAATATTATGCGAGAAGTCATTGACTGAAAAAAACAATATATTGACTTAAAAAAACAATATATTTATTCACTAAACATTTCTAATCACTAGATAGTGCAGCAATAAGCATGGCTTAAATCCCAAATCTCTCTGCAGTGCATATGAAGAGAAAGCACATACCACTGTTGATAGTGATTCGTCCGTCGGAAAGAGACGTTAAGCCTGGCGATCCCCTTGGTGCTATTCGATAGGAGTAGGCTACGTGCCGGCATCATGTTTACCCTTTTCCCTTCATCTTAAACATAATCCTCATCCATTTCCTACACTACACTTACACGAACATGTACAGCCACACTAGTACACGACATAACTCTCTTCAGATACATATCATGCATATCGTGGCTCGCCGAAGTGGTGTGCAACTTGAAAAATGTGTCACAGTCCTGCCATCTATCCGCAATATGCCAAACCCGAATCACGCAAGTGAAGTGGTTAGACATTAAATATATACATAATTTGTTCTACGTAGTATATTAAATCTGAATAAATTTATTAATTGTAGTCCAGACAGTTTTCTAGCTGGTATATATTATATGGTTAAAATGCGTTGCAATTAGTACTAATGGCTTTAAATCATTCAAATGTTAGTCTTTTTCAGATTTGTCACAATCTGTCACAGTTACAACAATGCAATTAAATCATGAGAAATCTTTTTAACACTAGAATGCCGGCAGTTTCTGTTCACCTAGAACGTCCAAACGGGGCAATTTAGCCCGAAGTATAACATTTAAACTCTGATAAAATATTATTCTTTTGTACTTTTATTTAATTATTTTTATTTAACTTTATATTGATAAATTTCTAACTTTTTTTGCAGGAATATACAACAATTGAACTAATTAACAATGTCATTTCACTCCAATGAGACAAAAATTGGTAGTATATTGTAAAACTGCTGACTGGAAGAAATTTCTTAAGGTGTAATGGTAATGGCTGGAAAAGAGTTCCGGGCTGTAGGGTGGATGTTGAAACACCTCCCAGTGGAACTTCTGCAGAAGATCTGTTGTCCACCGAGTCCTATGTAGCCGTGCGATTACCATCTTTTCTTACATTTCGAGAAATTCTGATCGGTCAATATTTTCTCAGTGACAGAGAGGTGCAGACGGCTGTCACACACTGGTTCCGATCCCAGGGATACAAAAGTTGATCCCAGGTTTGACGAATGTCTCAATTCCGGTGGGGAATAAGTTGAAAAATAGCTCAACATTTTCTGTATCTGTTCCAATAAATCTTTCCGTGAAATTGCGTTTTCTTTCTCTAAAAGGTCCCAAGAAAACTTACTTCCTGGACGCACGTGGTAAATATCAAGTTCCGATAATATTCTCTAGGTTTACAGAGTTAAAATAAATAACAAAGTTTAGAATTCAATTAATTGTCACGATCATCAAAGTTTGTTGGAAATTTAATGTGTAATCGCCTAGCACAATCGTGCCTAATCTCCGTCCATCTTAAGAAAAAAGCAACGTAAATTCAATACATGGTTAGAAGTACTATGATTGGTGCCTGACCGCATCACCTACAATGTTCTCGAAGAAAATAGTTATCTTTTGTTTAGCGCCTTTCGTATCTGTTCTCATACAGATATATACATTTAAAACGTATGTGACACGTTGATTCACTGATATAATTGTAACCAATAATATAAATTCTGAGTATTTGCATCTTCTCGCATTTATAACGGACAGTCAGTTCGCACGACAGTTTGCAGTAGTACGGTAGTACACCACGTGTTGTATCGCTTGTCTAGAATACTGCGTGATTATGGCTGATCCAGTCGCAGTGACAGTGGAAAGGACCGAGTGATATTATCAAACATTCTAAAGGTAAATCGTTAAGAAGTGGGAAAAAGAGAGCAGTTGGACGTTCAAATTACGCGAGGCGAGGGAGTTTCTCCACGCTGCCTTACAAGAGGTCACGGCCGACGAGTGGCAACATGATAATTATTTATCAGACATTTATATCTGAACAGTAGCGGATGTGGGAACCCGATGGAAAAATGGACCATGTTGTGGACAGTTTAATTATTAACATCGGAAATGACTCTTCTTCCAGTGATTCCGATAGTGATTCTGATTTGGTAGTAAGCCTTCTTCGTGTAAGTAGCAGCGACTAGAACAGGGATGTCGAACAGCGCTCTCAAACTGTGAAACGATTAATACTGTTTCCTACCGCAGCTGAAACGACAGTCAGTAAGGCCAACCTGAGCTCGCTGTAGCAGTATTCTGCACGCAGTGTGTATATGAACTCTGGCGGCTGGTATGGATATGGAACGACGATGCAATAGTGAGTGGACAGATAAATATTTATTTATCTTAAAGGACGGAAATGCACATTGCTTAATATGTAGAAAGGAACTTAGATACATTAGCCATCATAATGTCACAGTCTACTATATACAGTCGCGAAGCTCAATATGTAGTAAAAATGCAAACATGGGTAGTTACCCACCACTAGGATCGCTACTATCGCCTCATCATCGCAGATCTCTCTCCTAGCAGCCGACAAAATATGTTATACTTTCGTTGTCGTGTTCTTTTGGAAAAATTAATACGTTCCTTCCATTATTGAAATATTAAATGCATAAAGTTAATTTATTATTTTAATGAAGTATATTAAATTCCACCATAAACTCGAAGATACCTGCAAGAAATAAGTTAATATAATTTTTGTTTGTGCAAAACGAACTGAAATTTACTATAATAGCTTCACTCATTCAAGATTATAGCGATAATTAACTATGAAACCAATAAATATTAATTTGCATTTCTCTTTACAACAATAATAATGGAAATATGAATTAATGGAGTAACTTACGTGTACCGATACTTGTAGTGTAGGCTTACGTAGTTAACAAAGTGGGATGAGGTTAAGCAATAATAATTACACCAGAATTGGAAATAAAACGTGATCAATAAATTTTATTGTAACATACTTTTTCTACGTCTCTAGTAAAGCAACAAATAAAAATAACAACAAAATTAACAGCTATAATTAAAAACATATCCTTTGAAGAAAAAAGTAGGCCTAAGCAATAATAATCCCACCAGAATTGAAAATAAAACGTGATCAATAAATTTCATTAAAACAAACTTAATTTTTCTACGTTTTTAGTAAAATAACACATAAAAATAATAACAAAATTAATAGCTACAATTAAAAATATATATCCTCTGAAAAAAAAGTAGACCTAACCTTTATTTCTCTGGAAATTTAGCAGCCTAAGTGACAGAACTTTAACCGGTATCTAATGTCCTTTCGGTTAGACTGAAATATTTCATTGTGAAATTTAAGGATATAATGTATTCTAACAGTCACAAAGAACTTCAAATTAACAGTTTTGTTTCTGCACGGCATTCTTGTGGAAACCCAGGAACCTTTCTGAATCTTTCGGAAAGTGGAAAAAGGTTAACTCTGGCCTCTTTCTCTTATTGTTGCTACAATTTATAGCACTACAAAGTCTCCTCCTTGTTCCATATTATTATTCCAATTATTATATTTTAGCCATTAACATTTTCATTATAACCAATAACGAACATTTCACAAGCATCAATGTGAAATACGCAACGAGCTAGCACTCGATAGAAATACGACATAGTCCAAAGTCGACCATGGACAGTCTATTGTTTCTAGTTGCTAACCGCTTGGAGCGCTTTATCACGAGTTTTGCAAAAAAACACCTCAAGTTTCGCGACTGTATATAGTAGACTGTGATAATATTAGAAGGCATTTTAATTCAACACATGCTGAAGCTTATGGACCAGAAAAGTTATCCGGTTCCACTCGTGGAAAGGCTGTAGAGGAATTAAAATGAAGATTGAATTCAGAAAACCTTCCACCACCACCACCATCATCATCATCATCATCATCATCATCATCATCGGTTGTTAGCAGAACAAGCTTGGTTTATGCTAGCTAAAAAATTTGTGAAATTACTGCAACGGCTTCGAAACTATATACTGACGGAGAATTTGTGAAAGGCTGTCTCATAGCTGTTGCAAAAGAGATATATGTTCTGAATACGTCAATGATTTTAAATCTATATGTTTGTTTCGTAATATTGTTGCAAAGCGCATATCAGAAATAGAAGATAACTTGGAGGAACAACTGATAACAAGAATGAAAACTTTTACTTGTTACTCACTATCTCTTGATGAAAGTACCGACCGCAAAGATACGGCGCAGCTAGCTACAGTATATTCATAAGGGGTGTCCATTCAGATTTCAGCGTTCATGGAGATCTTGTAGATGTCATTTCACTAAAGAATCGAACTCGAAGAGGAGATATTTTCTAATCTGTAACAGAAACTATGAACAAATTTCAAGTGACGCTAAAAGTAATTAATTTTATACATCAACACAGTTTACGTTTTTGAACTTGAAGTTGCACTGCTACAACACATACACAAAAAGTTGATATTTTAAACAGGATATTCACAACATTATTATTATGATTTATTTCCGTCATTAACGAACAATATTCATGAAATGACCCAGCAGATAAAACGCTATTATTATTATTATCATCATCATCATCATCATCATCATCATCATCATCATCATCATCATCATCATCATCATCATCATCATCATCATCATCATCAGCCATCCTCATGTAGGTTATATTCTTTGTTCTTCAGACTTCATCAAGTGCAAATCTAAAATGAGTTCCTAATCGAATAGTAAGATGTATAAAAGTTATCAAGTACCAGCCGCCGCATTAGTAGTTTCGCTTTTGTTTACTATCATTCGGCCGGTCTACCTACTACCTGTGTTCAACCTTTGCACGGTAAGGGAGGAGTGAAAACTCTGCAGTTCACAGCTCGAGAACGCTGTTCGACATCCCTGGACTAGAACTTCGGTAAGTTTTGTATTTTGTGACAAGCTTTCATTATATCGATAGCCCAGAACCAGACTGTTCCAAGTCCATTTTACTATTTTTTTTCAGGACAGCTATTTTAAGCTCCTGACATCAAAACTTCATGAAATAATTTGGAATAGCTTCATAGCAACCTTATGGAGAGGAATATTTATAATTTTGTTCGATTCATGTATGCAGACACAAACTGGAACACAATGAAACACAGATTTATATCTTGTAAAAAGTTGGACTTAGAACAGTCTGGTTCTCAGTCATCGATATATTGATATCAGTAAAAGAATTAAACAACAGGCAATGACGTGTTGTTGCAGGAGTGCTTGAGGCGAAGTTATTGTTATAGAAATAAAACATTTCTTATTATGTTATTAAGTATCAAATTGAATTTCCTATAATTTAATGCAGAGGTCTCCAAAACGCGTACAGTCATTCCTGATCCCGATGCTGCCCGCCGAACACAGTGTGCTGTAGAGAAGGGGGAGAGACTCGTACCTCAACAGATGGGAGCGGTCAGTGAGAGATTGCGGCAACGATCTCCCTTATGTTTACAAATAATAACATCGAAAGGATAAGAAATATCATACGTCTGTATATTATTTTGACATACTAGGAAGCTTCTACTTTTGATTGGGGAATATTCAATAATAGAATAATTCATTTCGCATTACATCTAGAAGACATTCTGTATATACGATTGTACAAATGCTCATTCTGTAAAGGGTTTAATTGATTTTCCAATATTCCAAGTTAGAACATAGCTAACAAGAAGTTTTTTTTTTTTTTTTTTTTTTTTTTTTTTTTTTTTTTTTTAAGACTGAGGATACATGTGTGATTTGTGTTTGAATTTTCTTGTTTCAAATTTATCAAAATATTTATATGTATTTCACCTAAAATGAAACGGAAACTGTAAGTATATCTTGCGAAACTGAGTGTAAACGTATCGTAATATGCTTATTATTATGTTTAACCAACAGTTATACAGACGTCCCAAAATAAGTTATTTTCACATGTTAAATTTTAACTCACTCTTAAGATTTTTCGAACAAATTGAACATTTCATAATCATCCCACTAATACTAAAATATATTTCTCTTCCCTTTCATCCTTGAATGTACTACGTCCATGATTAGAAGACATTGTGAAATGGTCGAACACTCCGACCAATGCAATGATAATGGTAGTCCACCATTGCTCTTCGTTTGCGCATAAACATTGAGTACAGTACACATGGGGATGGGTGAGGCGGAGCGCGCTCATCACGTATTGGCTTCGGTTCCGTTCAGGGGCTTACTCGCGAGTACGCTTTTGGAGACGTCTGATTTAATGTAATATATGTTTTTTTAAACGGAAGCGAAATGCATAACGTCCAATACAAAGTAATAATTAGATTGGCAATGTAACTGACTGTACCGCAAATGGTACCACTGCAGCAATGTACCAATCAGAATAGACTATCACGGAACGATACTTGCTACCTTTGTTTACGTTGCTTTTTTCCAAGACCGTCTCCAATACTCAGACCTTAATGTAGGTATCGATAGTGGCCAAAATGGCGCCGGTAGAGGTCCAAGCATGATTACCACGCGGTTTTGTTATGATGTTTTCTTGTGTTAATTACGTCGTGAAATGGGCCGTTCGTGTTGCGTACCGGGTTGCAATTCTAATAGTGGATCTGTGTCTCATATTTCAGTGTTTGAGTTTCCGAAAAGTACAACTTTACTCGCGACAAAAGGTTTAGGTGCACAATCGTGACAATTTCCAAGTTAAGGAAATTACAGTTTGTTGTTGTTTAGTCAACTGTCCGAAGACAGGTCTGAACATCACAAATGATACCAACAAGGCACCACTTATGAGGCAACTAAGCCAAGAGATTATGAGGTAGAGTGGCCAGTTCGTATCTTCCTAAAATGACAGTGTTACACATAAAACATTTTGAACCTAAATTAGTTATTAGGAAAGATATTTTCCCTATCGTAAATGGTGATCCATTTAGTATTCCTCGGGAAATTTCGAATCTTACCCATGACGCCTAAAGAATCATATTTCCTAACCAACTTTCATATCGTACTGTCAGTCATTCTAGTGCCTAGAAAGAATCCACATCAACGGAAAGGGGAACAGATGGAGAGAGAAGAATTTTTCAGGGAATGGTGTGAAAGGGAAATTATTAGCACTTTCGATCACCTCAAAGTGATGTTCAGGAAAGAAATGTGGTTTCATTTATGACTGTTGTTTAAGGTGACTGTTATTTTCTTAAATATGAAAGATGACCGTGTAGAAGAAATTCTGTCATTAATAACTGTACAAAGGTGTTGAACGAGAGAGAAACATTTCAAACCAATTATCGAGAAAAGTGAAAAGAAGTCATGAAGAGTTAGGCCTAAGCCTAAAAGTGACAAAACATGAAGAATTGGAATTCAAGACGAATTAGGCTAAGGACCCTAGATTGTCAACATCCATATATTAAAAATATAAAATATAAGCTGATTTATTATTATTATTATTATTATTATTATTAATAGTAGTAGTAGTAGTCTAGTAGTAGTAGTAGTATAGTAGTAGTAGTAGTAGTAGTAGTAGTAGTAGTAGTAGTAGTAGTAGTAGTAGTAGTAGTAGCAGCAGCAGCAGCAGCAGCAGGTAGTTGTATTAGTAGACTTTGTAGGCCTAATATTGGTTGACCTTGTTTAATTGTGTTATTGATTTTGAGTATGTATTATCATTTTGTATGCCCTACAACTATTAGTGAATGTTTGAATATACTGCAGTAACTTATACGGAGTTCAGGGTAAGATTTTCAACTTACTGAAGACTATTTTCAGGCCGCGTTAGCACTGTCAAGTTCATTACTTCATAGCAATGTGTTTCTACTCGTACCGTACTTATCTTGTTGTCTCGCCTTTGAAATTGAACTTAACATTGCTCATAAATTAATACTGGACGTTTATTTAAGACAAAAGTTAGTAATTCAACTTCAGAAATACGAAAAATTTAAGTATTTTGACATAAAGATATGGCGGAACCATCTGTATAAATGGAAATGGTTGGACCTCTACGGCGGCCATCTTTTTTCTATATTAAGGTCTGAGTATTGGAGACGGTCTTGCTTTTTTCTTATGGTGGATGGAGATTAGATGAATGCATTTAAATACGTTTCACTGTCACTGTGATATGACAAATTAATCGGGTCTAGGATCGCTTATTACAATGCAGCCATGTGACGATTTGTCCAATAGGCTCACTGTTAACATCAGGAACAATCTTACACGAGCTGTATCTTACTCTTCGCTTGAAATAATGTGTGGTCTTAAGACAAAACGTATTGTACAGTATATACCTGTCTATATACGAGTAACGTTCAATTATTTACGGTCAGTGTTCTCATTTGCACGCGTTATAGTGTAACTAATACTCTTGCGTTATTGGGAGCATTTGTGCACGGTCCTGCAATCGAAACGGTCGGTACACAAGCTAGCAAAGGGAAACGTAAGTGCCATTAAGACCCATACTGCATGCCAGTTGTTGAACGCTACAGAGCAACAGAGGAATTCCTGCACTTGACAATGACGACGTAACTCAAAGCATCATTAGTTGCAGGATTCATGTCTCTGTTACGTGGATTACCTTCAGTACGACATATACGTGTACATTTTTTTAAGTATAGACCTACTTTTCTAAATTTTTTGTCACTTTCATTTTGTTTACCGTAGATCCATGTTCATACACAGAGGGTCTTTACACTCGCATTAGGTTTACCGCAGTCATATTTTGTACAACCTAGTAAGGTTTATAGACGGCATTTGTTTATTTTTTCCGCTTCAACAAGGTTTAAAGCTGAAACAAAAGTTACTTTTCATAATTTATGAATGACGACATTTTCATAACTATATCAGAGTTTACGGCAGAATTAATTTCCATATTATGTACTAACGAATTTTCTAAACTTATGAATGTTCACAATGATACACTTTCAATTTATTTATTTATTTATTTATTTATTTATTTATTTATTTATTTATTTATTTATTTATTTATTTATTTATTTATTTAATCTGACAGGATTAAGGCCATAAGGCCTTCTCTTCCATCCTACCAGATAGCTCATATAAATATAAAAAAGAAATACAGACGCTAATGAAAATAGTACAAATTAAATTAAAGCCCTATAGAAGGTCAACAGAGTCAGAAAAACATTATAGAGCTCTCATCGAGCTAATACAAGAAAAAAAAAGAAAAGCAGAGATAGCAATGATGATACTGATAACTGATAATAATAATAATAATAATAATAATAATAATAATAATAATGATGATGATGATCATAATAATAATAATAATAATAATAATAATGATAAATGCATTACATATTAATTGTCAATTTTACAACAGCATAGTTACAATATTTACTATATGTCATGGGTTAAGTCGAAGTTGCGCAACCTGACAGGTGTTCAACAAGCAATGCCATGAACTAGAATGTGATTTTTTAATTTAAATTTGAATTTTGATATTGTCCGACTGTCTCTGACATGGTCAGGGAGAGAGTTCCAGAGACGTAGAATAGATATGCTGAAAGATGATGAGTAGAAGGATGTTCTGTGCAGAGGAATAGAGAGAAGATACATGTTCCGGGTTCGAGGTAGTGAAAGGTAAACAAAACGAGATGCTAGGTAAGAGGGTGTGGAGGTGTGGATTTCTATGTGTCGAAAATTGTTATCGCGTTACTACCATTTAGAACAATTTTGGACTTCTTCAATGTAGTATATTTACCAAGGATTTTCATAGCCTTATCAAAGTGCGTTATTTGACAGCAAAAATGTTTAAAAGACTACCTGTGAATACAAAAAACAAACAAAATATAAGATTTTTAGGACCGAATTAAAGAAGTATCTAATTTCTCACGCTTTCATTCTGTTGACGAGTTTATGACATTCAACAACACTACATGAATATTTCTGTCCTGTATTAGGCTAAATATCGATACTAACCCCTAGTGTTGTAATAATACAGGGTGGATCAAAAGAAGTGAGCCCTTTTATTTTATTTATTAATAAATAACCTTAAGAGGTACAACAAAAATAGTGATGTGCATTGTAAACCAATAAATTGGAAATTATTTATGAAGTATAATATTAGGCATATGACAACGATTCACGTCCTGATATTGATGAATTCTAGTCACCACACCTAGCATTAACCTAGCGTAAATTTAATTCTATTTTTATTGGGTTATTTTACGACGCTGTGTCAACATCTAGGTTATTTAGCGTCTGAATGATATGAAGGTGATAATGCCGGTGAAATGAGTCCGGGGTCCGGCACCGAAAGTTACCCAGCATTTGCTCGTATTGGGTTGAGGGAAAACCCCGGAAAAAACCTCAACCAGGTAACTTGCCCCGACCGGTTTCGCGGCCAGACGCGCTGACCGTTATTCCACATTTAATTCTAATGAAGATAGCTTTTTTCAAATTTTTGTGCTGAACATTGGAGCTTTGGCTATTGAATTAACCTAGACTAGTTTTCATTTGTTTCTTTATAAGATAAATATTTTTTTATATTAAAATATTTTTATAGTATTGTTACAGAACATGACGTTGGTGTACATTATTAATTTTCTTCAGTTCTGATGGTAACGAAACTTTAACCACTTATTTTAAGAGGAAACTAAAGTAAAACATGCAATACCTTTATAATAGGCCCATGTCCATTAATAGAGCTAGAGCTAAAATAAATTCGTTTTTGATAATATTATTTTTTCCAACTAGAAAAATTGGCATAACTCAAGCCTTAGTACGAAACTAATAGACATATTCAAAAGATATTGCATGGTTTTACTTTAGTTTTCCGTACAATAAGGGGTTAAAATTTCATTACCATCTGAAGTACAGAAAATTAATGAAGTGCACCAATGTTACTTTGTATAACGACACTCCAAAAAACATTTAATATAAAACAAAATAGTTCTGTTTTACAAAGAAATAGATGGAAACTATTTTAGCTTAATTGGATAGCCAAAAGCTTCATCATTCAGCACAAACAATTTAAACCAAATCTATGCCGGGCTACTTTTCAGCTAATTTTTTCTCATTTTTCACACATCTTTGTTTCTTTGTAGAAGTAATTGTTTTTTCTTTGTTCGTCATCTAATAGTCTTCGGGAAATGGCAGGGTACGGAACTGTACCACACATTAATGTAATGGGATGCGCATATAAGTAGGAGAAAGGAATCCCCTTTTGTGATATGAATGTTATAACACACGTTACGCGTCTCTGGTCTCTAATTATAACACATTGTCTAACCTACTTTTGAATATTCTCAGACCACACCTACAACGGAAAGGTCAGAAAGAATGTATGAGGCGGAAACAGAACAGATCTTATAACCCATAAACTTTATCACGTTATATTTCACACTTCAAGGCTATTTCGTCATATTATAAGATGGGTAGATAGATAGTTTTAGCTATTTTTTAGCTACACAGAATGTCCCACTTTCTCTAACAACAAGAATTCTGAATGATAATGTTTTACACTTATGGCGCAGGAGTTTAACAGTACATCCCGTAATCTGGGAGGTCTAAGAAACTTAGAGTTACCTGCCCCTGAAATAGATAACTTCACTAAGGTTACTTAACCTTTTACATCTTGATTTGCTTTTGTGGTAAGATCCTACTAAAAATTCACGTATCGGATCAATATATATTGGGACTCTTTATTAAGTCGAAGTCTGAAGACTAAAATCTATTACTGAGGCTCTGCTATTAGAATAGAAAAGCTGTATAGATAGGGTGATCCTGTGTTGATAATGTATTTGGTACCAGAAAGATTATAGAAAAGAGAAAGAGCTCAACTTAACCATTACCTAGCATTTATAGATTTAGAAAAAGTGTTGGACATATTTGTAACATATAAACTATGAGACATTATGTATACAAACGAAAACCCGGTTCATTTTAAAGAAAATAAGGAAAATACTTTAAGAAAAGAAAAACCAGTGAGATAAAAGTGTACATTGACACCCATTCTATATTTTAATATTTACAGTGCATACATTTTATCTTTCCATACTCGCATGTGTGTCCCGCGCCGTGGCGTCGTGGTCTAAGGCACCTTGCCTAGGACTCGCGTTACGGAATGCGCGCCGGTTCGAGTCCTCATGGGAGAAGAAATATTCTCATGAAATTTTGGCCAGTGTATGGGACCGGTGTCCATCCATCATCGTGATGCACTTGGGGAGCTACGATAGGTAGCGAAAATCCGGTTTCGCAAACCAGATATAACGGCTGGGGGGATCATCATGCTAACCACACGATACCTCCATTCTGGTTGGATGATCATCCACCTCTGCTTCGACATGTGGACGTGAGGCTAGCAGCCGGCTGGTCGGTCTTGGTCCTTCATGGGCTGCAGCGCAATGGATTTACTTTACTCGGATGTGTGCAGCTGAGTTACGCACTGCAGCTTCCGTTTTACATCCGCGAGTGTGGAAAGACTAAATATATGCGTTATACAGCTGTTTTACTTTCTTTTTCGAGAAAAACATCTAAAGAATTTCATTGCTCGTGGTCAAGATTTACATCCACAAGTTCGGATCCAACGGTTACGATGTTAACTACTAGATCACCGAGGGCGGGAAAGTCTAATGAATTTTTTGGATGAAATAATCCCTTTTCCTTACTAATTAATTAAACATTTCAATTACTTCTCTTCAATCACGGATTCATTTTCTCATTTACTAATACAACAACATAACAAAATATACTGTAAGTAATAAAATAAATATTTTATGGGTACGTGTATTTCATCATTATTACAAAATATCATCATACACGTAATTAGATTAAAGTACACAATCACACAAAATTAGTATTCTTTTTCACTTTTGATACATGTTTTTGTTATTTAACCGAGTAAAATAATTATTGCCAGCTACATCACAAATTTTAGATGGTTATACCGCATTATTTTTCATCTACTCAAACCAGTTATTATTTACTGTACATGAAGAGGATATATCAAACATTTCGGTGATAAAATTTTTAGCCTTCAACAATTTTTCCTTGCATAAATATTTAAGCATGAAGAATAATTCAACATTAATATTCTGTAGTGACACTTGTGGCGGATAAGGTCCAAGTTTGGGGTTTTCTCGGGGTTCTCCCATTACCCCATATTAGCTACATCATTCAGTCAACATTCCATATCGTCGTCATTCCATGGTATTCTCCCAATGCCGGCTGGCGACGCACGTAGAGGGCTGGCCCAGGGACGAAAAATGGGTACAAAGAGTACGTAACTAAGTGTAGTCAGCCCGTGTGCGTTTGGGAATGTGCTTAGCTTGAAATTTAGCGCATATATTTAATCACAATGACATCAGCCGAAGAATATCGGTGACCACAGGGATCCTGAATTACAGAAAAATATTTACGATGTAAGTGATTAAAAAAAATTACAAATATCATAGAATTAAATAATATGGATTTGTACTAAATTTTCACTGAGATTATAAAGTCTGAAAAAAGATAATTATTAATAATTCATTCACTGTTACATTGGTTGTAATACAGGCCTAAGTGATATTGAAGTATTTTCAAAGAATTCTTGAAACGAAACAACCAGTTGAGAGGAACTTTAATATTATTTAGAAATGTCCATGATAATTTAGAAATTCCAAATAATAAGCTAATAACTGACCAGCTGTCCTCTGAAAGATTATACTTCAATGCCCGATAAGGGATGCAGGGATCATAGATTGACTTCTTCTCTTTATCAGCCTGTTGTAAATCTCTCTCAAATCTGATAGTCGGATCGTTAATGATTGCTTTTTGTGTACATCTGTTTATTGCAATTATATCGGCGCTACGAGGTGAACCGTCAGTACAGAGAAAGTGAGTTTCTTCACGAACTTGCCATACTAAGGATTTTAGGGTAGATGCCAATGCGGTTCTAACTTTGTGATGTCTTGCATTAATGAGTAACTCGCCTTCTGGGCATGATCCCAGCACATGTCCAAGTGTTTCAATTTCGTTACATTCAAAGGTAGCAGTGCAGAGTCGTAGTGCCGCGGTCACGAAATTCAATTCATTGTAATTAAAAAATAAAAATACCCAAAAATTTCACACCACTATTGCAATATACATTTTCCGGGGAATGATGTTAACGGCCAGTTATAATTTGGTAACATTAATAAATAAAGAAAGATATGGAAAGGAAATCTCAGAACGGAACGATTTCATTCATCAAAACGAATTCTATAAGCCGTAAACTTCCGTAACGCTGAAAAGAAATGGTTTCACCCTTTTGTTGGTTACTGACAAAATAAGACGGAAATTTATTTTTAAGCTATTGGGACAATTACATAGAAGGCATTGCGAAAATAGATATTTGTCCCAAGTACTCAGTACAATTTTCTTTTAATGGTTTGCTGAAGTGCAGAAAAGTGCTGTTAGTCTTTTAGTTTAGAAAGTATAACAAAGTGATTCATTCACAACGTCGTGAAAATAAATTACGTTAATAATCAGGATGAGATGAGTTCTGTTATGTCTTCTGATTAAGTATTATCAGTAAAAATTCACACTTATGTGTGCTTTAAATTGTCTTAGCATGTTCCTTACATTACATGAAAATTCAAGCAAACTTTCATAATAAGAAAACCTGCCAAGGTGGCGAATGTTCTATGGAACCATGATGTTCCGTCAACGACAGGTTTTACTGTAGTATAGAAGGCTGTACAAGTGTATAAAGAATGAAAAGTGGTAGGGTTACATAATAAGCAGCTATTCAATAAGACACCACAACAACATAATTATGCCTGAAAGCACAAACTCTTACAAATGCCTTTCTGATAAAATACAATGGGGCGAGAGGATTTGATCATCTCTGGTTCAGGTAAGCAATATGTAAGTAGTTGGGAGATATCCTTTAAGCTAGAGTAAATTCTCACCCCGACTCAAATCGCAACCTTCACATCATTCATCTCCGACCGCAAAGGAAAAAGTAATAAGAGATGAGCGAAAATTGAAGAGAAGCCCAGCATTAAAGCCCAACGCATGGAAGGAAATATATATGAAATTTCAAGCTTTCACGGTGATTACGTAGTGAAGAAGATTTTAGGTCTTACCACCTCTGTTTAGATACAATTTATCCAACTTTTTTCAACGACTTTCTGTTTTCGTCACGAAGCCCCTATCTCCCAAAGTTAGAAAGTACACCAAGTCTATTGTTGAGTAGTTAGCTAAACAAAACTATTTTCCGATTCACTGCGGGATAAAGCAAGGAGATGCACCATCACCTTTACTTTTTAGCTTTGCTCTAGAATATACCATTAGAAAAGTCCAGGAAAACGACGAGGGTTTGGAATTGAACGAGTTACATTAGTTGCTTGTTTATGCGGATGACGTGAATATATTAGGAGAAAATCCACAAACGATTAGGGAAAACACGGGAATTTTATTTGAAACAAGTAAGAAGATAGGATTGGAAGTAAACACCGAAAGATATATAAAACATTGGAAACTTATCCTTTGAAAAGGTGGAAAAAGTCAAGTACCTTGGAGCTACAATAAAGAATATAAATGTCACTCGATAGGAAATTAAACGCAGAATATATACGGGAAATGCCTGCAATTATTTGGTTCAGAAGCTTTTATCATCCAGTCTGCTCTTGAAAGAGCTGAAAGTTAGAATTTATAAAACAGTTATATTACGGATTGTTCTGCATGGTTGTGAAACTTTGACTCTCACGTTGAGAGAGGAACAGAGGTTAAGGATGTTCGGGAATAAGGTGCTTAAGAAGATATTTGGGGCTAAGAGGGATAGTTATAGGACAATGGAGAAAGTTACAGAACACAGAACTGCATGCATTGCATTCTTCATCTAACATAATTAGGAACATTATATCCAAACGTTTGAGATGGGCAGGGCATGTAGCAAGCACAGTCTAGTATATAAAGTCACGAAGCTTGAGTTGTGAGGGTGCTAGAAACAATAGACTGTGCCGGTACTATTTCGTATTGTCTGTAATGAGGCGATATTAGCGATCCTAGTGGTTAGCAACTATCTATGGATGCATATTTACTACGTATTGAGCTTCGTGACTGTATATACTAGACAGACTGTGTAGCAAATATGAGTAAATCTAAGAATGCATATGGAGTGTTAGTTGGAAGACCTGAGGGGAATTTATTTTTGTGGAGGCCAAGACGTAGATGGAAGGATAATATTAAAATGGATTTGAGGGAGGTGGGATATGATGGTAGAGACTGGATTAATCTTGCTCAGGATAGGGACCGATGGCGGGCTTATGTGAAAATGACGGCAATGAACCTCCGAGTTCTTTAAAAGCATTAGTAAATAATTATTGTCTCTGAAAACATGAAACATTCGTGTTTATTCTTATATAAATTTTCTAATACGAAGCTTTTAAAATTATATGCTCATTTATTACTTTCAACGGTTGTTTTGCTCTTAACAACACTTGGGGTTGTGATGAGCACATCACTGATATTTTCTGCACTTACGTGTTGGAAATTGTCCCTTCCTAATAATAAAGAATTAAATTAGCGAACTTTAGAATTTGTTATTTAACATGTTCTCGCTTGCATTTTAAGACTTAATGTTATTGCAAACTTATTAAATTATACCATAAAATATTTATAAAGTTGTATATGTATACACAAGGGAAAAAAGTGTTATTTTTAACCGCAGTGGTCTGCAAACAAAGCCCCCACGTCGTATCTTTCGAGGTATAGGTCTACCTATTTTATTTTTCGTTCATTAGGCTTGACTAATTAAAAACACTTATTTTGAATAATAATGACTAATGATATTAATGATGATAGATTTTTGGTGATATTAAGCTTACGATGAAAAATATCGGACGCAAGTAAACATATTCACAACACATCTCAAATAAACAAATAAATTTCAGAAAAAGCATCCTAATTTCGGAACCCACTCCCATACTACCTAACACAAATCCACTTTCCAGAAAAATAACTGACAGAAGAAGCAAGCACTTCACTATTTCTGAGGATGACTGCACCAAGTCGAAACAGTCAACAAGGTAATTTATCACTTAGTTCTTATTTTAACACTAGAAAGCTGTTATTATAACTAAATTCTTAAGTTATACAAAGTGTTAAATGTCTGTAATCAAAGTGTATAAATATCAGTATTTTCGAAACGTCGGAGAAATAGACGAGTACACGATTAAACAAAAATTGGCAACTGCATATCTTTAATATCTTCTATACCTCTATGTAGAACTAGGTGTTCTTCTTCTATTTCCCTTGCTATATTGTTTTCACCTTGATACCTTTGCTTTCCTCTTGTTACCTTTGTCTTCCCCTTACTTTAATTCTTTTCTCTTGTTCTCTTTGTCTTCCCCTTGTGTTCCCTGTGTTCTCCTCGCTTTACCCTTGTTTTCCTTGTCTTCCTCTGCTTTGGTTGTGTTCTCCTTGTTTTCCATGTCTTCCCCCTATTCTCAATTTATTCCCTTTACACTCGATGTATTCCTCTATTTCTCCTTGTCTTGCCAATGTTTTCCTTTTCTTCCCCTTATTCCCCTTGTCTTCACCTTGTTCTCTTTGTCTTCCCCTGCTTCTTTTTATCTTACCCTTGTTCTCTTTGTATTCTTCTTGTCTTTTCCTTATTTCCAATGCATTCCCCTTGTTTTCCATGTATTCCCCTTGTCATCCATGTATTCCACTTTTTCTCCGTATATTGTCTTTGTTCTTCATGTATTCCCCTAGTCCTCCATATATTTCCCTTGTTCTACTTGTATTCTCCTAGCTTCCTTTTTCCCCCTTGTTCCAGTGTGAGAACCTTGTTCTCGCATTCTCCTTGTGTTTCCTTCGTTATCCTTGTTTTCATCTTATTTCTCGTTATATTCCCCTTTCAGCGGTGAGAAGGGTTGCATTTTATATAATAGTTCTCAAGTTACTCCTCCCCATATCCAGTGAGAAGAAAGACATACAGTAGTTCTGCATCAAAAATAGAAAACCGTAAGAAAATTGTGATTCTTGTGACGTTGATTGAACATAAAATAGTCAAGATTATCGAATTTTCATTAGACGTTTATTTACAGTAGAATCCATGAATATTATTATAGCTTAAGACCGAAAGCTCTGAGGGCTTAAAAGCTCGTACAGAAGTGTTCTCGTAGCAACTGTTTTAAAGTTTTCTTCCCAATGGTATCTACTCGCACGGCTTTAGTAAAGTTTGTTGTTGTCTTTGATCTGGTTTGAAAAGTTGTCAGATCGCTGCGGATCATGAGGTTGGATTACTCGAGAAGACATCTTCTCGCTTTGCCTCTGGTCGTGTGACCCATCATTCACACCGTCTGACTAGCAGTTAGCTTTTGCCTTACCGCAAGCCATTTGCCTGCTAGTTCTCCTCTGCCATGTAAAACTTCTCCTCAACCCTCAAAACTTGGAAGTCACTTCAAATAAATGTGGGACAATGGACTTCCGAAATGAGAAGTGCAAAGTGAAGTTCCAAACATTAATTTCCGTACTTGTGCGTTTACGGCCTAAGTGAGGATTTCTCTCACAATGCTAGTTTCTCCTGTCTGTTATAGTCGAGGGCGAGGTGTGGAGTTAAAAACTGAATACTGATGATAAAACTTGTTTATAATATCGTGAAGACGTTTCAATGTTGTCTGACGTTTAATTTAACTCAGCACGAAACGCTACTCAGGTTTCTTCTTGTTTGTAAGACTATTATATTGCTATCTAGATGCCATCATATTGGGTGGAATATGTTAATCAGGTTCGTAACGTAAAATAAGCTTATTGATATGCGATTGTATCTATATTTCGTTCCATAATGTTTGACAGGCGACGTAAATATTGCCGGCTGAGGAGGAGAGAAGTAGGCCTATAATTTCTATTCAAGCAATGGCAAAAGTCTCATTCCACGCTTGTCTTGAAGTGGAGAGGGTAGAATGTTTCGGGCCGCCCAACTTCAAGATAAGGGTGGAATGAGTCTTCTGCCATTGAGCCAATAGCAATATTATCCTTGTCTTTCTCTACCGTCACCTATCAGACATTATGGAACGAAGTATACAGAGTATTCCGAATCCCACCGGACCTGTGGACATCAATGACGTCATGCTGCATCGAAATAGGAACAAAACCGCTGGAAGGTTCGATGGCTAACATGGTGGCTGTACAAGTTGTTGTATGTGCTGCGTTAGCAAGATTTTGCGAAATTTCCATACTGTCATCTCGTTCAAAGAAAAGAGAGCATAGACAATTTATTTCTTGAACCAGTAGTAATAACTGGTCCGTTGACATGTTTCGCTCAGAAGCCATTAACATACTTTTTTACGTTGTGCTCATTACAAACAATACACCAGAATCAAAGCAGAACACACCGCCATGACACAACAGTGCAGGATGTCATTCGTCTGCTAATTCCCGCCCTATACAAGAACCAATCATATTCACTGATGAATATTGCCACCACCTCTGCAAGCTGATGGAACCGGTGCGACACCGGTGGAGCATCAGTGACGTCATGGTTTAAATTCGGAACACCGTGATGCCATCAGATTGCTCGACGCTGAGATTCGGAATATACTCAAAAACACTAGTGTCCTATAATGCTGGAACATGAGAGAGAGAAAACTAAGATATTACAAAATTCGTCTTAACACATATGAAAAACTAATCGCCAGATTTGTGCTAAAATCCTTAAGTGGTTAAAACATAAAGCATTGGAAATATTTTGAAACATAACAGATCTCCTCTCGCAGAGAGAACATCAGCGAATAACTAACTTCGTCATACTCAACAAATTTGAACCTAACATAGCGCCTGTAAATCACGACGCTAGTAGGTACACCACCTTTATTCTTATATTAATATTTCTCAAAAGCAAACTTTAAATAAGACTTTTAAATTTCACCTATTAATACACGTAAGTATCGCCCAGTAAGGCAGTGTTTCTCAACCTTTTTTTGTAATGAGGCCTCCCTTTTCCTCATTTTTCTTCAGTGTGATCCCCTGGCTTAAGGTTTTTACTAGAATGTAGAACACAGTAAAGTGAAATTTTGAATCAATTTAAAAGCAAACAATTTAATTATGTGATTGCGCCTAAACGAGCGCCATCAGCTACAAGAGCTATTCGAAATACTACATTCCTCTACTCCTCAATATCTTGCTTTAGGCTTCCAAAGATTGTCAATCTGAAGAGCAAGCGATTTAGGTCTACTTCTAATCCCCCAACATAAAACGTCTGCATATTCTTCATCATTTGGTGTTGCACTTCCACGACTTTAGAATTCTCTCCCGCTCGAGATCAGAGACTGTCGGACCCTAACAACTTTTTAAAATAAGCTTAGAAAATAGTTGTTGGATAGGAACTAGACATGTTTATTACATTTATTTATTTGAAAGTGCACAGGCATTCCTGTCCATAAAAGCACCTTCTTTACATTTATATTTTACAAGAAAAAGAAAAAAAATAGTTACTAATGTAAAACAAATTTATAATTGCAGTAGAATATTATAACATATTAGTAAAATGAATAATCTGACTATACTGAATATAATGTGTGTGTGTGTGTGTGTGTGTGTGTGTGTGTGTGTGTGTGTGTGTGTGAGAGAGAGAGAGAGAGAGAGAGAGAGAGAGAGAGAAGTAGCTTTGCATAAATGTGTTACTTAAATATATCATCTGTTCCTGGAAATAAATCAATATCCTTGAGATTATTTAACTTATTATAAAGGGACAACATTCTGTTTAGGGTGAAGTTTTATGACTGACTGGCTTCGATCTAGGAATATGAAAAAGTACCGTTTTTCGCAACTAAACGAATATGCCTATATATGTAAGATACTGTTCCATATTAATTTAGTATTTTGTTTTGTCGCTAAAGGGTTTAGCCAAATATTTATTCTTATTTGTAATATTGTTCCGTCAACTCTCTGTACGTTATTTTTACGTTGTTGTTAAGTCAACTATCTGAAGACATGTCTGAACCTCAAAAGTGATGCCAAGAAGGCAACACTTATGAGGCAACTAAGCCAGGAGATAATGGGAGAGCATGGAGAGTTCCTTTCCCCTTCCATTGCATACATCACTGATTAGTTACATATTCCACTAGTCAGATGCATACAAACAATTTGTTCTTCCTCTGACACATATCGTCAAGTGAGATGTACTGCCTGATAACAGATGTACATATCAGCCAGAACCCCAGAGGATATATTTTTATGTATTATTGTATACTCTACATTACGAGTAGTCTATGTTTTCAAATGACAAGCTATGTTATATTATTACTAACATCAGTGACAGTGACACGTATCATATAGTTAATCACATTGAATGCAATAATTTTATTATATGTATCCAATCCCCACCCACTTCACTTACGTGCCGCGGATAGATGGCAGAACTGTGACCCATTTTCTAGTTGTACACCACTTTGGCGGGTCACACTGTACATGATGTGTATCTGTGAAGAGTTACTGTATGTCGTGTACTAGGGTGAGTGTATGTGTAAATGTCCGTGTATGGAATGAGTGATGATGATGATGATGATGATGATGATGATGAAGGTGAGGAAGGGAGAAGTGGAAACCCGGAGCCGGCACGTAGCCTATACCAAGGGGACCGCCAAGCTTAACGTCCCCATCCGACGGACGAATCACTACCAACAGTAACATATGGCTTCTCTTCATGTGCACTGCGGAGAGATTTGGGATTTAACCCAGGCATATTGGTGCACAATCATCTCTCCTAGTCCCGAGGTAGAAATTTTATATTAAAATTTCCGATTCCGCCGGGAACCGAACCCGGGCCGGCTAGTCTGGAGGCAGACATGCTACCATAGAGCTAACTCGGCGGACTAATTTTATTATATTAACCCAGGCATATTGGTGCACAATCATCTCTCCTAGTCCCGAGGTAGAAATTTTATATTAAAATTTCTGATCCCGCCGGGAACCGAACCCGGGCCGGCTAGTCTGGAGGCAGACACGCTACCACAGAGCTAACTCGGCAGACTAATTTTATTATATTGTACGAATTACTTTGTACCTCAGGTTGATTTATGGTGAAGTGGAAGAGAAGGCTCGATGACCTTAATTTAACCCTAATAAGTACTGTAATTCTATTTCTAAAATTTAAATCCGTGTGTTAAGTTCCAAATACTCTTATTCATTATTCGTGCTGGTATTGCGTACATCACGGTCTTTAAATAGTAACTGAATTTTGAAGTGAACGTTAAGTAGAGTATTACAAATGCTTTAGAATAGAGCTCAAACTTTTTTTTACAAACCTTTTTTGTAGCAAACAAATGTACAATGGAAGTAGGCCTAAGCAGCATATTGTGCCACCATCGCCTGTTGACGGCAAAGATTATATCGCAACCTGCCACGAGTCGCTTTAAAAGATGAGGTTGTAATGACCTGTCCCCAGGCCGTGACAGCCATGCCTTTCATTTACAGGTCTTCAATATTGCACTGTTTGAGAAACCCGCAACAATGTGGCAGTTTCTTTTAATCGAGAAAAAAATAAATGAAATGAAACTGTCAGTAAGAGGCAATTATTTCCTTGCATGAGGCGGTCGGTCAATTTTGAAAGGCGGCCTCGACACTTGACGATGGATGGATATTTTGAGGGGGCGAAAAAATGCAATCTGCCACAATACTGCGCCACGCGATAGTGGTATCAGTGGCTGCTGTCGTGTCCCTCCTGAAAGCCATTCAGGGCGGGTAACACGCCACGATATCCGTGAAAACTTTTTATTATGAATTGAATTGTTATAACTTTCACAGTATCTGAAGTACAGGGTATTCTGTCTTATTGATGTATGTGAAATTTTAAGTTTTACGAAGTTATAAGTTGCTTATTTTCTTTGTATTACTAGCTAACAAATAATTCAAAGGACACGTAATTATGGAAATAAATAATTTATTCCTAGAAGTGGTAAGCATGACATGGGTGATGGTAGATGTAGTGATAGTATTTTATTATTCATGGAAGTAATAGTTGCAGCACTGCTGACGAAGTTGACTGTTGATGTTGTAATAGTATTATACAAATATTTTTGGAAGCAGTAACTGCAGTGGTAGTGATCAAGGTAATGGATGAAGTGATAATATAATACAATTCATGGAAGAGATATAAGATATATGATATGATATGATATGATATGGTATGATATGATATATGATATGATATATTATATGATATGATATGATATATGATATGGTATGATATGATATGGTATGGTATGATATGATATGATATATGATATGACATGATATATGATATGACATGACATGATATATGATATATGATGTAATATTATATGATATGATATATGATATGATATGATATGATATAATATATGATATGACATGATGTGATATGATATGATATGATATATGATATGATACGATATATGATATGATATGATATGATATGATATGATATATGATACGATAGATCGTGGAGTTTCTGCGAAAACCCTATTACTCCATTTTTCTAAGTTTTCAGAAAAACGGAGTTGAAGTTTTGGAGTAAAGTTGTAGTTCTTGACTTAAGTTCAAAACGACGCGACGCCGAGAATATACCTTACAGGAGTAAGCGGGTTTTCCCAGACGATAGAGCATAACATTTTACATATTCAGATAACAATAACTCCATTTTCAGCAAAATTGGAGTTACAGGGTTTTCGCAGAAACTCCACGATATGATATGATATGATATGATATGATATGATATGATATGATATGATATGATATGATATGATATGATATGATATATGATATGATATAGGCTATCAAGTGCAAAACTCGCCTTATCCAAAATAAAAAAAAAACTGACTTACATTTGGGATGTTGTACTTCTTGAAGCTCTCTATCTACTGATATAGTCGGTTTGTGCAAATCTTTCCTAATTCTTCTTCCATAGAGCTCAGAAAACTACTATTAAATGCAAAACTGTCCATATCCATACCGGTTTTTCCTGTTTTCTGACAAATCACTTTACCTGGATATGGCGAGTTTTGCATTTGATAGCCTCATATGATATACTATGATATGTTATATGATATGATATATTATGTGATATGATATATGATATGATATATAGTATATGATATATGATAAGATATGATGTGATATGATATATGATATGACATGATATGATATATGATACGATATATTAATTATTTCTATAGGTCGCCACCATATCTCTGTATTCGGTCTCCCCATCACCTAATTACAATCATCGACGTATGAGTCACCTTATTTTACCTTTGCTACCCTTATTACTATAATACATACCCTCAATTTGCTCTCTAATCTCTCACCTTACAACTTTTCCCTTCTACCTAGTGAACACCTCACCACTTTTATTATTTACTTACATTGTTGTACTTCCTGTCGTATGAAATTTCCCTCATTTTAAACTAACTTTTACTAACATTACTTAATCATAATCATTCACTTTCATCTCTAATTTACAATGACTCCTAACTCTCCTCACTTCTGTCATCATTCATCCCTATTTCCCCATTAGTCACTAATTCACATGTTTATTTGTTCACTTTCACCCCGATAAATTTTGCATTAGGCACTATTTTTATAAGTCAAGCTCAACTCAACCTTCATTTGTAAACTTACATTGAAATACTTCCTCTCTTGTTATCATTTCTATTTCTCTGACTGTACACTAACTTAGTTGACACTTCCAATCATGGAAGAGAGATTTGCAGTATTGGTGACCAAGGTGATAGTTGAAGCGACAATAGAACATTAATATTCGTGAAGGTGGTAATTGCAGTGATAATAGTATAACATTATAATTCAGTTGTAAATGGTAGTTCCACTACTGATGAAAAAAGTATGGGTTGAAGTAATAATAGAGAAATATTGTTAGTGGAAATGGTGGGATTGACGGTCTATAATAGTAGATGTTTTCGCCGCCATATTGTTGTCTTTAGTGTACGATGATGGGCGATCTACACAGAAGTGTATTTTAAGTAATGGAGCAATAGTGGAATGCGGGTAGGAGTAATGGTGTACCCTGCGAAAACCACCGGGCTTCGTCCACGTCCATCATAAATTCCATATGTACTCAATGGGGTTGTACCCTGTTGCCAGTGTAGAAAATCCGACCTATACTCTTTCGGGTATCAATAGCCATAATACGAGGAACAGTCAAAAAGTAACCTTACAATTTGCTTTATTAATTGAATATGTACAATAAGACTACAAACACTTAATCACTTTTCAACATAGTCCCTACTACGTTCAATGCACGTGTTCCTGTGACAATATATTGTAAATTGGTGAAGTATTTATAGTCTAATTGTACATATCTACATCTATACTAATAATAAATCTGTAGCCAAAATTTTTCTGGTTATTTTCGATTTTCCAAAAATAATTGGTGTTAACATGTATAATTAACCATCCTGAAACCGAAAATCTTTTTTTTTTTATTTTTGTTTGTCTGTCTGTCTGTCTGTCTGGATGTTTGTTACCTTTTCACGCGATAATGGCTGAACCGATTTATATGAAAATTGAAATATAACTTAAGTTTCTTGTAACTTAGATTTTAGGCTATATGGCATTCGAGATACTTTATTTAAAAGGGAGGTTATAAGGGGGCTTGAATTAAATAAATTGAAATATCTCCCTTATTATTAATTTTTGTGAAGAAATGTTGCATCACAAAAGTTCCTTTAATAATGATTTCCGATACGTTTCATTCCAAGCAAAATTTTGATGGGACCAAATTGCACCAAAAACGGATGTTCTCTGAACCAAATGATCATATTTTAATTATTTGCATGTAATAGCAATTAAGACATATGTTAAAGGAATTATCATTGCACTAAATGAGTGGTCGGTCTCTGGACCAAAATGATCGCATATTAATTATTTAAATACAATTTAAATTAAGTGACATATTAAACGATTTATCCTTTTATCAAACACGAATGTTCCCTGGACCAGATGTCCTATTTTAATTATGTAATTACTTCATATTTATTTCTAACAAGTGCAGCGGAGCGCACGGGTAGAGCTAGTTAAATTAATAAAACTATTATTAAGGTTACTTTTTGATTCTAACTCGTATTATTAAAGCTATCATTATATCATATTGTCATTTTTAACAAGCACGTGTAAGATTAATGTTATCATACAATTAACACAAGATTCAAATGAAATATTTTCCAGGGATATTCAAGAGGAAGGACTAGACCAATTATAAGATAGCAATTAGAAAAGTTACGTAACATAAATCGGGCAAGAGAATTTACAAAGTTATAATTATTCTTAAACTGTTTGGCCTGGCGAGAGAGTACAATTAAAAAAAGCCCTGGATGTAAACTTTGCACCATTTTCCGAAGCAGTAAATAATTCATAGGTTCAATCTAGTGTAACGACCTCTTTAGAGCCAATATAATTTCTGTTTGTGTAAAGGTAGAAATGTCACCTAACACAAGGAAAAGTTACAGCCTAACGCGCTCTATAATTCATAGCCCCACTCCTGGGTCTGAATCGTAAAACGTGCTATATTCCAGAGCAAACATCACTCTTCGCTCGCACTGCTCCTGCAGCCGATGATATTTTCAAGGCACCTCTTGTTCTTCATAATAGCGGGAAACTCGGTGAGAATACTCTTCCTTATAAAAACGTAGCCTATTTAGATATTAACTTCAGATTCTGACTGCATTATTAAACCGTGAAATATGCTGTGTGTTGACAGATGTAAGGGAGTACAAAATTTTCTGACGTAAAATTATGCTTTCCCCTCCCTAGGTATGATGGTAGGGGTACCAGGGGAACTGACCTTCACACAAAATTATAACACCTACCTTATTCTCCATGCATTCCTCTTGTCTTGCTTGTTTTCGTCTTGCCTTCCCCTTGTTCTCCTTGTACTTCCATTGTTCTCGTTGTGTTCCATTTGTTCTCATTTATTCCTCTTCAACTCCCTCTGTTCCTATCTCTTCGCTTTGTTCCATTTGCCTTCGCTTTGTTTTTCTTATATACCCCTTCATTCTCCTTATATTCCCCTAGTTCTCCGTATCTTCCTCCCATTCTTGTCTTCCCCTCATTCTCCGTGTCTTCCCCTCGTACTTCTTGTCTTCCCCTCGTTACCCGTGTCTTTCCTTCGTTCTCTGTATCTTCCCCTCGTTCCCCATGTCTTATCCCCGTTCTCCTTGTCTTCCCCTTATTCTTGGTATCTTCACCTTTTCTCCGTGTCTTCCCTTTTTCTCCATATCTTCGTCGTTTTCGTCCGCGGATTCCTCTTGTTCTGCGCCTCTCCCTCTTTTTCTCCGCGTCTTCCCCTTGCTCTCCGTGTCTCCTTATTCTGCGCGTCTTCCCCATGTTCTGCGTATCTTCCCCTTGTTCTGAATATCTTCTCTTTGCTCTGAGTATCTTTCCTTGTTCTACGTGTCTTCCCTTGTTCTCCGTGTCTTTCCTTTGTTCTCCTTGCTTTTTCCTCTTTTCTTTTATTAGGTCCGTGGACCATTTCTTTTATATCTCATTCTGACATATCTTAGCGCAGGAAAAAAATCAGCGGAAATTTGGACAGGGTGAGTTGTCCGACGTGACCTTCGCCGAGACCAAGACTGGGATTGTGACGGACGCTACACAGTCACTTGTCAATAGCAATGTTGCCGCCTTGCGGTCGGGAGTTAATTCGTTCAAATATTATTATTATTATTATTATTATTATTATTATTATTATTGTAACTTATTTATTCTGCTTTAACCACCACCCGACAACAATGTGACTTTTATTTTTAATATATTTCACTCAACGCAGCAACACAGTAGTCGTTAATGCACTCCACACCACGACAATGACAATACACGTGTAGACCTATTATTGATAAGAAAACAATGTGCTCCTAATTTCAATTAATGTTCACAAAGCATTATGTGCAGAACAAAACTGTCAGTTCTCAGGTCACAGTTCGCTTGCCTTGACTAGTTCTTCTAGCTCACTCTTCAAGTGCACATCGAACTCAGGTATTCCGGACGCGTCGCCTTCGCCTGGGCGCTGTTACAGTTACGGACTTACTCAATTTCACTGCACGTCGAATTCAAGTCTTCCGGTTACGTTGCACTCGCATGGATACTGCCACAGTTACGGACTCGCTCAAGTCCACTGCATGTCGAACTCCGATCTTCCGGCTATGTTGCGCTCGCCTGCATAGTGCCACAGTTACGCACTCAAGTTCACTGCACGTCGAACCCCGGTCTTCCGGCTATGTTGCGCTCGCCTGGATACTGCCACAGTTACGGACTCACTCAATTTCACTGCACGTCGAACTCAGGTATACCTAGCTCGCTGCTATCCAAGACTAGAAGGCTGATTGAAGACTAACTTTCGTCGGCAACTCACGGTGTTTTTTACTTACCACGAACATCTAGAATGTTCTGCGACGTTAAGCTTCTGGACCTCAACAATCCGCTTTCAGGTGCTTCCTTACTTCCGCCTAGTCACAATCGTTTTTTCTCCCCTCTCACTCCGTACCGCGGCTAGCGTCAGAGGTTCGTGTTTCCATTTCCCCGTGCCTTCCTTCTCGCCAGATGGGCGCGCAAATCCCCGACACGACCAGAATATTCCAGACGGATGTTACATTGTTATTATTATTATTATTATTATTATTATTATATTATTATTATTATTATTATTATTATTATTATTATTAGCATCGTGAGCAGCTGTAGATGCAGTGATAACGTTATCAGTATGCACTGTTACCAGTAATATCTTTAAGAGATTAGTCCAGTAGGAATTCTAGCAATATAATAGTAACAATATTGTTGGTACAAGAGTAATTTTAACTATTATTACAATGCAGTTGATTAATAGTTCTAATGCTTATCATGCTAGATTTTTATTCTGAGGTTTGCAAGTTCAAATTATTAGCATGGTTTTCTCCGGAAGGCAACTATGCTGTATATTTCGCGTAGTAGATTTACGGTATGCGAAAGAATGTAATCTCTAGTCAAGGAATCCAGGCGAAGTGTGACGCCCATAACTCGTCCACATTTAATTTCGAAGCTGAATAGCCCCTGCACTTTAAAATATCACGCAAAGTACTACTAATACAACAGTAACTGTACTAGCAACAGTAGAAACAATAATAATAAATGTGGTAATAATAATAATAATAATAATAATAATAATAATAATAATCGTAGGGGAGTATTACAAGAGTTAATTGTAGAAGGAAGAGCAGGATTTGTAGTGATGCCGATAGTCAAGAGAGAAATGCTTTTGAACTACGAGACATCATTTATGGCGTGACTTCTTTCCTAGTACGTAAAGTAAGCCTTTATTGATCTGGACTCCCAACATTCAAAGCCACAGACATCGAATTTCCGATTATTCCTTTCATGCCGCCGTAAATCGCCAATCATCGGTTGTAGAAGAAAGAACTTAGACAATATAACTCAATCCGCTGGAGATTATGTCTGTTTCGCTTTGTATTCGTTCAAATAAGGAAAGGCATGTAGATTTACATTTCCAAGCTGTTCAAACGATGTATTGAGTATATTGTTACAAAACAAACTTCATATGACATCTAAAATTCTAGAAAACTGAAAACTACGACATAAGAATGGCTTTCGGTACATGATAAAACATGCGACATACATCATTTTGGGAAAGAATACGATTACAGAACATAAGTAAAACCTATAATTTGTTGTTTGTTTCGTATACAATGACAGGATAGTGAAGGTCACATACGATATGTTTCTTATCATATTATGCGCCGTTAAAATTTTACTATGACCATAACATAGGAGTGTTTTGTATGCTTGTTTGCCAAAGTTAAGGAAATACAGTAAAACTTCGTTAATCCTGTTTAATTGGGGGGGGGGGGATAAGTTGACCGGTTTAACAAAAGTCCGGATTAACTTAAATAACCTAGAAGAACTGTAGAAAGTGCATTAAAACTTCATTTATAGCAACAAAACACGTTTATTATGGTGTATTTAAAGGGTATAGGCCTAAATATATCATACCGTACAATAAAATGTAAAGCAATACATATAATGCAGTATAATTTTAATACTGAAGGTGTAATATTGTAGCCTAATTATTGTAATGCCATAGTAGTCTATCCATAAAAGTAAGTCTTAAAACAAGATTCTTTAATTTTTTCTTAACCCATTTTTTTGCCTGTCCGGATTAAGCGAAGTCCGGCTTATCGGGGTCCGGATTAACGAGGTTTTACTGTATCTTTACTAGCAACTGCTCTCAATACGATTGTAAACTTTTTAAAATGTTATTTACCTACTTGCAAAATACTTGATCAGTAATAAATTATTGTTTTCCTTCAGAATAGTCAATACTCTATTCATTTGAAACATCAAATAACGAACCAAATAGAGAGTGAGTACTTTCCCATTATGTCACCACCGTCAATTTATCAACAGTTCATCATCATTGTGGTCATCGTCCTTACCATCATCATCACAACAATGAACTTATAAAACAAAATCTGCGCTGTATGAGGGATACCCCGGCACGTAGATTACGTCACGTAGTTTCGGGAAATGTACTACAGTTACTATATCGGTTTGAATATTTTATTTTTGTTTCGGTTTGCAAATGTACAGTATTTGTTTATGATATTGGAAGTAATTAATTAAGGGCATACAAAATAATATTTTCTCTTTATTTTATGAAGCTATATTCCGAAACAGTCCCAGCTCTCAAAAATTTTTTGACTATGGTTCACTCAAAGTGTATGCCTTTTTGTATATTATAGCTTTAATATAATTATTGTAGAACTCGCGCTTACAAATCAATCCAGTGACTGCACTGGTCTGCAGCTGCTCTCTATGTCGAGATATTACTGAGAGAGGCCGCACGGCACGGCTAATTTATACGACAAATTCAGCGCACTCATTCCCGTAGTGTTGGAAGATGGTATCATTGGGTGTGGTCACGCAAGTTATATTTGCTTATGGTTTAACTGCAGTGGTTTTGGCTTATATTCTTGTTACATATGGTAAGCATTTAAAATTATATATCTAAGTTCTTGTTTCACAACGCATCCGGAATTGGTGCCCGAACTCGGTGCGAGGAAAGACGTATTTTACGTCACACTGGAACATTTTATTCTCTCGTTAGCCTGAGGATTACACATTTACAGAAAGTAGTTACATTAGTAAATATTCTTCCTCTTGTTGTCATTGTTGCTCAACGTCCTCGCGTGAGACTACACAGAACAATCACAAGGATAGAGACATACTGTTTTTTCCATCTCGAGGGAAATGAAGGTAATTCACTTTTATTGAGTTACACATATCAAGCTGTTCAGCCAAAGTGAAAGATAATTTATTTTCAACATCGTCTAAAATCCTAATTTCATCTTCCAGTAATCGGAACAAAATTCATAATTCATGTTTGCGTTTTCAGAAAATATTTAAAGAAAATTGTAGTTGAAAAAATTCAGAATCTGAGCAATGGCTGAGATTTTGAAATATTTCTCGTTTGCACAGGAACGGTGAACGTGCTATTCTGTTCAAGTCTTAAATTCGAAGTGTGCGACGGTAGGGATATGTGAGAATCCTCTGTGAGATTGGAATGGAGACGACCTTCACCTCATACAGCCACTATCTCGGTATATTGCTTGGAGTGAAATGAAAGAGTCCCAATACTTCCACGAAATGATTCCATCCAGAGAAAACAGATAGCTATACCTGCAGAAATATTAAGTTCTCAACCAGAGAAGAACTGCACACGTTTTTTCACAGGTATTTGAATGGAATACCATCTAAAGCGGGAGTATTATTCCATAAATATAACGAACACAAAATTAAACTTATAACAGAAAAACTTAAAAACCAATTCTGCTGTGGATTTCTCCTGTACTGAACAGGAATAATAAAATCTCTATGTGTAATGTACAATTTCGAAAAGGTAGCGAATGAAGAGAAATTTACAGGTCATATGGAATACAGAAATAAACGACTTTATAATTTTGCCAAGAGAAAAAGAGTTTTTGTGTAGGTTTTCACTTTTAACATCATAAATGCATACAAATGCGTCAAATAAAATATAAAAGAACAAGATTGACGATGTTATATCGAGAATTGAAAGTTATGACAAAAGTTGGAAACGAATAAATAAACTAGCAAAAACATATTCTCATGGACATAGGAATAACAATGAAGTCCATTTACATACGAAGCAATAAAATGACAAAATAAATGCTTTCGAGTAAATTATGAGTATCTTTTTCCATTATCATTTTTTATGTTTTATTTAGATATCACGTGTATCTGAAAAAAAAAATGAATTGTAACTACATTAATAATAGCTTTAGTCAACCTGGGTGGCGCAGTCGGTAGTGATGGCCTTCTGTGCCCAAGGTAGCCGGTTCGAATTCAAATTTTCCACCTAAATGTGTCACTAGTCAATGATGAGAATCAAACCATTGTTCTTTGAATGACAAGCTTACACTCGACCACTATGCTACTGGTAGAGATACAGAAAGGTTAAGATACTGGGTGTTCATTTCAAAGTGTGTCATGACGTCACTGTTGATGAGTCAGCGATTTGAAGCGAGTTTCAGCTTTTGTGTCAGAGAAGTTGCCTATTAATCAAGGCGTTCAGTCTGAACTTGAGAACGTGTACGGTATAACTTGAACGTCGTAGCAAGAGATGGCGGTCTGTATGGTCTGTGTGCTACCATAACCTCTTTCGAACTGTGTTTTGCGCGGCCAAGTCGTGCGCAGGGTATTTGTTATCATCGGTTGCGTACGGCAACATTCCACAACACAAATCAAATGCTCCGTGTCCATGTTGACCGTCGAAGTTAATGTCAACAAATACGTAAGTAATCGTCTTAACCCTCTCCCCATATCCCGACAGTAAGAAAAAAAACTCACCTCAGTACGTGTTTCCAAACAGCTCACATTCCCGCCCCTACATGCGTTACCGTACGTATCGGTAAGTACTCTTCTGAATGAACGCCGTACTTGCTAGGCAACTTCTCTGGCACATAAGTAATACGCCTGTGCGGAAGTGTAGGAAGATTGAATTCTCTAGGCTCATCGACTAGCCACATGACGGCATACAGCGAGCCAGGACACACTGAACTGAACACCCAGTAGATCGTGCCAGACCGTGGAGAAGATGGAAAGTTTCGTAACCCCGCCGCAGCGCCGTAAGAAGGAAAATTCCGGCCAAGTCCACAGTAGAAGAAAAATAAGAAAATATTTCATACCTCCACGTTTTAATAAATGTATCATTTTTAACATTTAAGAGTCGTTTTTCGGACCGCTAAAACACTGCAATTACATTGCAAAACATTGTGACTTTAGCTTTTATAACTAATTTTATTTCTGAATCATACATAGGCCTATTAAATCTGTGAAATACGTTAGGTCAAAGGAAAAGGAAATGGGGTGGATCTAAATATAAAGAGTATACAGACGTAGTCTGAGTAAGAAACAGACTTCGCTATCTGTGCAGACGTATCCGATACAGGAATAGTCCGGCAACGCCCGAATCGGAGATCGCGTCATCCACAGTTGTGTCATCGCCAGTTCGCTAAACATTGACTCAAAGTTCTTTCATAACACAAACGAAAAGCAGCAGCCTCATAAACCACTGTTCCTCTATATAGATGAAGCAAAAGGGAGGCAAATTGAAGAGCTCGTTTACTCTTGACGCAGCAGAAGGCTTAATTAACCAGTCTGTTTATACTACACAAGTAAAATCTCAATTTTTCTTAGAATAGCCACTCTGTATAAAGAATTCTTAAAACACAGCGCTAAGGTGACTCTTGAAAACAAGCTGCTCCGGTAGAGTAATGCAACTGAGGTGTTAGTTTTATGAAATTTATGCATCAAGCGAGTAACGGAGCGTTTATGAAAAAGGTGGCTGCGCGAATGAAGGCGAAGACTACAGCGAAGAGTTGCTTCACAGACTGGCAAGAAATAATCACATTACTATACTCTCATCAGTGATTAATTTTTTTTTCTTATTTTAGTAGGTTATTTTACGACGCTTTATCATCATTTAGGTTATTTAGCGTCCGAATGAGATGAAGGTGATAATGCTGGTGAAATGAGTCCAGGGTCCAACACCGAAAGTTACCCAGCATTTACTCATATTGGGTTGAGGGAAAACCCCGGAAAAAACCCCAACCAGGTAACTTGCCCCGACCGGGAATCGAACCCGGGCCACCTGGTTTCGCGACTAGACGCGCTAACCGTTACTCCACAGGTGCGGGCATCAGTGATTAATTAATCATATAAATCATGTCATCATTATCATCATCGTCATCGTATATCGTCGTTGTTCCTGGAATAACTCCTATGTGACATTTTATCAATTTTCAGATTTTTGCGATACAGCATATAATAAAATCTCTTATTTGTAATTAAATTTCTTTGTTTCGAAAATTTAAGAATTCACAGTCTCCTATGTACGGCTGTCATAGGATGAATAAATGTAATTTTTCTTCCTACTGAAGAATTTTACATTTTGCACATAGGAGTTATTGCAGGAACAACAGCGATATATACATATAATATGTTATTATTACTTCTCTTCTTGTTTTTTTTTTCCATTTTTTCCTCGTATGTAAGGAATTTTCAATATTTCTTTCGGCATTTATCCAGTTTCCATTCTATACAGAGAGAATCTTAATTAATGTCATTAATATCAGGTGGTTATTCTTTGAGATATATCAACAAAAAGTTACGTATAAATTGCTCGTTTTTGCTTCTTTTCCGAAAGAGAAACTGTTTTATATTAAACAGTTCCGCGCCGTGGCGTCGTGGTCTAAGGCACCTGCCTCGGGCTCGCGTTACGGAATGCGCGCTGGTTTGAATCCTCATGGGGGAAGAAATTTTCTCATGAAATTTCGCCCAGTGTATGGGACCGGTGTCCACCCAGCATCAAATCAAAAAATTTTACACAAATACTTCTTATTTATTTTCTCCGCAGAAACATCGCTGTTGTTTTATGTTTAAGCCACATGAAATATTCCTGAAATAGAATCGCAAATTGACACGCCTCCTTAATCAGTAATCGATTCTTTTAGTAATGTTGTTAATAAGATTTTAACACTTTAAATGAAAACTCTAACTTGTGAGCTTGAAATAAAATCAATGTAGGCTATTCAATTAGCAAGCTCAGATTTCAGACAAACAAAGAATTTTATCTTAGCTATAAAATGCCACTGATGAAAGTAGGTCGAATTCCTCTAACGCTCTTATTTTTGAGTGACAAATCGACCAAAAGACGGATGGATTGCAAGGAGAAGAGAAATCTCGTTACGGTGAATACCTCATCTTATTGTCAGTCTTAAAGCACTTTAAACTTCAGGGGCATAAGATTTAGAAAAAAAGAAATAGCCTAAATCTTTAAGTGAATAAATGAAATTTATGATGCCAATATTTCGTTGACGGTGAAAATATAGCAACATACTTTATAATTACCTTTATGAAAATAACACATCCGTTCCATTTATATTACATTAGTGTTCAAGATATCCCAATGATTAAATTTTAAACGATTTATAAGAAGTTACCTTACAATTATTGAGATTATAATAGTCAATTTAAAGTAAAAAAGATTTAGCACTCTAAAATAGCGTACGCAATTAATAATTTATTACTAATTGAAAATATACTGATATGTTTTAGTGTCTGCACATGAAATTACAATAAATCAAAGTTGAAATACTAGATTTTAATATACGTGAAATTCATAATCATAGACTTACTTTTCGTTGTTCTTATTCTGGTATGACTGTATCTGGTGTTTGGTAACTGACCTGCAACAAAAGAAAACAATGATAATATCTACATTATAACAAATCGATAAATTTCACACGTTATCTACAGAAAACAATCAAACATTTGAACTTTTGTGGTTCATGAAATACAGAAATTTACGACTACTGAAATATATACAGTTTATTACAAGTACATAACCAAAGTTTTATAATTCGTAATTCAAATTATTTGTGACAATTCTACGACTAAGTACATGCATTTATTTTAAACAAATTTTGCCCCATAATCTCTTAGACTATTTCTGACTGAGATTCTGCCTGATAGGTACATCTATTATCAGGCAGTAGATCTCACATGACGATATATGTCAGAGGAAGAACTATTTTTTGTATGCATCTGAAGTCTGACTAGTGAAATACTTTACTAATTAGCGATGTATCGATATATGCAATGGAGGGGGAAGAGAACTTGCCACCCTACCCCATTATATCTTGGCTTTGTTGCCTCATGAATGCATGAGTGACACCTTATTACTTATTAGTATCACTTATGACGTCCAAATATGTCTTCGAATAGTTGACTAAACAAAAACAACAAAACAATCTCCCAGAGTATAATTAAAATTAATTTTTTGCTATGCTTAATTGTTTTAAAATATTCTTCTATTATCCCTAAAGAATGAGTTAATATTCTAATCTAAAATATCGTCTCAAAGTGATTCTTTCCCTTGCCTATAGTTTAACAATTCTACAACATTGTTCCATGAATGTCGCTCTCAAATAATTTCATAGGGATTTTAATATTTTGTTGTAACTTAGGTCTGCTATATACTTATTATAGTATTAATTTCTTAATTGAACATTTCCTTTATCAAACTCCACCAAATCATATATAATCTAGCTAATGGCAACATAGATCCAGTTCGAATATTCTAATCATGCTTTTTTTACGTTATTACGCCCTTACTACAAACGGGGAAAAATATTACATTCTATGTGTAATAAGAGCTGAGAAATCTTACTCCTTTCTGGACCTCGTAACACTTTAACACGATGCAACAACATTTTTATGCTATATTTCACAAGAATGCACCTACGGACAAAACAATACGCCAGATCCAAGTGAGAAAACACTCGATCGAAACGCCGTATATATTGCGTACCAATATGAATTAATAAAAGAAGTATTAGTAAGTGAGTGTTAGTTGGGAGGCCAGAGGGGAAAAGACCTTTGGGGAGGCCGAGACGTAGATGGGAAGATAATATTAAAATGGATTTGAGGGAGGTGGGATATGATGGTAGGGACTGGATTAATCTTGCTCAGGATAGGGACCAATGGCGGGCTTATGTGAGGGCGGCAATGAACCTCCGGGTTCCTTAAAAGCCAGTAAGTAAGCAAGTAAGTAAGTATTAGTAAGTAGTTTTAATGTCCACTTTTCAAACTTGAACAAAATAAATAACGCCTCGAAGAAGAAACATGGAGCGCGTAAAATAAATTTAATTGATACTTTTGCAGAACAAGAATAATATTTTAATCGCCTAGACTGTAATATTGCACACAACATGAAAGGACATGAATATGAAATTAAGTAAATGAATATAACATAAGGCATACTCGTATATATATAGAAGACGAAAAATAATATTGACGATACAGAAAACCTTCAAGAGTATACAATTAAAATTTTAAAAATTGATGGAGGCGTATATGATGACCAGGCTTCGAGACTTCGGACCCAATAGAGCAGTTCAGTGGGAAATCCGCATAACGGCGTACTGAGTATAGTGGTAAAGCGTACCGTGGGTGGGGGTACTGTAGAATGAATGCCAACAAATAGGCAAAGGAAAACGCTCTGGATTTGAAGGTTCTGACGAATAATTTGGTTTTCATACAAACTGTGTCTGAAACTATTACACGGTTAGAAAAGTCAGTGCAAGAGATGCCGGAAGGCCTCAAATTAATTTAGAAAATGATGCAGAGAATTAATGAGACATCAAGTACACCGGTTACTGAACGTGTAAAACAGAATTGGAAATCAATTTTATGTAAAAATAACGGATATGGAACATTGTGTAACATAAACAGCAAATTAGTGGACACAGAGTCACCCGAGAATAAAGGACTGTCTCTTAGAGATTGCAATGATGTTAGGGTTTTAGGTTTTGCTCCTATCACGTCATGCGATGTAGAGCTCAGTTTTCTACAGTACACACTTTGGCAGATAACCGAAAAACATTTACGTTTGAGACACTGAGAATGTATCTTGTAGTAGGTACATTGCAATTCGGTACTGTAACTGCACTTCCTAAAGACGATCAATAGGATAAATGAAAAAATTAAAATTGCTACATCCTTATTTCCACCATTAACACTGTGTATAATTAAACACAAATGCTTATAAAAGACAGGAGAATAAATCATTGTGTAATGTATATTTACTTTCTGAATGTACATATGTGTTTTGTTTCCCCATACTACCGTACTTTAATCTAAATAGCAACGTTGTTACCTCAACACATTTTTATCTACCTGCAGCAAGTCAACAACCTATAGTGTATGCACAGTAAACTTATTGTATCGGGTCCAAAGTCTCGAAGCCTAATGATGACTTACTGAAGTGAGAATTTTATATTAAGTCCATCAAAATGGAAGAAAATGAAAAATTAATGAATAGCGTTATTGTGTGCATACTAGTAGGTAAAATACATTTAAATACAAATATATCCATATACGTACAAACGATCGGAACTTTTGTACTGAACATGAGATACAATAGCTTGTAAACAAGACTAGTACGTACCGTAAACTGGGGTAAAGAGGATCACATGTGGTAAAGTGGATCATATGTGTATTGTTAGATAAGTCAGCGCCACATGGATCACACATGCAAAGAAAACTATTTTTAGTGGCATTTATAGAAGAAAGGTTTTCTTTGCATGTGTGACCCATGTGGCGCTGACTTATCTAAGCAATACACATATGATTCACCTTACCACATGTGATCCTCTTTACCCCAGTTTACGGTACACTTTGAATAATATTTACATATTTTGAATTTATAAACAAAAAACAGGTCAAGAGCCAGAAGAAGTTGACACACCACTCGTCTTCGGTAAATCTACAAGGACAGCCTCTTGCCCAAATGGATTCTCAGACCAAAGTCCCTGATCAGACTGGCTAGTCAGACGCAGGTAATACCGAGCATGAAAAAGGGGAGTAGAGAGCAGAATGATACAAAACAATTTACTAACCTCTTGAGAGAAAAGTACGGAAATGGGATGGAAGTAGAAAAGTGTAACAATTAATTGCATACACAGTTGGTCGAAAATATAACATATTATACGAGTACGTCTGTGATAAAGGGGAATACTAACAAAGAGAGAAAAATAATCTCGTCCATTAATTTTTATAAGAAAATAAGTTCAGTTCATTACTAGAAGAAACGTCCCAGGATAATACACCGGTGGCAATGTTGAAACATACGGCTACGGTATCACTTAAAAATCAAAATGTAATAATAACCTGTGGGATTTCACATAGGGTTCAAGCAAGAAAACCACAGACAAGTTTCAGTCAACAGACAACAGTTGAAACTTTTAAATTAATTACTCAGGTTAAAAACCTCACTGTGAAAAAGTACAAAAAAGGAGGGAATAAAACATTATTACTAAGATTACTTTTTCAATTATGAAATACGATAAAATGAACGAAGGTTAAAACAGGAGAATATAGCGTTATTCAAAATGTATAAAAAAAAATATGGTTTATTTAACGACGCTCGCAACAACCGAGGTTATATCAGCGTCGCCGCAGTGCTAGAATTTTCTTTCACAGGAGTTTTTTACATGCCAGTAAATCTACTGACATGAGCCCATCGCATTTAAGCACACTAAAATTCCAACGACCTGGGCCGGGATCGAACCGGCAACTTCGAGCACAGAAGGCCAGCGCTATACCGACTGTGCTACCCAGGCCGACTTTCAAAATGTATATATTAATGAAAAAAATAAAATAGCGTTATTCTTCAGAATGTCTAAGAATCCTATGTACAAAACAAACCTTCCAATTTCAATCAAATTTAAAATACAGGGCTATTAAAAAAGAAGGAGCAGATTTAAAATATTTATTGCTTCCAAACTACAAAAGATAGAAACACAATTAGACGTTTCTGGACAGACGAAAGTTTAAATTTTGAACAGTCCGGGTAGAAGTTCGAATCACGGCCGCATTGGCGCTGTTGCTTGTCATGCGCGGCCGCATTGGCCGAAATGCATATAGAGTGTTAGTTGGGAGGGAAAAAGACCTTTGGGGAGGCCGAGACGTAGATGGGAAGATAATATTAAAATGTATTTAAGGGAGGTGGAATATGATGATAGAGACAAGATTAATCTTGCTCAGGATAGAGACCTATGGCGGGCTTATGTGGGGGCGGCAATGAACCTCCGGGTTCCTTAAAAGTAAGTAAGTAAGTAAGTAAGTATTATTATTATTATTACTACTACTAGAGCAGCTGGCTACGGACTGGAAGGTCCGGGGTTCGATCCCAGGTGGTGACAGGATTTTTTCTCGTTGCCAAACTTTCAGAACGGCCCCGAGGTTCACTCAGCCTCCTATAAAATTGAGTACCGGGTCCTTCCCGGGGGTAAAAGGCGGTCAGAGCGTGGTGCCGACCACACCACCTCATTCTAGTGCCGAGGTCATGGAAAGCATGGGGCTCTACCTCCATGCCCCCCAAGTGCCTTCATGGCATGTTACGGGGATACCTTTACCTTTTTACTACTACTATTATTGTTATTATTATTATTATTATTATTATTATTATTATTATAAGTAGGTTATTTTACGAAGCTGTATCAACATCTTAGGTTATTTAGCGTCTGAATGAGATGAAGATGATAATGCCGGTGAAATGAGTCCGGAGTCCAGCACAGAAAGTTACCCAGCATTTGCTCAAATTGAGTTGAGGGAAAACCCCGGAAAAAACCTCAACCAGATAACTTGTCCCGACCGGGATTCGAACCCGGGCCACCTGTTTTCTCGACCAGACGCGCTAACCGCTACTCCACAAGTGTGGACTATTATTATTATTATTATTATTATTATTATTATTATTATTATTATTATTATTATTATTATTATCATTTTTATCAGCTACGAAAAAAATGTTGTAGGGAAGTTACGTTTTATTATGCAGCACTTTGACTACAAAGCATTGCTATTAAGATAATTGTATTTTCAATGTTAACCATTTCCATTTTAATATCGAAGTAATTGAATTTTAATCATTTGGTGAGATAATTTATGTTAAACTTAATAAAATGTAGGCCTACTCAAAATTAACTGTGAAATTTCGAAACTTAACGCTAATGTATACATTATATTCACAATACAGACATCACAACAGAAAAAAAAAAGTTGATCGATTACCCTGTAATCACCGACATCACAAGCAAACAGTTATTCGAGTAATTTATTGTTTCCCAGTTTCCGAATGCCAATATTACCAATCCTCTTTGAAATAGAAAGTAACAAGCTACAGTTGAACCTTTCAGAATGTTTTCATTTGTTTTTACAAAGCACAAACCTTCCGGCTAACAATGTATAAATAATAATTGCAATCTGCCTGCTATTCCTTGCCAATTGGTAGCCACGAGATGTAGGCAGAGGAATCGTATCCTGGGTTCAAGCTCTCGCAGAATCAATACCGTCGATAATAATTAATGACGAGGGTGATAACTGATAGCCATGAATGTGGCCGCGTGCCCCTGCGGGTACGCAATCAGGCCAGCAGCCAAGAACGGCCAGATTCCGGTTCATCCACAGAGACCGCTGCGCTGGCACCATCACTTTCCCTCCCCTTCCCACCTCTTACACGTGATCCAAAACGACCTATATTCCCTTTCGTTCATGAACCCATTGTATATTGTTTCATGCGTTTTAATAATTGAAATAAAATGCCCCAGGGTTCCGTATATAGATGAATATAGACGTTTGTCATGTAATAGAGTATTCAATGTTTCTTTTTTTGCGAAATATATTGTTATATTATGTGAAGCGCAGAGAAATCAGTGCGAGATTCTAATGCCACAGAGACGTAAAAGTATTTTAGGAAATACAAAATATAGCAAAGAGATTTATAATTATACAAAAGTGATAAGTTCTGGAATATTTAGAGAAAAAATATTGACAGATCCATAGCTTTACTACATTGCATATATTTACGTAGAACTATTTATGCATGGTGCGAGAAATAAAAGAAAGTGGAACAAAATGAAAACAATAACGGGAAGGCAAGGGGATTAAGGGGAATAGAGGAAGAACAAGGGGAAGTGAAGAGTGAAGGAGAACACAGAGGGAATATAAGGAGAACAAGTGGAATACATGACGAACTGGGGGAACACGACGGACAAGAGAAATACAAGACGAAAAAGGGAATACAAGACGGACAAGGAAATACAAGACGAACAAGAGGAATATAAGACGAACAAGAGAATACCAGACGAACAAGGGGATGCAAGACGAGCAAGGGGGCATACAAGACGAGCAAGGAGAATACAAGACGAGCAAGGGAAATACAACAGGTACAAAGGGAATACAAGACAAACAAAGGGGATACAAGACGAACAAGGGGAATACAAGACGAACAAGGGAAATACAAGACGAACAATGGGAATACAATGCAAATAAGTGGAATACAAAACGAACAAGGGAATACAAGACGAACAAGGGAATACAAGGCGAGCAAGGGGAATACAAGACGAGCAAGGGGAATATATGACGAGCAAGAGAAATACAAGACGAACAAGGAGAATACAAGACGAACAAAAAGAATACAAGACGAACAAGGGGAATACAAGACAAACAAGGGGAATACAAGGCGAGCAAGGGGAATACAAGACGAGCAAGGGGAATATATGACGAGCAAGGGAAATACAAGACGAACAAGGAGAATACAAGACGAACAAAAAGAATACAAGACGAACAAGGGGAATACAAGACAAACAAGGGGAATACAAGACGAACAAGGGGAATACAAGACAAACAAGGGGAATACAAGACGAACAAAGAGAATACAAGACGAACAAGGGGAATACAGGACGAACAAGGGGAATACAAGACGAAAAAGGAGAATACAAGACGAACAAAGGGAATATAAGACGAACAAAGGGAATATAAGACGAACAAGGGGAATACAAGACGAACAAGAGGAATACAAGACGAACAAGAGAAATACAAGACGAACAAGGGGAATACAAGACGAAAAAGGAGAATACAAGACAACAAGGGTAATACGAGACGAACAATGGGAATACAAGACAAACAAAGGGAATACAAGGCGAAGAAAAGGAATACAAGACGAACAAGAGGAATACAAGACGAACAATGGGAATACAAGACGATCAAAAGGAATACAAGACGAACAAGAGGAATACAAGACGAACAAGGGGAATACAAGACGAACAATTGGAATGCAGGTCGAATGAAGGGAATACAAGAACAAGAAGACAAGGAGTGTAAGAGATATACAAGGAGAATAAGGAAAATACAAGAATAATAAAGCGAAAACAAGGAGGACAAGGAGAAAAGGAGAGCATGAGAGAAAAAGAGAGCAAGAGGAAAATAGTGAGGGTAAGGGGAAGACAAGGAAAGTAAAGGGAATACATCGACAAAAAGGTCCACGCCTGTGGAGTAACGGTTAGCACGTCTAGCCGCGAAACCAGGTGGCCTGGGTTCGATTCCCGTTCGGGGCAAGTTACCTGGTTGAGGTTTTTTCCGGGGTTTTCCATCAACCCAAAACGAGCAAATGCTGGGTAACTTACGGTGTTGGACCCCGGACTCATTTCACCAGCATTATCACCTTCATCTCATTCAGACGCTAAATAACCAAAACTGTTGATAAAGCGTCGTAAAATAGCCTAATAAAATAAAAAAAAAATCGACAAAAGGGGAAAGAGGTGCAAGTATTTTGTATGACCGTGAATTTCCAAGTTACTCACTTTTATCTAGTGGGAAAAAGGAGCAGTATTACGTCAATATCGCGGATTTCAATCATTGTCTAGCTGCTACACTTTATATGCATCGATAGAAACTGAAGTTTAACGTATTGACGAGATAATAGACGTTGTTATGTGAAGTTGTCTACTGCTTAGATAGTGTATTTGCATCTTGAAGATCTGACAGAACTCCACATCAAGGGCTTCGCTTGAATTTTCGAGGCAGGACCCGAGACGGATACTTGACTCAGCCTTACTTGGAACATTGTGCTTCGAGTCTCACAGTCTTGTTGGCACAGTGAATCAGATACTGACAGTTGGGCCATCCAGCCTGAGCACTGCCAGATGAATTCCTGATAACCCCAGTGACCAGAAGACCAAGCCATTCTTATACCAACACCGAAAACCCGTATTAACCCCAAGACATCACACCAGCCTATTTGAATCATTGCAGAAAATAGATTAAATGAGAAGATGGCTCTTGTTGATGAAATGATAGAGGTAAATGGGACTACACCCAAAAAAGTCTCAGCAAAGTCCGCATTGCCCATTTTATTTCAGAGACTTAAAAATTTCCTGTGAACATGTATTTTACAATGTATACATCTTGATTTGGATATAAAAGAAAATTATCTGCCAATAGGCCTCTAACTACCTGAACTCTGATCAGAAGCGACTCTGAGTAAGAATTTTCAAGCCGCTTTGTCATCCTTTTCATGCGAATTCTAATCGTATTGCAACTGTTGACAAACCAAAGAACCATCAGTACGATCGAAAAGCAAAAGAAAAGCCAAAAGAATGAAAACATTCTGGTTCTCTCCGCCCACAGGAATTTCGCGTCTAAAAATATTCAGCTGAGGTGCTTATATCAGTTTCTTAGGACGAAGGCGTAATAACTATGACAGATTTTTTTAGAGAGGTTAATAGGATAGACCAGGGTAATTGTAAACACTTTTCACTGATTTCAAACATATTTCAACATTACACAACCCTCAGTAACAGTAAGCATGACAAGGAAACATTGTGTTATTTTTAGACCTTTATTTTCCCTGAAAATGGGTTTAAAATAATAAGGTTGACTTTTTTCATCTTTTAGTTGCTAGTTTACATTTATCCCACCTGTTTACACTTACCTCTTTGAGAGGGGGGTAATTGTAAACACCAATTTTCGCACGGGCTATCAGACACTGAACATTTTTTGTTGTGTTTCAGAAGAAAGAGCTGTACTCCTTCCAACTCCAATTTTGATCACTGGTACATTTCGACCCTTTAACCTATGATATATGACGATATAGGAACTCAGTACCTTTCCTGACCTTCACGATAACTGTAGTTACTATTTATCACATCTGTGACAACCCTCTCTAAATCCTCTACAGTGTGGTTGGGTGGAGGTCGCTTTGATTACTGAAAAGTACGAAATGTAACCGCAGTAAACATGAATAATTTCAAGGGAAAAATTGTTCCGGGGCCGGGTATCGATCTCTGTACCTCTGGTTGAACGTACCAGCGCTCTTTCCAACTGAGTTACCCGGGAACTCCACCCGACACAGAGATTGTGTGCACTCGATGTGGGTCTCTGGCGTTTCGTCAGCCCACGCGAGTTGTGTGGATATAAAGGGAAGAGTTGAGACGGTGTCGGGTGGAGTTCAACCAGAGGTCCCGGGATCGATACCCGGCCCCGGAACAATTTTTCCCTTGAAATTATTCAAATCTGCTTTACAGGGAGCCTTACCTGAAAGACTAGATTTGCATAGTAAACATGTTTACAATTACCCCCAAGCAATTAAAACTATGGGGCAAATGTAAACACGTTGTAATTTAATGAACTGAGGTTATGGGAGATCTCTAAACCATTGTAATAAGTTAACTACTATACATTTCTGATAAAAACAACATATCCTTAAAAAATAGCACTGTATGTTTACTTACAATGTCAAAAATGAAGGTGAAGCAAATTCTTTCTCAACTTTTTTTTTGTAGACTCTTACAAAACATTCGTTCACAACTAAGCAGTTACTCCTATTTGGCACCAAACTGCTTTGTAGGTTAGCCAACGTGTTAATTTAAATATTCCCTCGAATTTAAATTTTTATATTGACAGTTTTGTATTTCTCACAGCATTTGTTCACAATTACCCCCTGTTTACAATTACCCTCATCTACCCTATTGTCCACACCTATGGAGTAACGGTTAGCACGTCTAGCCGCGAAACCAGGTGGCCCGGGTTCGATTCCCGGTCGGGGCAAATTACCTGGTTGAGGTTTTTTCCGGGGTTTTCCCTCAACCCAATATGAGCAAATGCTGGGTAACTTTCGGTGTTGGACCCCGGAATCATTTCACCGGCATTATCACCTTCATCTCATTCAGACGCTAAATAACCTAAGCTGTTGATAAAGCGTCGTAAAATAATCTACTAAAAAAATCTATCCTATTATGATGAAAGTGTTTAATTATCCATTATTAAATAAGCTTTGGAAGAAGAATGGAAACTACCGCTGTGTATGGGTAAATTTTCTACACGTTATTACGTAAAATTCAATGAAGATTCGGAATATAATGTAAGTTTTAATAAAGGGTGCGATTTAAAAAATTAAGTTTACTGTCACACCTGTAAGCCTGAATAACTTTTTCTGAACACTGATATAATATAGTATGGTTTATATCCAACAGCTTTTGCATAAAACTATTTTTATCATGTAAAATTAAAATTATGCTATTAGCATATTGCATACCTATTGCGCAATCTGAGTATCTCTATTGCTAGTCGTAACTGACGTTTCGCCGAACGAGTATTCTGATATTGGAGTTTTTAATTGTTGGATATCATTAATATTTAATAGGAAAAGTACACAGTCCAAAACTTATATCTAAAATATAACCTTTATGAGTTGTATGGAGCTTGAAGAATAACGTCATCAACGCCTGAAGAACGGCACATTAACGGTTTGAATTCCTTAGAGGCAGTTTAAATTGTCCAGAACCTGAACCTGAGTCATAAACTTTATTGTCTTGAACTGAAGACATTTTTATAATTGCCCCCCCTCCCAGCATATATGATACAAAATTGAGCTGATCATCTACTCTACTATTACTTCGTTTTTATGGTCTAATTTTGTATCTCGTGTACAGTACTTCACCAATCAGCACACAGCACGTCACTCTTTCGTTCATGACTTTTTAATCAAATCGATTTTCTTTTCCCAGCTACTTATAAACTTCATACTTATATAATGCTGCTTAAATAAGAAGTAAAGTGTGGATATATTCTATTTTTCTCCGGGAACTGCTTAGACATGTATGATTTTCTAACTTTTACAAGCACTGGATTCTTCTAGTTGCTACATTGAATTACTTTTATCTACTAAAAATATTACTTTCAATTGTTTTTAGGAAAGTATATAAATGGAAGAGTGAACTGAATGAAAACTTATGCATGAATAATAAACTAAGAAAGCCTCACAAATTTCTACCTTACAAATGCCTCTTATTTGTAAAAATTAAGTGCTCATTTTGCTCCTTTGATGAAATAATCGTGTCTTAAGACTGCTTGAATGCAATACAATTAATTATTATTAACAGTTGATTTTATTTCTCACTCTTCTAAATTGATTTTACTATGCTATTCAACATGAATATATTTTCAGCTAATACACTGTTCCGTGAATAGGAGAAAGCCAATGTCTACATACTTAGATATAACTCGCGGAGTAAGTCCCCTGCAATCAGCAAGCATCATGGTCAGGTACAACATTAAAATCCAGGAATATTATGGAGAATAAAAAAAAAAAAACGATCATACGGGAGTGGGTATTTAAGAGCTATTCATTCATTAAAAAAAAGCGCATCTGATACAACGTTAACACTAATTTCATTTCTTACAATATATCCATCTATAAAATACAACAATTTGTAGATAAATAACAAAAAATAAATCAATAAATAAATAAATTATGACAATCTAATAGTTTTTGTAAAATATACCTTTAATATTTGTTACAGGGCTTGTTTGACTTAATGACTTTTCCATTGCTAAATGTGCCAATGCATGTTACGGAAAAATTGTACTTGATAAAGAAAATATGAGCATAGATTTGGACTCATCACCCCATTAAATCATAAATATAGCATACATTTTTAGGAAAGCTTTTATGGCTCTTAATTTTGCAGGCCTCTGTAATTTTTGACCATACAGTATATGTAGAGATGGTATGTTACATTTTGAAGGAACTTGACAATCTAATATTGGTGTCCCTAGAACTGTGAATATTAATTTAGAACAAAAATATACATCCAATACTTCAATATGATATTTCTCAATCAATTCCCAATGTCATTTATATCTAAGTGAATATCATACAATTATGTTGGCTAAAATAAAAATAATAATTAAAGTATTATTATTATTATTATTATTATTATTATTATTATTATTATTATTATTATTATATTCTTATTGAATTTGGTATTCCCAAGAAACTAGTTCGATTAATTAAAATGTGTCTCAGTGAAACATACAGCAGAGTCCGTATAGGTTAGTTTCTGTCAGAGGCGTTTCCAATTCACTGTGGGCTAAAGCAAGGAGATGCACTATCACCTTTACTTTTTAACTTTGCTCTAGAGTGTGCCATTAGGAAAGTTCAGGATAACAGACAGGGTTTGGAATTGAATGGGCTACATCAACTGCTTATCTATGCAGATGACGTGAATATGTTAGGAGAAAATCCACAAACGATTAGGGAAAATACGGGAATTTTACTTGAAGCAAGTAAAGAAATGGTTAGGAAGTAAATCCCGAAAATACAAAGTATATTATGTCTCTTGACCAGAATATTGTACGAAATGGAAATATAAAATTCGAAAATTTATCCCTTGAAGAGGTGGAAAAATTCAAATACCTGGGAGCAACAGTAACTAATATAAATGATACTCAGGAGGAAATTAAACACAGAATAAATATGGGAAATGCCTGTTATTATTCGGTTGAGAAGCTTTTATCATCCAGTCTATTGTCAAAAAGTCTGAAAATGAGAATTTATGAAACAGTTATATTACCGGTTTTTTCTTTATGGTTGTGAAACTTGGTCTCTCACTTTGAGAGAGGAACATAGGTTAAGGGTGTTTGAGAATAAGGTGCTTAGGAAAATATTTGGGGCTAAGAGGGATGAAGTTACAGGAGAATGGAGAAAGTTACACAACACAGAACTGCACGCATTGCATTCCTCACCTGACATAATTAGGAACATTAAATCCAGACGTTTGAGATGGGCAGGGCATGTAGCACGAATGGGCGAATCCAGAAATGCATATAGAGTATTAGTTGGGAGGCCGGAGGGAAAATGGCCTTTGTGGAGGCCGAGACGTAGATGGGAGGATAATATTAAAATAGATTTGAGGAAGGTGGGATATGATGATAGAGAGTGGATTAATCAAGCACAGGATAGGGACCAATGGCGAGCTTATGTGAGGGCGGCAATGAACCACCGGGTTCCTTAAAAGCCAGTAAGTTAGTATTATTATTTTCATTATTATTATTATTATCATTATTATTATTATTGTTATTTTTATTAATATCATTATCATTATCCCTGTTATCGTAAAAATATTGAAATGTTTAGGAATTTGTACTAACGAATTAAGAAACTTAATTCCCAATTCTGACGTAAACATTTGTGATAGCATTTTACGAGCTGCAGTTGCATGTAACAAAATAGGTTTCTCTTTAGCATAGAGTAATATAATTCCCTTAAAAATATGTAAAAGGAATAAAAAAAATTGTACTTGAATTAAATTCCTTCCTAAGAAATTTTTCAAGTCTATGAAGGGAAAATATTATACATACAAGAGAAAGTTCAGGAACTTAAAACGATGAAAAGTTAAACGGTCGTAGATGCAACACTGAAGATTCCCCCTGAGACGGCGCGATAGGTGTCCAACTTGTGGACAAAGGAAGGTCGTAATTGCGCCGGGGAAATGAATTACTGCTCCTATTAGGCCGTCGAACGTTAGGGTAGGAGCTCACTGCAGGCTTCGTCAGTGCCCTAATGAAATCATTGAGTGGAATTTTAAGGTGATAAATTGCAACACTTTTTCCTCAATTTAAACAGCACAGCGTTAAACTCAATTATTAAACAATTAATAGCTGTTACATTATTTTTACTATATAATATACTAATGAATGTATGAAATGGACTACGATCAATTCATCTACACAAGAAACTTATTATGCAATTTGTATCTTCATTGCCATTTATATAATCAAAGTCAAGTAAATTAAACTAGTTAAATTTATATTTAAACATACATTCAACGTGAAGTGTTCACTGACCGTCTTAGTTCATGTTCAAGTTCAGATGACGTGGTTTGATAACTGACGAGGAATTGAAATTAGTAGTTGAATCATCATGTACTGGATGTATGTCGTCCCTGGTGGTTCGCGAGTACTCAAAATTCAAATATCGTAGCTGATCACGGCCGGAAATGAAGGCTGCCTTTTGCTGAGTCTTGGCAAAATCTGAGGAAGACAACTAATACTTGCTCCTCATTTCAGTTTGGTTGATAGGTCTTTCCCCTCTACTCACACTCTACCATCAGTGAAGGTGAAGATGCTACTGTCCATCTTACTAACGTTCGACTAATTCACTTTCAATATAATAATCCGTGGCGTTACAGCCCGTGAAGGGCCCAGACCGACCAGCCGGCTGCTGGCCTCACACCCACATGCCGAAGCAGAGGTGGACGATCATCCAACCAGAATGGAGGTAACGTATGGTTAGCACGATAACTCGCTACCTATCATAGCTCCCCAAGTGCATACACTGGCCGAAATTTCATGAGAAAATTTCTTCCCTCATGAGGACTCGAACCAGCGCGCATTCCGTAACGCGAGTCCTAGGCAGGATGCCTTAGACCGCGACGCCACGGCGAGGGACCACTTTCAATATAGTGACTAATTTTATTAATGAAAGTGTTTACCGGTAATCTATATTTCGAAAGTCTATACTGAGCATTTATATTCCATTTTATTGCTGTTTGTACTATCTGGCACATTAAAAACCTACTGACAGTAGGAGATAAAATGTTTTCTTCATTGCTAGTTCCTACTCTACAGCATTTGTACTGTGTCATTCCCCCCTTACTTCATAATACAAACTAACATTTAATTAATTATTAGTTGAAAATATTGTAAGGACGATACTAAAATATACTCAAACATGTAACTGTCAAACATCTGTGTCACTGTATTTTATATTCAATAATATACTTTGGTTAATATTTTATTTTCTAGTGTGTACAATTTAGGGGGTGCAGGTATAAGAGGTAACAGCTACCGGTCTGTCACTGACGGACTCATGGCAAGTAGAAGGGGAAAGAAATGCCTTCGCTTCCTCTCAACTTGCATGAAAGGTCGTTTAGATAGTAGGTCTAAGTGTTTCTCTCACGAGGTAGCTTTGTGCCAGCTAACCAAAAGTACACGATATTTTGTCCTTAAATGATCACATGCTTGTAGCTTTATAGAATTCAATCTACTTACGATTCCAAGACGACCATATCATTATTACATACATTGCAAGAGGTGCACTACTAAACTTCTGTAGATTTATTTGTTTGTCGTATACTGTACATTTTCAATTATAACCATTTGTGTATTATTGTTTTAAGTGGACACAGTGACTATGCGACGTGAACTTTTATCAGTAATCTGTAACTTTCATTTGTAAAAAATTATTTTCTTCGAGTTCTCTTGTACCTAATGTTAATTAAAACATATTATTTTATTTAAGAACTTACTTGCTTTGTAGCCTTAGTTGGAAAGATCAAAATATAGTATTTTAATTTATCATGAGGTAACTGAACACCTTTACTCAAAGATGGTCTATATTTTGTTTTATAATAGTTTTAGTCTGCTGAAAAATAATCAGAACAATTCACGGGTTTAGAACTGATAGAGTAGTTATTGTTGATCGTTAATAGACTGCTAACACGATCTGTATCTAGCTGGATTCCGAGATCTGTAATGGTAATAGATTAAAATATCGTATCAACTTTACTAAAACAACGTTCACAGGCCGCTTTTACTACTGAAATTCATAATATATGTTTTGAAACTTGCGATAGCAATGACAGATCTTTTCATGTCTCTTCTGCTACTTTAGAAGGTTATTAAAATAAAAAGTCTATTCTTATGCTACAGACGATCTATTACTGTTCCAGTGTTTGAAACGGTCTCCCAAGTGTCTTTGAAATTTCTATATTGAAAACAAAAACCAAATGACACAAATATGCATTTTGGAATAAAGACTAGCACCGAAAACCATCGCGCATATAACATTCTGACCAGGCAGATTCAGTGCGGGCATTTCTAGCATTTAAACGAAGTTCAAGAGTGACGTAGAATGTCAGAATAGCATGCAGGCACACGCTTAAAAGATATTCTACGTCATTGTTGCAATTCGTTTCAAGCCTAGAAATGCCCACCTTGCCTTGAGCTCTCATACTCAGCTTCGTAAGACTATAATACAATGCGAGGATGTTGCGGTGCGCCTAAATGCTTCTGCTGTAACTCACACAACAATGACGGAGAAGTTGCCGCAGTGGTAAGGCGAAAGGATAATCGTAGAATACTGTAAGTTGACGGTAACATTGATTTTGGTGGAATACTCAATTACGAAGCTTTAAAAATTAATTTCTGACGTTCTCTTGCTAAACTACTTAACAATAATGTTAGTAATGGAGATGATTTAACATTGGTAGGATACTAATGGGAAGAAAAGTGGAATTCATTTTAATGTGTTAACTCTAGTTTTACAAACTTAGGTTAAACACAAATTCATGAACAGTTATCTGTTCATAAAACAAACTCATATATTGAAACAAATAGAAATATGCACCACAGATCAACTGGCAGTAAACTAAGGACTCAGGTGATTTGATGGTATAATTGAAGAACAGTCTCCCCCTCCCCAAAAAATATATATATAGATTAACGTATGAAAAATTGTGCTCAGAACTGAAACTCATATTCAATTTCACCCCGAAATCTATACTATTATATAGCCTTTACAAATAAAAGAGCCCATCTACTTCAATGAATAGGGCATTATAATTATAGGAAAGAACTAGCAATCTTGTCAAGAAGAAATTGAAGACACTTCAGAAACTTTAATGTCTAGAATCATTAGTATTTTAATACTTAAAGCATTTGAATTTTCTCCATCCGCCTTCTGGTCTTCAAACAAAGATCCGAAACGTCCAACGTGGTTCAAACAGCTCCAAGATTGTCGTATTTGTTCAGGTATTTTTCATTCATTACGTCTTATCGGTCTTCTTTTATAATGCGAATTTCTTTAATGGAGCAAGATTTATTTTATATAGATATGTGCCGAAGAAACCATGACTAACGATCACATAGATTTTGCCAGAGCTACAGCTGTACTTCTTGGAATCTGTTCTTTCATTAGAAATTTAGATTCAGTCTATTTACAGCATTACTCAGATAATATTTCGAGATATTCTCCTTTAATTTCTCTGCTGTATCACAACAAGTACAGAGTAGAATTATAATGTTAGATTGTCAACCGTCAGAATAATTTTATGTGGTAAATTTCTTAGCTTACTAATCAACCCAACCATCATCAAATATATAAATATGGAAAGGGCTTGTCGATATTCTGAATGGTATGGTTACGTTTTTGCAATACAAATCGTTTTCTCTCAGTATTCTTAGAGGCAGCACTCTGGATAACCTTATTGAAACTTTCGACTCTAATTGATAGCTGATTAACAGCCAAAGGAAGTGCCTCAGTTCCACCGTAAGACCTAGTCTGGCGTTGCGTAACGGGTTTATAGAAAGTAAATTAAATGACCTGTCTATTAAGTATTTCCTGCTTATAGGATCCATCAGTGTACACATGAATCCTCTCAGGATACAAGGTATGTAAAGTTCGTAATGTTGCACATCTTTCAATTCTGTCTCAGATATGGATGTCCAAGACACTTTTCATGGGAGGTGTAATTGTTAATTCTGTACAATTTTTTCAGTTTTACCAAAACAACTGTAATAACGGCTCCAAAATTAATTTTTTTAACAAATTATCACTAATAACAAATGTAATTAAAGAAATTAACCCCTTAAATGACAGAAATAAATAAAATAAACAATATAAACTCTTTATTTCTGTTACTTAGAATCACTTAGAGAGTCTGGTACCAGGAATAATACCAATTCACTCGTTAAGGTAATTTGTCTGAAATTATTTCGAAACTAAAACATTTTTCTCCAAATGTTCTTTGGGTGTAACATTTATATTGCAACGAAAAGTGATTAATATCAGACGATAGACGACATTAAGACATATGGATCGTGTGAAGAGACAAAGAGGAAGGCAGCAATTAGTAAAGACTGGAGAATGCAGGGTTTCCAGTGAAAGACTTGCCCGTGGACAGAACACTATGAATTAATGCATGTGAAATAATCTCTATACTAACATATCGCTTAATAATCTAATAAAAACCTTACTGTATTATTAAAATAATGGTACCAAAGATATATGTCAGAGGAAGAACAATTGTTTGTATACATCTGAAGTCTGATTAGTGTAATACTCCAGTATGTAAATAGTCGGCGATGTATACAATGGGGGGGATAGAAACTTGCCATCCTACTCAATTATCTACGGGTATGGTTGATGCGTGATGCTATATTGGTGTCACTTGTGAGGTTCAAACCTGTTATGTGAAAGTTGACTAAACAACATAGAACATTCTTCAGTAAGTTTGTCATATGTATATTTCAAATTCATATTATAATCATTAAATAATGCTAATTTAAATTATGAAAATATAATACGTACGTGGTAACATCAGTCACATAAACTAATATATCAGTATTCCTTCTTCCACACTCCAAGTATAAATATGTTCAACTGAATGTCATCCACAGAACCGTGTCCTTGATAACTATAAAGTCTAGCATTAAATTTTGTCTTCAGTTCTAATATAGGCACTAAAAGTACGTTGTTTACGAATATATTAACAGTCTTTATGATATTTTTTTTATATGTACGACTCACATCTAAGTAAACCAATAACAAAGTTAACCGTGTAATGTTGAAAGTTTTTTCCTTAAAATACATATATAGAGAGATATGTTACAATTCAGGACTTGACATTTTTCCAACAGGTAACAGTATCTATATAGTATATCACGTTTACTTCTGGAAGGAAATTCCACTTCTGCGGCTCGTAAAATAGTCTCTCTCTAATACTCTATCTGTTCCAAAATATGGTACAGAAAGATGTCATGAATTCTGTTCCAAAATATGGTATAGATTTATTTTTGTGGGTTATTTTACGACGCTTTATCAACAGCTTAGGTTATTTAGCGTCTGAATGAGATGAAGGTGATAATGCCGGTGAAACGAGTCCGGGTTCCAACACCGAAAGTTACCCAGCATTTGCTCATATTGGGTTGAGGGAAACCCCCGGAAAAAATCTCAACCAGGTAACTTGCCCCGACCGGAAAGTCGGGCCACCTGGTTTCGCGGCCAGACGCGCTAACCGTTACTCCACAGGTGTGGACAATATGATATAGATTTGTTTGATAAAGTAACATAAGGAAAACATAAAAATAAGGTACATTTCATTCTATGTGATATCAAATTAATAAAAGAAAAAATAAACTTTGTTTTGAGAGAGACAAATTAACATAAAAACTGCAATATATTACAACCGTTTTTATACGACTGTTGTGCCTTAGATGTTCTATTCAACATCGACTGGGTTGGTGTTACGTTTTCTGCAACAGGAACACCACAGCAGGTGCCCATTTGATTTCTGTTCATAATTAACTATTTAAACACTATAATTTGATGCCCTACAGAAGATTAGAAACATTCACAACTGCACTGTCTGATAGTCCTTTCACTACTGAACAGAACACCACACCGCGAAACATTTCGAGCACGCATGCGCAATAATCAAACTGTTTTGTTTGTTACTGTACCATATTTTGGAACGGAGGGAGTAATTATATTAATTTATCATAAAGCCAACACAACGTCCTGGTGATCTATCTCGTACCATTGTTGCCTAGGTCACTAATATTACATTTCGATGAGTTTTAGGAATGTATTTTTATGCACCAATTTTGAGTAAGAGGACATTTTTCGAAATTGTTCACACAAGGTACATGAACGCTAGCACAGTTGTTTTAATGTGTGATAGTACATAATTACAACAATTATCGAGAGTATTAAATAGTTAATTAATTCAATTCAAGTCATTTTCATATGAGTAAATAAATTCATTTAAAAGAATGAAAAACTATTGAAAATTAAGTATAATGAGACCAATCAAAATTTATGATTATGGTAAGAGCAACAAAATTACAGAACTTCACTTAAAGGGTTCAGAACCATAGTTGGCCAAGCGCCATTTACTAAAACCGTAGAAAACAGTGGTTAAAATGAAGTTATTACTATAATAATTCAATGGAAACATATAGAAGTAATATAAAGTATACCCTTTAAAAGGAAATGATATGTCAATCTTCATTAAACTACAGTATTCACTTAACTTTAATCCTTGCTTTCTCCGTTTTTAATTAATGGCGCTTGGCCCACTATGGCTCTGAACTCTTCAATTTATGATTATAGTATGTACTACAAAATTGCAGAATTACAATTTATGATTATGGCAGGTAAAACTAAATTAGAGCACTACAATTGTCACACAAAAATTAACACATTGATAAATAAAATAGGCTACATGTTTTGCAAAACACACTTCATTTGGTCCCAACTTTAGGCAGAAGAAGTAATGAAGATCATAGCGTTAGTTTACATGCAAAACACAGTAAGGGGGAATGTACAAGATTGAGTAATAAAAAAATTATGGAAATTCAATTTTTTCCTCATCAACTAGTAACTTTTTCACCTTGAAAATTTTAAATGCTCAGTATTCACTACTTATGCAATTATAGACTATTTTCAGATTTACTAAAATTTTCACCATTATGAGTAATTATGATAAGAAAAAAGTGGCTGTTTTTGTGCACTGATATGCCGTTTTTATGATAATATCCGGAAATATGAATATTTCTGAGCCATTCTTTTCTCTATTTATTCCTGAATGTCAAATGAACAATATGAACTACAATCTTTTAAACTTCTACATTAAAAGTATTTTTTTAATGTCTTATGAGAAGTTAATTTTTTATGATTTACGTGTTTTTTTAAAATAAACTACAAAATGTTACAGCAATAATTTTAGTTCAACTTGTACACAAGTATGAATTACAGTATGCATGCAACATCTTACTACGGTATCTTAACACTTATCGAGTTATTACGAAAAGGGTTTTGAAAAATAGAAGTTACCGAAAATTAGTGTTAAATATACTGCATCTTACAGGGTAGAGAGCTGAATAAGCGCATGCTCGCTCGTTTATGGTCATATCTGCTAAAATATTGTATATATCGTAAAAATTCCTTCATTGACATTAACATAAATGTCAAATCTTTGTATAAATAAATAATTTGAAAAATGACTTCTTTTTATTATCAAACCTATATATCCTCACTTAAGTAAAAAATATTACTTCTGAGAAAAAGGTATATACAACAGCATGTTTCCGGGCTGGTGTTACAAACTTTCAAGGATGATGGCGAAGGGCACATGCATCAATTTCAGATAAGGAACCCTGGTCTGGAAATGACTGAGTCGAAAGTTATAAGCAAAAATAGTTGTGTGGAAATGGAATTGTAATTTCGCACCACGTGCCCTTCTTCCCTTAACCTTTGGAACAGTCGTGGAAAGACGGTATGGGCCGGATGTCTCCTACGTGGGTACTTGTCCCGATACAATCTCCGTATTCAAAAATCAGCTCTGCATATTCCGCTCTCGTATACTCCTCCATTTCACTAGGACTGATCGACTGGACACTGCAACTTGTACACATACACTGCTGTCTGCAGACGTGCATATCAGGACCGACCATGTCGTTTACACATTACGATATCTGCATTGCTTTGGTGTAGTTTCCTGTCCCCACCTCTCAGACAGCGCACTGAATGGAATACTGTAAGTAGACAACGTAAACGTCAGATGAATACAGTATGTGTAAGTTGTACAGATAAATACACATAAATCAGGTGTACAGAGGAATAAAATTATTTCACTTGCACACAACTATTTTTGCTTGTAACTTTCGACTCGGTCATTTCCGGATCAGGGTTCCTGACCTCAAATTGATACATGTGCCCTTCCCCATCATCCCTGAAAATTTGTAACACTAGCACGGAAACACCCTGTATAACGTACATAATGTATATGTATAAACTTATAATTTGAAAATCAAATAAACATAAAGAGGAACAACTTACTAAAAATAATATTTTGAGGACTCAGTTTTGTCAAGAACCCTCGAACGCATTTTTTTTTTTAGAAGTAACATTTTTGACTCAATGTGTTTTGGTTGTAAACTGACGGTATTATTAAAGTTATGGTACTGAACTTCACAATAAAATCAGAGTTAAATAGGTAATATGGTATAGTGACTTACATTGCACCCTATAGTGATTTTACTTATTCCCCCCATTCCGAAGTTTCCATTTTACTGAAAAAACACTCTTTCCATTTATAATTCCACGTTGTATTTTTATTGAACTGTTTCGATGGGTTTTTACTGTATAACGCATGGGACTTGAATTACGTTGCAGTGAGAAAAATATTTACTGGTATGAATAAAATTCCCATGATATGTTTTACGGTCACTTTCCAGCACGTGCTTGAGGTTACCAGGTCAACACTGGCCACTGCTTCCAGATGTATGATAGATATACTTTTACTGAACAGAAAATTTAATACCATCAATTTATCCAATGGCTCTACACTCTGCCGTATAGCTCGAACTTTCGTCCCAAGCTAGGTTTTTTTATACGAACTGACGAAAAGTAGAAAGTTAGCTCCTGATGAAGGAAAGCAAAGCAATCGATATTTTGTAACGTTCATCTTTAAATACTGATCCTTAGGAAATGTAATTAATTCACGATATAGCTGGAATAAAACTGTGGTGGATAATTGCAACGAAAACAAAAGCATTGAAAGAAAAATTATTCCAAATCAATCTTTCCACTAACATTTCATAGAATCTTTAGCGGAACAAACTCCCATGTCTTCGGGAATCGAAGTATGAGACAGAAGATTAGTGTCACTGTTCACACAGATTCAATTTCTTTCGGAAACATGAATAAACACGTTTTTTTTTTTACTAATTCACGCATTTACGAGGCCATTTATTAAAAGACAATCAAATGTTTCGACACGTCAAATTTCTTGTATTACTGTATTAGTAAAGTGTACATAGATAATATTTTATCTTCTATAAAGTAGTACTCTTAGGAATTGTGTGATACAGTATCTTTAAAATAAAACAAACAAATATTATAAGTTTTATGCTTTTCGTAGCATATCAGTTCAACTTGTAGGAATAATACATCCATTCTAGTATCCTTTCTTGAAGTATTGGAGAGATATTTAAAAATCATTTACAATGCACAAATGAGAAAAACTTATATTCTTTTCATTATAAAGGAAAGAATATATTAAACTGCAACTTCCATTACTGTAAATTCTACTGATTAATTACAACATCTTTATTATGTCAATATAAATATTAATTAATTACCAATTAATATTTATATTAACACAGCAAAGAATTTGGTAATTAATCAGTCATACATAAGTGTTGAAAGTGAATATATAAAAATGAAGTAAATTCTACTCTTTATAGAGAGAAAGAAACTGACAGACGGAGAGCCAAACAAGGGAAGAAACTGAGTCATACAGAGATACAGACAGGAAGGGATAGATAAAGAGACAAAAAATACAGACGTAAAGAGAGACAGACGGAGAAATAAGAGATTAAGAGAAAGACAAACAAATAGACAAACAAGAGACGGACAGAAATTCAAACAAATACACAAACAAGAGACTGACAGAAAGACAAACAAATAGACAAACAAGAGACTGACAGAAAGACAAACAAATAGACAAACAAAAGACTGACAGAAAGACAAACAAATAGACAAACAAGAGACTGACAGAAAGACAAACAAATAGACAAACAAGAGACTGACAGAAAGACAAACAAATATACAAACAAGAGACTGACAGAAAGACAAACAAATAGACAAACAAGAGACTAGATAAAGAGAGAAAAAAAGAGATTGGGAGAAAAACAAGAGCCTGAGAGAAAGGAAGACTGAGAGAAAGGCAAGCAAACAGAGAAACAAGACACTGAGAAAAAACAGTGAGATAATTAAAACGGATCAAGGAAAAGACAAATAGAGAACCAAACAAGATACAGGTGCATAAAAATAGATTGCTGTTTGTCTCTGTGTTGTCTATCAGACTGAGGGAAATAAAATAGATAAAAAAAGATTAAGAAAAAATGCAACTAGACATGCAACAGAGAGACAAATAGGATACTGAGAGAAAGACAAAGAAAGAAAGACAGAGAGAGGAAGGAAGACAAACGGCAACAAATAAGAGATTTTAGAGATTTAGAAAGAACAGAGACGAGGAAAAACTGAGAGAATACAAACGGAGATATAAATACGAGATAGAAAGACAGTCACACAAGAAACGAGAAAAAGACGAAGACAAATACAAACAAAAGACAAAGTGAAAGGCAAGCAGAAGAACAAGAAAGAACAGAAGGAAAAACAAACAGAGAGACAGAGATACTGTTAATACAGACAAACAAGAAACTATACAGATGGACAAGAAAGACACTTCACAGTGTGAAATATACTTTTGCAACATAGCAATTATTTATCTTTACACGTCCTGCAATAATAAAATAATAAAAAAATTGAAAATTCTACATTAAATTTTCATAGGGTGTGTACAGGGTCCACAAAAAACGAATATAGAGTAATGATTATTTGTGCATGTGTGCGGAGGAGTGGAAGTGATAAGGGCTTGTCTGCAGTTTTACACGTCCCTAAGTTCTCATTATGCCAACGGCATGAAGCGACAAAGGTTGATATGAGAGGCTGCAGACTCTTAATTTAAAAAGTTTGAAGCTTCCATACATGCGTAATAGGAAGGAGGCTTTTGTTTCACTACCTCGCGGAATATTAAAAACAAAGTTCTGGCTACTCGATGAGTGGTTGGTTAGTGAAAACTTACTGAACAATCGGTTAAGTAACGTTCTACACTGAAGTTAAGGATACAGCTGCAATTTGCTTTGTAAATTGAGACAACAACCAGCCGTAACGTATACTGATTAAGGCGCTGTTTTATCGGTGCGTGAAAGCTTGGTCACGAGTTAAAAACCTACCAAGGGCATCCGTATTCAACGTATGTTAAAGCGATATCCTACTTCGTCCCAGGAGTTCGCCCATCCCTCTCTAATGTATTCATTATTTAGTTTGGTGCTTTGTAGTTACATATTGCCCTTATAAAATATTGTACATACGCCATTCTGATGTAATAAGGTGGTTATTTTTAGTGGTTATTTACGACGCTTTATCAACTGATATGGTTGTCTGGCGTCTGGGTGAAATGAAGGTGATAATGCCATCGAAGTTAGTCCAGGGTCTAAAGTTACCCAATATTTGCTCTTAATGAGTTCAGAGAAAACTCCAGGTAAAACCTCAACCTGGTAACTTATCAAAGGGTAACAAAGGTGAATACAAGGATAACGAGGGTGAACACAAGGAGAACAATTGGGAATACAAGGAGAACGAGTGAGAATACAAGGAGATCAAGAAGGAACACAAGGAAACAAGTGGAAATATAAGGAGAACAAGGGAAATACAAGAAGGGCCAGTGGGAATACAAGGAGAACAAGGAGTAACACAAGGAAACAAGTGGAAATATAAGGAGAACAAGGGGAATACAAGAAGGACCAGTGGGAATACGAGAACAAGGAGTAACACAAGGAAACAAGTGGAAATATAAGGAGAACAAGGGGAATACAAGAAGGACCAGTGGGAATACAGGGAGAACAAGGAGGAACACAAGGAAACAAGTGGAAATATAAGGAGAACAAGGGGAATACAATGACAATAAAGGAAAAAACAATGAGAACGAGTTTACAAGGAATACAAGGGGCAATATACAAGTATTAACCGCGACAGTGGTTTTCATTCTTATGTAGTGGTCAACTCCCAACTTACCTAGCGAGGAGAAATACGTACTTCTGCGTCAGTTTTTTTTTTCGTCATTTTGGAAAGGAAACAGAAAAATTGAATACAGTTTTCAGTATCTAAGCGAAACATTAACAGGCTCTACAGTAACTTAAATGATACGCGCCAATTATACTGTACTTCATCTAACGAATCAAAATCGAATCTAACCATTTTCACCTTATGTGATAAAATCCAACCTAAATTACCCTAAAAGGGTACAACTTATTCTGTCTAGCTTAACTATGTCCATCGTCACGATGTATGGGTTAACCTACTGGACTCTTGCCCCGAGGCTACGTTTGGGCTTAGGTTTAAATTCCATTTTCATTCCTGTTTTTTTTTTTTTTTTTAAGGTTTTCCAAAACTCTGAGGCTATTGGTAATAACACAAATCCTACTCTCCCATAAAATTGTAATTTTGATAACTTCCTTGTTAGGAGATTTTTAATTTTCTCTGTATACTACATATTTTAATATATGCATATAGGTCTGAGGAAGTTATAAATAATTCACTTCCAAAGAAATTACCCAAAAATGAATATAATAATAATAATAATAATAATAATAATAATAATAATAATAATAATAATAACAATAATAATAATAATAATAATACCAGTACTAACAATAATAATGTTGAGGAGGAGAGAAAATAAAATATAAAATTTGTGTCGTTCAGTAGAATCCTTTTCGAATGCATTTCTCATTATGCCCCAAACTTCAATTTTTATTTTCTTACCAATACTTGCTTCATCATTAAATATGTACGTTTAAGGGATTTAAATAAAAATGTGTATAGGCCTATAAATGAAATTTTAACGTAATGGTATGTTCAATCAGATGACTACATATTATACTTACATCACTATTCCTTTATGGACTACAAACAGAAATACATTGTACAAAAAACGATTTCATTTACTGGTACAAATTTAATTTTTACTACTCCTGAAGACGTAAATTCCCCCAAGAAAATGGCAAGGTCGAAAATTAAAGATGTATGCAGAGGTAAAAGATGTTCATTATTTGAACTTCCGCAATAATCCATTAATATTGTGTAATATCACTTATGTCGCAGAAGAGACAAGGGAATAAGCGACTACTGATGGCAGATTTCACTTCTTTTTTTGTGTTAACTTTTAGTGTACGATATTTACGATTTCTTATTCATATGACACTAAGATAGCCTACGTATTTATAAAAACTAATATAGTCTATATTATTATTATTATTATTATTACTATTATTATTATTATTATTATTATTATTATTATTATTATTATTATAACGTACATAGAAGCAAACATCAGATATTACTTTGTATAGGCTATTATGTTTGCAATTGATTAGCATATGATTGCACATACTATTCTAACAGACCAAGTAAATAATAATAATAATAATAATAATAATAATAATAATAATAATAATAATAATATAGTTACCAAATAAATGATACTGAGGTTATTTATTTATTTTGCTAATAATTGTAACATAGAATATAATAAAAACAGAAGAAACTTTAGCTCACCCCTGAAAAGGTAGAATTCGTGTTCAGGGGCGGAATCCTGGATTGAAATTAAGAATTGTATAATACAATTTGTCTTATGTCTATTACGCAATAGGTACATACAAATTAAAATTTACAATTTTTCATTATTTATAAAATCCATACTAGAACTATTATAATTGACAAGATTAGGATATTTAAATATAAATTTATTATATATTCTTGGGCCTAATTTACTACTATGATTAAATACTGTAGCAGTATTGAATTTTGGTTCAAACAACCTTAAATAAATCACATCTTTTGTTTCATAATTATGAGAATACAGTTCAAAATTATTTAGATTTTTATGTATGAATTTTATTAATACAATATAATAAATTTGTCTTATTTTAAGAACATTAAAGTCTAAAAACAATATTTTAGGTGGAAAATCAATAGGTTTATGAATACATATTTTAATTATGACTATGGAAGTGTGTAGACTGTTGCTTAATTATAACATTATCTTCTCATTGCATGCAGAATTATATTTTTTAATGGCGGTGTCGACCTGGGTGACACAGTCGGTAGAGTGCTGGTCTTCTGTGCCCGAGGTTGCAGGTTCGGTCCCCGATCCCGGACCAGGCCGATGGAATTTAAGTGCGCTTAAGTAATATAAGTGATATAACCTCGGGAGTTGCGAGTGTTTTAAGTAAAACATGATTTTAAATTTAATGGCAGCTACTTGACCCTGCGTCATTCGCACAAGAGACCCACTCAATCAATGAGTGCTTAGGTCGTTTTGCCATTAAATAGTTTGCCGTAACTGCACTATAACAAGCGATCGGAATATGTTAATTTTGATGAGGGAGATGATTAGTAGAGCAATGATGGAATTACAGCAAGGAAAACGAGAATACGCAGAAAAAATCTACCACCAAACTATGACTGTAGCTACCATAAAGTTCACTTGAGTAATCCGGGATTCAATTTGCAGTTCCCGTGTGGAAAGCCGACGCTCTAGCAGTGGGAATAACGGTGCGCCATAGGTTAAAATACGGAACGTAAATATCTTGTACCCATTTCTTTGAAAGTACACCAAGAATTCCCACAATTTACGATAATAATGGGGTAAGTTCTGACTCATGAAATATGAATCAAAGAAACTTGGAAGCTAATGTCATCTCTCCCTAACAATATCGATCGAATATAAAAAAATACATTACTTAAGACGATGTGTACTTCAACATTCGATAAAGTCATTTTCATTATGTAACAGTTGAACCATGTAGTAGGTCTATTACTGTAAAAATATTCAATGAGATGTTTCATTTTGCATTTTAATGTGGCTATTTTTACAAAATTCTAATTTACTATAATAGAAAGTAAATTCTCATTTTCAAAGTTTAATAATAAATTGGAGTGACGTCTAAATAATCTAATTTGTGGCATTAAGGATATCATCTTTACAATCTACAAGTGTATACCAACGTGAAATTGACCTAACACCTATGGCGCCGGAATTATAAATACAAATTGTACTTCACAAAGAGTACGTTAATATCGACGTACCTCAGACAGTAGGAATTAGAAATATAAATTGTACTTTACAAAAAGTATGCTGCTATCGACGTAACTCAGGCAGTAAGCACGTTTGTCTGCTCATCTGTAACTGCGTTTGGGCATGGGTTCGATTCCCGCCTGAACTGTTTACCTGGTTGGAGTTTTTCCGAAGTTTTACCCAACTTAAAGGCAAATGTCTGGTAATCACATCACAATCCGTAGCCTCATCTCGCCAAATAACATCTCGCTATCACCAACTTCATTGACGCTGAACAAAATAGTTAATACAGCGTCGTTAAATAACCAACTATTAAAAACACTAAGTTGGAAACGGTTTTCTCGAACTGGCGTGGATAAATATGGCCATGGTCGTGGTTGTCGTAGTCCACAAAATTGACCGTCCAGATCACTAGATATACGAGGGAGAGTCAAAAAGTAAACCTTAATAATTGTTTTATTAACTGAATATGTACAATAAGACTACAAACATTTCATCACTTTTAACATAATACAATAGGAACACTTACATTGAAAGTAGTTGGGACGATGTTGAAAAGTGATCAAGTGTTTGTAGTCTTATTGTACATATTCAGTTAATAAAACAATTATTAAGGTTAATTTTTGACTCTCCCTCGTAAGTTCCTTAGATTTCTGTATTTTGGGTTGGATGGAATATCTGGCCTACTACACAAAATGGAACCAGGAGCTACATTATTCCATCGCGTTTTCGGCGTCGCGAAGACGTGAAACGAGCTATGCGCTCGATTCACAAGAAAGCGCAAAAGCGTACTGTAGCAGAGATCGGTAAATTTGAAAATCTACTTTTGGCAATGACTTTGACTAAAATAACACTAGATAAGACTTTATCTATGGACATAAAGCGTAAATGTTGTGGCCATTAGCGTCCAATCGTGATTCACAACAATGAAATTGTACTTATTATTAGAGAAAAATTCGTTCTGGCACCGGAAATCGAACCCAGGACCCTCAACTTGGCGCGCTGAGTGCTCTTACCATCTGAGCTATGCCGAGACCCGATACACAGTGCCGGCCGAACTCTCCTCCTTGACGATACAAAGGAGAGTACGGCCGGCACTGTGGATCGGGTCTCGACATAGCTCAGATGATAAGAGTACTCAGCGCGCCAAACTGAGGGTTCTGAGTTCGATTCCCGGTGTTGGAACGAGTTTTTATCCATTAATATCTACGTGAATGACTACATAAAGTCAATGATTACACATTATTCAATAGAGGACGGCGAGATCCTCATATAAGAATGAAATTGCAGATATTTTCTTACATCTCAATAGTCATAATTATATAACCGCTCGAAATCGGACCCATAAACTTAGAAACTTTTTTACTCGAAATGGCTTCAGAAATCATATTCATAGTTTACCCTGTACAAGTATGTTAGGAAAGCGGGCTGAAACTCGAGCTGTACTGTTTGTTAACTATTTCTAGAGTGTACGAGGGCGTTTTTTCTCCTCTGTTTTGTGTATTAAATAAGGTACATGAGACGTTAATAATAGATCCATTTAGCCACGCTGGCTGCCTTGAGCTCATGATCTTTAATCCTTGCTTTCCCGCATGAAGGAAGCTCCTTAACTTTTACTCTTCTACTCAAGTATCGCGAGAAAATGGCAAAGGGATCAGGTAGAAACACAACTTAAAAAAAAAAAACATAGAAATTTTTCTTCTCGTAATTTAATTACGAAGTTGAAATATATCATATTATATAATTGTGATATGCGTGGCGTATTCTTCTCTTTGTAGTGTTTTAATAGTTAGGGGAGAGTTGGGTAGTATCGGACATCGGGTAATATCGGACATGGTTACGTTTCTGTGATGTCGCATACAGAAACGTAACCATGTTATTAAGGTACTACCATCTGATGGTAGATGAAAGAAACGCACTGTCCGACATTACCCGATGTCCGATACTATCCAACTCTCCCCTACGCTTTCGGCGAGAAATCAAACGAAATCCAGTTGGATTTCATGCAATTGAGTGAGTACACGATAATTATTCATTTCTATAGCAACGATGATCTGTTCATTGTCTTTAGCAGCAGCAGCAACTTTAATAATAATAATAATAATAATAATAATAATAATAATAATAATAATAATAATATATTTAATCTGGCAGAGCTAAGGTCAGCAGGCCTTTCCTACCGCCCAGCCACAGTCTGACAGACTTTAGATCATTATGAAAAGGAGAGTGCTTTTGAGAGGCAGATTTGAATTAGAAATATATTTCGAGAGCACCAGCAGCAGCAGCAGCAGCAGCAGCAGCAGCAACAACAACAACAACAACAACAACAACAACAACAACAATAATAATAATAATAATAATAATCATAATCATAATAATAGTAATACTAATGACAATAATAATAATAATAATAATAATAATAATAATAATAATAACTAAAAATGAACAAAAATTAAGAGGCTGATTAATATTATAACGTTTTTACTATGATAATATTATAAAAATTACATGGCTGACTAGTTCCGACGTAGTGTTCGTCATTGTCCGAAGCCTGGTAAGGTCCCGCGCTATCTTTCGGTTTTCTATTATGGTGGGGTGTGTTCATGATTGTATCGAATAGAGTGTGTGTTTTGAAGTTCATTTGAGTGTTGAGGATGTGCTGTGGATGTGTTTTTGAATGTTTGCAAATTTAATATTGTTCTAGAGCAGACGCGGGCGAACTGATAATCATCATTACATCCGGTAGCGGGGAGGGTTCTGACGTCACGTTCCTCCCACCAACTTCCACCGTTAGTCGATGTGACGGATTGTCTTTCCGATGTTGAAAATGTCAACCTCAGTGAATACTCATAAACGGCCATTCCAGATAGATTGGGACAAAAATTCTTCTGTTGTGCTCATGGAGAAAACTAGATATGCTTACTATGCAACAAAGTCTTTATAGGAACGCACAGAAGCAATATACACAGACATTATAAACATGTCATAAGAATCATAATTTAACTACAGGTAAATAACGGTAGTTTGAAGTTTAATATCTACACATTAAGCTAAGATAATAATATTAGGTAGATTATTTTTCTGTTTTTCACAAATGTTTAAATAAAAGTTCTCTCTATCTCAATTTATAGGGTCGAAACATACGGAGCAGCTTGAAAAATTAAATACTGAAGTAGTAAGTAACCAGAATAGAAGGAAGGCGAATGCCTTGACTGAAAAACAAAAGTAAATTCTTGCCAGTGACATAGTTGCATGGGAAGTTGCAAAATCATTGAAATCTTTTAGTGACGGGAAATTTGTCAAAAAATGTTTAATATTTGTGGCGAGGTACTACCATCTGATGGTAGATGAAAGAAACGCACTGTCCGACATTACCCGATGTCCGATACTATCCAACTCTCCCCTCCTGAACAAAAGAAACAATATGAAAACATTAGTTTCTCTAGTCGTACTACAGGGAAAAGAATAGAAGATATTTCATATCTGGTGGATGAGCAACTAAAACCTAGTATTTCCCAATTCATAGCATATTCACTTGCTTTAGATAAAAGTTCGGACATCGCTCAGTCAGCATTGATCTTAAGGTAATTATAATTTATTTTTATATCAACTTCATGTAATAAAATGTGTACAATTAATTTAGTTGTAAAACGTTGATGAAAGCATCCTTAACACACGGCAGATATAATGTGTGCTCATACCTTATATTATGTTTCTGTTAGAGTTCGCCAATGCACATGAAAGGGGTGAAGTACAGTAGTGGCGAAAAAAACCGGACCGACCCTTGTAGCTGATTTCAGAGCCTTGTTCACTCCAGAGCACGATAGACTGGTTACTAAGACTTTTGTGATTCGAATCCTGCCTGGGAATGAAACGTTTTTTGTTAATTGTTCAAATTTATTCCCAAAACATTTCGATTGCTGGTAAAATTCATGTTTTGGGAATAATAAGTTAATGAAATAGTAAAATATCGCTGAAATTGAAAAGTATTGGGAATAAATTTGAATAAGGAATAAAAAAAATGTTTCCTTCCCAGGCAGGATTCGAAATACGAAAGTCTTAGTTGCCAGTCTATCGTGCTCTGGAGTGAACAAGGCTCTGAAATCAGCTATAGGTATTATCTCAAGATTTGCCAACCACTGTCCTAGAGTATCAAGTTTCTGTTTTTGTGGCTGAATGTATAGTATTTTCATGTCAGCGTATATATCTAGGCAGAAAATATCACAAACTCCAATCGCAACTACAAAAACATTAAATTAATTGACTTCAGCCTATTTTAAACGGGTATTAGTACTGTGAAATTCAAACAAAATAAATATGATTTAACTTCCGGATTCGAATCCCGGTCGGAAAAATTTACCTGGTTGAGGTTTTTTTCGAGTTTTTTCTCAACCCAATATGAGCAAATGCTGAGTAACTATCGGTGCTGTATCCCGGACTCATTTCGCAGGAATTAGCACCTTCATTTCATTCAGAGCAACATGACCTGAGATATTGATACAGCGTCGTAAAATAACCAACTAAAAAGACAATTAGTTAATTATGAATTAGTAACATAGTGGTGAAATCGGCCCCAAAACTTTATCGTTAAAACGAAAATAAAATAAAACATTAAGAGTGCATTAGCTTTCAAATCCATTCAATATTCACTAAATGAACTCTTTTGCATTCGAGTGTGAGAGCGTCATAGAACTAAGGTTCATTTGTTTCTGGAACAAATACTTTACTCACAGTAAGAGAAGTTTCTATCCTACACCATTAAAGAAAGGGGTTAAAAATTCTCTCTTCATGTGGCAGCTACTTGTGTAACAATGCCGACAGAGAAGAGCGAAATGGGCAGTTTGCCCACTTGACCGGCCACTTGGCACATGAAACCTTTGCCACTTGGCAGTCAAAATGTGTAGGAAAATGTCCCCACAACAACATTGCCTTACCATCGCAGTCACCCGCCCTACTTAGTTAAAGCCCGAGACATCTGCATTAATTCGCTAAGAGATAAACATTTATATATTATCGCAGACTACAAGCCGGAGTGTTGTTTCTGTGTTAGCAGGAACACTTAGACGCGATGTCTCGCGCTTTGGGGATGCAGTTATGTTACATGCATTCAAACAGCAGTTTTAAGTGCACCTCCAAGACTTAAGGAGGAATTATGTAGCATGCTACACTTCTTTCAGTAAAACTAAATCCATTTAAAGAAGCTGTGTGCTTCTATAAGATACACTGTGCTTTTAATGTATCTACCACAAACGAAAAAGTTTTAATATTGCGGATACGACAAAACTGGAAGTACAGGGACATCATTTTCTTTTTACTTCAATTTTTATTGTACCGGAGTTTTTGAATGTACTTCACTCCCACCCCTTCTACTAATGAAGTTCAACCGTTCTCCACACAGATCCAAGACTGCATATACAGTCATAGTAGCCTTACGGTCATAGTAAACAGTACGTTCCAGAAATATGTTCGCATTTTCCAGTGACGAAAGAGCTTTCAATATTGAATCATTTTCGCACAGGTACTGTCGTCCATTTGCCTACGTCGTATCCCGGTTTCCCCCACCAGTTTTTATTTGCCAGCTAGTGGTGGGCTGTCTTAGCTCTTTTCTGAGAACATTAATTTCTGTTAGGAATTGGACGTCTGCGTAATATTATACAACTGTTTAAAATAACTTAAATAAAAGGGCTTCGTTAAGTAATTAACTGTCACGTGATTTCCTCCCTTTCTACGACCCTACGACATAACCACTTGAACGGACAGTAGATAGTATGTCTGAGTAATTTTATCTTTTCCGATCGGTCAGAAGTGAAGATTGAATTTACAGTACGTAAGGTACCCTTTTATAGAGTAGGTACGGAATTATTTCAACATGAGTTACTAGTACGAAGGACGAAACTGGTAATTGGAATTAGGTACAATAGTCTATAGTGCGATGATATGCACATTAGAACTGAAGCCTGTATCGAAATGAACGGCCACCATTTTAAATATCCATATTATGATTATTTTTCAATTTAACTTCATTCTCTATATTGTACGCTAATGTGCTGTAGACACTGCATAATGAATATGTCCACATGGACAGCTCAGTTCGTGAGTAAAAACACTCATTATTAATACTGCACTGTTTTTTGATTAAACAAAAACCTAATGAAAATTATCAAACTCAAAAGCGCAATATTTCCTAGTTTATGTAAATGGATGAACTACTTTTCTTCCCTCCTATACCTAGTAAAGTGATTTGTTTGTATATTACGCCAGTATCATCGAACTCCAGTCATGGAACGGGGTAGCAAACGGCTTTGATTCAGAGGTATAGGCAAGTTAACATTAAAAATATTAGTAAAAATAAAATGATCTCCCTGTACAAACGACAAGTATAGGAATATTCTGAAAGAAATATTCAAACTGAAAATGTGACAAGTAAATTTTGTTACAAACAAATGAAGAATTTGAAATATTAATTACATGAGAAATAAGAACAAATAATAGGTTATTTTTACTAACGGTAAAGAATTAATGTTGCGGATATAATACAAACGGAAGTACAGACGAAGAGTATAGAAAAATATTATGCAAGAAAATTATTTAAACTGAAAATCAAAGAAGTATAAATTTTGCTACAAAAAATGAGACATTTGAAATATTTCACCATAATTAATTACTACAGAATCCTCAACAAGTGATAGGTGATACTGAGTGTGGTTTTCAACCTAACACTATGTCTAGTGTATATTGATTTTAGACAAACATTAGGGGCCGTATTCATAAACATTTTTAGCGCGGGCTTCCGGTGGATGATCAGCGTTTTTCGTACTCATAAACCATTGTTAGCGATAGGATATGATTTGAATTTGTACAAGTAACCAGTGGACAGCCGGGGCTAGCTTAGTAGGCCTACGCTCGTAGCGCGTTCTGCGAAATGTCTATGAATACGGCCCTAGATTTCGTAAATAGATAATACATTTTTAGAGCTATAGCAGAATTCGGCATACCATGTAAATTAACTAAGATGATATTATCCAACACGCTAAATAAACTTAAATTTCCGAATAACATATCAGATAGTTTTACCTCACAGATCAGAATTCAACAAGAAGAGCCATGATCAAACATATTAATTGAACTTTGGGGCGAACGGTAGTATAGCGTAAGGCGTATCGCTGTAAAGCCAGAAGGTCGCGAGTTTGATTTCCGATGGAGTCATAGATTTTCTCCATTCATTTAATTCTTCTGGACTTGCTATGGTAATACGGTTTACTCAGTCTCTAATAAAAATGAGTAGCTATAGATCGTGCAAGGGACGATTACCGAAAAACAGTGGTGGCGTTACTATCTGTTTTGACGTATGTATGTAGGCACGCCGAGGGAGCGAGAGGTACGGGCCGATGGAAGTACTGCCTCTTCTTAGAACAGGACTGGGCAGCAAGAGCGGATTATACTCTCTCACGGGGAGCCATATGATTTCTCTTCATCCCCTTTGTTCCTCGCAGCGTTGATTCAGTAACGGATGAATATTAAGCCTCCCCGTTTAGAGTCTGGTTCCGCTCCCGATGCCCAGCCCTGTCCTAGAAGATGAACAGATTGAGACGTCGCCTGTGGAAATGAAGAGCGTAGCAAGAGAATTAAATGCGCAACATTATGTTTACCAATAAAATAATGATACTCTGCGAAGGGAACGCTCCATCACTACATAATAAAATAAACGCACTTGGAACAAGACACGTATTCACATGCAGTGGAACTGAAACTATAACCGTAATGTAGGGTAAAGTTGCCTATTTCCGTGATACCCCTAATCCCGTGATACTTTTTTAAAATTGAATGTCAGTCAAAGCTTTGCTGTTCGACCATAGCGCCAGACATCTTTCTAGAAACAGTGCATTTTTCGCCTACTTTTGAGACATGGGTGAACTTCATAGCAAGATACCCAATCCCGTAATATTCAGTGAAAAAACCGTATCACGGAATTATGAGTATCACGGAATTAGACAACTTTACCCTAACTATCACAATGCAAGACTGATTCTATTGATGTCGTTTCTCTTCCGACTGTACCCTTGAATATCATTCAAATTATCTCGTGACCTTTTCTGTGGCCCGCTCTTCCTTATCGAATTGTTTCGTTCGCATTTCTGTCGTTGGTAATCCCTGGTTGCTAGACCTACACCATATGTATTTCCTTGGGGATTCACATCCCTACTGCCATTAATACCGACTGTCTGTAGAGGTATCCCTTTACCCTCTTGGTCGATTTCGCCAGTAATGTGTTCGAATTTACTTTTTCTTAATTAATTTTTAACATGAATCACAAATTATGAATGTCTGCTGCAATCTTGCATGTAGATCTATAACATTATTCACAGAACATTGCAATATTTGGCATAAGGAGATGATATTGTTCTTTTATTAAGAAAGTTAAACATTTTAGATGTTACACAACAAATACAAACAGCAGTAGAGAAAGCTAATTGCAATATTAAAATGAAACTAAGTAGGCCTATATGGTAAATACATATTCTATAGAAAGAGAAGTACTGTAGTAATGATCAATCATCCTTGAATTATGTAGTGCTGTAGTTATAAGAACGATATTAGAGTATACAGGAGAAGATAACAGCAGTTAACCGCTGTCTCCGAGCTCTTGATAGCATAATGAATGCTAGGAACATACCGTAGCTAAGAAAATTAAGATAAACTTATATAAAACCATCACCAAACCTATTATGATATATTACGGAAGCAAGACATGGACTATATCTAAAAAATCTTGATCTATTCTGAGTGTAACGAGAAAGGAAGATGCTCAGATCAAACTAAGGAGCGATCCTTGAAAATATGACAAATTCCGATTAATCTGAAAATTCAAAATATATTCAGAGGAATTGATATCACTAACATAGCTGGGCCATATAGTCGGGAAGAATGACGGGAGAAAGTAAAAAATATCTTTAGATAACAAAATCAAAGGTTCAAGAAAAGTTGGAAGACACAAGTTACGCTGCTGGATGATATTCAGAATAATATAAGAGGTCATCATCATCATCATCATCACAATAATCATCATCATCATCATCAATAATTCATAGGTTAAGTCGTTAAGGCTCTATCCGTTCTCGTAGTTTTCAGTTAAAGAGTTGTGTCCTTCGCTTTGTTAGCCTGTCAATACTTTTATTACCTATTGGTGTATAATCTAGTTTTTTATATGCGATATTTAGTCATTCTTTCAACATCCTACAATACTAGTTAACATTACATTCCAGCTACTTCTATAATTTGTTAGTTCCTGGCTGCAACGAGACGGAAACTCTTGGTCACGTGTTGGGATTCTGTCGAAAAACGGAGCTGCTGCGCAACAATCGACACCATAAGGCCAGGACCGGTATTGCTGATGTCCTCAAGCGTCGCGGATGGGCGGTACACGAGGAGGTCCACTCAATCTAAGGGAATAGTTCTTGATCCTACAATCCGGTTTGAGAGGAATGCCCTGCAGGCACAACACGTTGATGATGAGAAGAAATCCATTTATGAGTCCTGCATCCCATACCACTAGTCAGTGGAGTGTTTCTGGTCTTTTGTTTGGTGCGCGTTGCACACTTCCTAAATTCACATGGAATATTTTAAAAACACTCGGTCTCCGATTTTTTTAAATTCAAAAAATTTTATTGAATATTCTTAAGGATTCAATCCAAATATTACATTACCATTTATATTTTGGCCATTGATGATTATATTGGGTTTGCATTTCTCTGGATGTTTTACTAAACAATTCCTGTATTTAATATTTTTGTCTTTCTAAATTATTCTGTAGTGCTTTTATTCTGGATCTTTATGGTCACCCTCATTGAGGGCAGATTATTTTGTTAAAATAGTTGTGTGTAAAAATCAGAGCCATATAATAGTGTAAGAACAGCCATCACGTTTTAAAATTTTAAATTAGCTTTTCTTATAGTATTTTTCAATGACTTAGTTACAGAAACAAATAGTTAACTGAATTTATTAACTTCATTAAAGGAGTCTTCATTTTAAAGTAATAAATATTACAGCTATGAGAGTTAAACTATGTTCAATGTGCTGTCCTTCTAAAAGTATTTTAGCTCGTATAGTATTATAAAGAATGGGAAATTACCACAGTGTCTTCATGACATGGCCTCCGCAATCTCCTTATTTAACTCTATGCGATTTTTTCTTGTGGAATTAAATAAAGGCCAGTGTCTTCGGACACCTCTTCCACGTAACCTGCGTGAACTGAGAATGACTGAAGAAGCTACTGCCACGGTGACACCGAGATATGTTATCTACTACTGGTCGAGTCCTAATACAGCGTCGATATTTGTCACATAACACGATGTGCTCACATTGAGTCATTAATGTAACAAAATCTGGACATATTTTGCATTATAATAATCATAAAACATTAACTTAATGTATCATTGCATTTGAATAATAAAATTTTGAAAGTGGGACTTTATTTATATACAATCAGTGTATGTAAAAAGTCGACAGAAATTTTAAAGAAGTAATAAGAAGTCACTCAAGCTTAGCTCGTTATCTTGCCAAAATACGACAGCGACTCTGACGGAAGGTCACGAAATTACAGTCAGCTCGCAAGCACAGAATTAAAATATTGCCGAGAATGTAGTGATTTCGAGGAATTGCTGATGTAATTAAATACGTTTTCAGATATATATTACACTTTTGTCAATTCCAGATTTCCCGTTATAAATATAGAATTACACGAGACTCCTGTGGTATGTTCAGGACTGACGTCCTCTTTTTTTAGGCATATTTCGCTCACTGTGGTTTGTGCAGTATGGAATGCTGTAACAACTAACCAACCATGTTATTGAATATCGTAAAAATGTATACAGATTGTATTAGAAAACAAATATTTACAATTTATATCGCTAAAAACAGAGTTTAAAGCCATTATATAATCCATAATTGATTTTGTTTCACACGTCGACCACCAATCCTCATAAACCGGAGTGTAGTCACATGGAACGTCGATATTGTTACGTCATAAGTTTTTATAGTCCCCGACGGGAATGTTTGTTCATTAATTCTGAATAAATTTAAATTTATTTTATCGTCCTTTCCATATTATAATGTCATAAATATACATTAACGTAAATAGAATGAAGAGCACATTCTCCTCGTAAAATTTATACTAAAAATTCAACGAAGAATTTTATTCCAAGTAAAAAAGTTTTCCGTACAAATTACGAGACAGTAAATCTATTTAAAACATAATCTTGTGAATGTTACTAGTAATGGCCAACTGTAAAAAATATTTTTGGACAAATAATAATATATTTAGTTGGAGGAAAAGCGGAAATAAAAGAATTAATCTTCTAAGAAACTATTGTTGTTGTTTAGTTACCTGCCCGAAAACACGTTTGAACCTCATAAATAACACCAATGAGACATCTCTCATGAGACAACTAGGACGGGAGATAAAGGGATAGGGTAGCCATTTCCTTTCCCCCTCCAATGCATACATCGCCAATTAGCTACATATTCCACTAGTCATACTTCAGATGCATACAAACAATTGTTCTTTCTCTGACACATATCTTCAAGTGAGATGTACTGCCTGATAATAGATATAGGCCTACATATCAGCCAGAACCTCAATCAGAGGTAAAGAAACTATCAAATAAAGATTATTCAAACGTTTATTGTAAGAATATCCCTAGAGAGAATATGAAACGACAATACAAGTCATTGAGAATTTGGTGAGAGATAAACATGATTTCTGAAAATATGGTGTTGAAACAGGTATTAAAATTTCGATAATTAAAGATAAATTAGATCAAAAGAAAGTCAGTGTCTGTAGTATAAAAGCTGTAGACTAAGTCTTCTCCAGAATGGTTGTTAGCAAGCAATTTAAATCTATACAAAAGATTAAGACTAATTGAAGGGTTCAGAGACATAGTGGGCCAAGCGCTATTTATTAAAAACGGAGAAAGCAAAGGTTGAAGTGAATACCATAGTTTAATGAAGATTAACATATAATTTAATTTTAATGTGTATACTTTATATTACTAGCTTTATGTTTCCATTGAATTATGATAATAACTTCATTTTAACCCTTGTTTTCTATTGTTTTAGCAAATGGCGCTTGGTCCACTATGGTTCTAAAACCCTTCAATTTCAATAATGTTCTTAATATTTGGTGAGATATTACTGCTATTTATCAAATTCAGTAACTTCATCTATGAAAAAGTGATGGGGAATTTATGAAATCCTTTGGATTACGGTACTAAAATTCTTCATTCTAGTAGGCCTACGTAATTATGTTGACAGATTTTACACTCCTTCGTAGGCATACCGCACTTGTCACAGACATTCTTTAACATTGATCACAATATTATAGTTTGCAAATTGATGTAGATGCATTATCATTTATAGCTCCTATAGCTTCTTGTAACAATGTTCTTTTCCGTTCCATTTGCGTTGTCTACTCTCCCTCACACGACCTTTTCTATTCATCTAGGCACGTTCCGGTTTTACTGGTTCACCATTCGTACATTCATTACATATTTCTTATCTTTTTCGCTTACGGTAAGCAAGTATGTAGGTCTACTCTGCTTACACTTTTTCGCTTCCATAACAAGACTATCCTGACTCTTGTAAAAGTTATCAATTTCAAACTTCACATATAAGTAGAGATTTTTTAAAATTCAGATTACCCTACTTTTCTTGCATAAGTGAACTCGTCTAGCTTGCACATTACTCCATTTTTCCCCCCGGCTCCCTCATATCGTCCCACACATAATCATTCCATTGCAATCTAACTCTTTTTTTCTATCTTCCAACTTTCATTGGAAGATACTTTTCAACATTCTTCTTTTATCATTATGACATGTCCAGCCCAGTTTACCCTTGTCAGACAATTTAAATGTTATCAATAAGTTAATAAAAATATACTACAATTAAAATAAAATTAAACAAAGGTATCATCAATGAAATTAGAGAAATAACAAGAGGGGTAAGACAAGGGTGCCCTTTGTCGCCCCTTTATTTATTTAACATTTATATATACGAAGTCACAAGACAGTGGCAGATAAATTTAAAATCAAATTTTAATATAAATAAGGAATATTTGAACACCTTACTCTTTGCAGATGATCAGGTAATATTTTCAAATTCAGAAGATAATTTACAGAGGGCTCTATATAACCTGAACATAACAGCTAAAGAATTTAACTTAAATATTTCTTTAAAAAAGACAAAAGTTGTGGGATTCAAAGGAAAAACACCTATAAGATTAAAAATAATCCTTAATGATGAACCAGTAGAACAAGTGAACCATTTTGAATATTTAGGCTGCACATTATCATATGACAATATAAATGATTTTGACAAAAAAAAATATTAAAATTTCAAAAACTAGTAGGAACAGTTAAAAGAACCTTCGTTAAGAAGGTAAGGACAGATACAATTCTGAAGTTTTACAAAACAATGGTCATACCAACATTGGTATATGGTTCAGAGATTTGGAATCTAACTAAACAGCAAGAAAGAAGAATGGAGGCAGCAGAAATTGTTGAGACCATTGGCAGGATATACACTGTTAGATCATAAACAAAACAAATACATTAGACAGGAATTAGGCATTTCAAATATAATTGATGTAACACATACCTACGTAAATAGATGGCACGAACATGTAGAGAGAATGTCATCAGAGTTCCAAGAAAACTGCACAACTATAGACCCATGGGACGACGGGATGTAGGAAGACCGAGACGACGATGGAGTGACTAGTCTTAGAGTTCAATTACTATTGGGACGGAACAGGCCGGACGGCCTAACCCGTGATGTTTATGATGATGATCAATAAGTTAGATATTCATTTTAATGCAACAGACTGTGGCCTTAGACATACTAAGGCTTGCTTTCAAGTCATTGTTACTGGCGAATGGCTTTTCTTTCACTATAGTGGAAATACCATTACTCTTTGTAATAAGTTAATAACTAATAAGTGGTTTTCTTCAATTATGTTTACAACCAACGCATAGGTTTCAATTATTGAATCCCTTAAATCAGATTGATACCGTCCTAATACTGACCACCCTTCTATCTTCGACTTTTAAGTACCTTTTTAAGTACCTTTAAGAACCTGAAGATAACAGGCACAATGCAAAGAAATTCGGTAAAATCGTGCAAAAATTACTCAGTAAATTGGGATATTTTACTGAACATTTTGATATAGGGAACTTGGAATCTGCGAATCCCGAACATATGTATCGCTGTCGCTGTTTTCATATTGTTTAAATTTACACAAATGATGTACTTTTAAAAAAATTTCCATACACTATCATTTAGAAACCAGATTTAACAAAGTACCATTTTGTACCTTATAAGTGTTGCTCAAAATGATAGTCAACAATGTCAATGTTACCAGCGTACGAGGTTCTGCCGCACCCTTCGAAATATCCCTCTCGTGTTTTGGTACATCACAGGTGTCTACAATCTTCTCAACTAATTCCATGTCAGTGTTTATTAAGTTTTTATAAACAAGTGATTTTAGATAACCCCATAGGAAATAATCGGGAGAATTCATGTCCGGTGACCTTGCAGGATATAAAATAGGGCCTCCCCTCCCAATCCACCGACCATGAAATATATCATTTAAATTGTTGCGGACATATACACTGAAGTGAGGCGATACTCCGCCGTGCTTCAGTCACATCCTCTCACGGACAGCAAAGGGCATTTCCTCCAACTCAGGAAAATCTTTTTGCACTAACAGCAATTAGTAATGCGGTCATTTAGACGGGCAGGTAGGAGGTATGGTCAATTGAACTGGTATTGGATACAACGCCGACCCAGATATTTAAAGCGAAATTGACTTGATCGCATTAATCGGCCTCGCAGACCCAAGGTCCATAACTTAGAATGTTCAGTAGAGCATACTCGTTTTCCTGTTCAATTTTTGTACGCTTTTACTGAATCATCCGGCATACCGTACGTAGATATGCTGTTAAATGCTTCTTCAAATGTGTTTCAGAACAATACGAATATGATCATAGCGTCCGTTGCCTAACAACTCAAAGACAAATAAGTAGATAACTTGGGGCTTGTATTAAGGAACTTTACTGACCTTCCGGTAATAGTTTCATACCAAACTTAACTGAAATACACTGTTTCGCTTAGAACGGAAGAAATATGCATTAAGTTTAAATATTTAGCAATTAGTAAGTTGCTACGTTTAAATCTCGCGTTTTCTATGGTTGTTAATGAAGGTAAACAATGAAGATCTCTGCGGCTGAGAGCCATTTATTCCATAGTCTCTAAAATGAAGGTTGAAGTTGCTGCGCTACATAATGGAGCAGTATTATAGACTCACCACTGCACTTGACAATGCGGTCGGAAGTTTGAGAGAAAAGTTTCTTGCGGAGTTGAGAGACTCTACCCACGGATCATTTCTACGCAAGGACGAAATGTCTTAAGGGAGGAGGGTTGTTACATGACATATATCAAGACGCTTGTCTGCACCCTCATGCAAGAGGGAGGCCAGATTTCATCAGTTCTCGAGAATTTATCATATCACGTCAACAATATTTCCAAAAATGTGAATAGAGGACCAAGAAAAGTATATATTCCACTGCTACTTTGAAAATTATGTCAACTGTTTAGATGCTAAAACTGTCGACTTCGAGTTCACTGCTTGAATTTTAAACAGTTACATTAGGTTTTGGAAAACATAAATCTTCCACTTTTCTCTCTCCCTACTTTTTATAGGATGATATGAACAATATGGTCACTTTCGAGTGATTTATGTACGCCTCTTGCAGGCAACCTTTCTTACTGAGGATTGTCTATCTCCATATATTGCTCTAGTATGGTAATTGGGTTGAGTCTGTACTTGACAGGGATATCAGCGTCTGATTCAGAAATAACATAAGAAAGCAAATATCCTGAAGTACAACAAAATAATCCGAAGTATCCGCACGGGAAATGTTACAAGATTCAACATTCAAATGTAGGACACTTTACGTACTTCTGTATGTTACAGGCAGTCCATATATTCCAGAGAAGATAAGATGCTTCCAGACATTATGGCCTATAGTACATGTTTAACAATTTAAAAAAAATGCGATAATGTCTTGATATTAAACTTTTTCTTTCTACTCCAAAACAGTCTATATTAACTTTTTTTAAATTCTAATTTGTTATATTATACTTTGATTAGTTCTTTTATGAAAAGTCCTAGTTATTTTCTAAAAGTCTAGTCTGGCAGGCAAATAATGTTACGATATATGTAAAATAAAAAGCTTAATAAATACGAAAAACAGCAATTTTCATGCTCTATAATTAATAGAGCATAGCACAGAAAATGCATTGATAGCAAAGAAGTAGGCAATAAAATTGTTAGAATGTGTGTGAAATGATTAAAATTCTACAGATTTCAAAACTAGTAATTTTTCAACTAATACTCCATACAGATTTTAATAATAGTTATAGGCATAGTTCAGAAAATACATTGTTAACTAAGAAATAGAAAATTGTTAGAATGTATGTGTAATGACAAAATTCAACTATAAATTTTCTTGCGTTGCACCTGATACAGAACAGCACAGAAAACACATTGTTAGAAAAAGCAGTAGAAAAAGAAAATAGACTTTACTCTCTACTACTACATATTCACCTTAATATTAATATTAATTAAACAGTATGTGCTTGCAAAATTTACAACTGTAAATTTAATTTTTAATAAAATTTAATTTCCAAGCACATATTTTGTACCTAGTAAAGGGGAGTTACAAATAAGGAAAAGGTAGCAAGAATTTTTATGAAATCCCTTGGATTACGTGAAATGGTTTTAGTTTTGGACTGTAATTTCTTATTTTTATTAAAACGTCTTTGCAAGAAAATTTCGGGCTGAAAGGAAGTGACTATGAGAGCTCTGAAGCTGTTGGTCATTTGTCTCACTTCTGTTTTCAAGTTTCCGTTCTTGTTAGTCATCAACGCTACGCCAAGAGAGGTCGGAGACAGGATAGATGTTTCTCAGGGGGAAAATCCTTACAGAATGATCATGAAAAATCTATCCTATTAGTCAGTTGCTTGAACATGAAATGGTAGTGGCAAGGCATCATGCAAAGATATAAAAATGATCTCGAAAGTATAAGTTACTGAAAACATGGGAAATCCATAATTGAATCTCCGAAAATGGGTTTACTCGTTACAATTTTAAGAAAATGGTAAAAAATAATAGTTAGAACAGGTTAATTTAAATTACCTTGGAGTGAATGTATATTACAGACAAAAGTATGACATACATAAGAAAATTAATAGGTATTGTAGAGTTAAGAAGAACGCTAAAAATTAAACTTTATAAAAAGAGTACAGATAAAATTTAAAAAAAGAATTGCAGTACAAATATAGATCTATGGAAGTGAAAACTGGACAATAAATATATCAGGTAGAAGACAAACTTAAAACTGTTGAGATGAAGTTCCTACATTCAGTAGTGGATTACAACTTATTAGACAGGAAGTATAATGAAAAATAAGAAAATATTTGAAAATACTTAATCTTACAGAAAGAAACTTAGTTAAAAAGAATAGGTATAAACACACAAAAGATTGTCATATGAAAGAATACCTTTTATTACACTATTAACAATGTTGAAAGATTCCACCTTTTGATATGGATTCAGGTGTAAGGCCTAATTGTAGACCTGAATTTACAAACATCCCAAGTCCATTGAAGTGAATTGTTCAGGAGAGCAAGTAAACTACATAGGCTTGCAATATAAGAGTAATGGCATAAATATTTTTTTATTTAACACTTATACCACATTTACAATCTGTCTACAATAGGCAATAAGTAAATATTATAAAAGAATATGACATGAGTGGAGATGTTATCCCATGACAACACTCCAAAAGAAAAATAACAATGTTTCAAATAGCTGTAATAAAAATGAATGGAAGGTCAAAAGCATTGGTCTTCTTATTGTCTGAGTATCATCAAGCAAATTTAATGCATGATGATTGGGATGTTGATTTAATCGGTACAGGTATTATTGAACTTAGAGATTTCTTGTTTCACAGTTGAAATGTTTAGATCATGATGAATGACATCATTACGGACAAACCATGGTGCAATGACAATGGAACGTAAAGTTTTGGACTGATACCTCTGCAGTATTTCAATGTTCGAGTTGCTAGCAGTTCCCTACAGTTGGATGCCGTATGTCCAGATTGGTTTTAGTATGACTTTATAAACACGAAGTTTATTTTCTAATGACAGTTTTGATTTAGGTCCCAATAACCAATAGATTTTTGGTGTTTTAAAATTTAATTCTTTACGTTTAGTTTCAATATGCTTACGCCACGTTAATCTGCGATCTAAATGCGTACCTAAATATTTAACATCGTCTGCTTAAGGAAGTTCTTTGTTGTAAAGTGTTACAGAAGGACAGTTTTCAGGTTCTGGATCCGAAAGTAACATGAACTGATTTAATATAAATATTTGAATGATTAAAAAACAAAGGCTTGTAGTCGATCTTGAGACAATCTATCTTACAGGATGGTAGTCTATGCAAAAGACAATCTATTTCAGGTAAAAAGCCAAATTCGGTAACTTTTGGACTTAGGATGTTTGTCAATTCAGGTTTTCAATTCCATTAAACAGAAGAAGAAGAAGAAGAAGAAGAAGAAGAAGAAGAATTTGTTAATTTCTTAAAGTTTTCTGATAAATATTACAATTTCCACTGCCGATTAAATACATCAATGTATTTTCTTTTCATTATGTAATGAATAATAGCTACATGTAATAAATTATTTTATGCAGCATAGTTTATTTTCACAATACCGTCTTATCTATTCGTCTGACTTTAGATGGAATTCCAAGCGCTGGAGAGTGGAGGCCTTTGAGTAATAAACAAAGCGAGATACCTCGATGACAATATTTTGTTGCTAACTGGAAGTGAGTATGCTTCAGGGCCCTATTACATGCTTCAAATTCATGAGGTCCGATAAGATGTTCCGCGGTTTAGTTCTCACCTCAGGCGTTAACACGCTGGAAGCGCTAACAGAGTTTTGAATGCTTGACTAGTTTCGAAACTAAGATGCCACACTTTTTTTGTTTAAGAGGGAACACTGGAAGGATAATACGATTATAGCCCAAAGCACGAGCGGATAGAGTGGTGCCAACGTCATGAAAGAATGTTTTCAAACTCGTAACAATGGAAAACTGTTTAACTCCTTGAAAAGGGAAAGTTGTTAATTGTACGCAGGAGGAAGAAAGATTAGCTCTAACAGGAAAGTAAAACAATTACAAGAAGGAGACTGCCGGTTCATATTACATTCTAGTGAATACATTATTTGATGACTAAGCTAATTTATTGGGAAGAAACAATTATTTGGCGGCTTAGAAGAATCAAAATTATTTATTATTTTTCCATAATTTTCTCTTAAACTTATTTGACCTCGTAAGCAATGACTTCAACGTTTCGTAGAATCCAAATCGTTAGTTTGTATTCCGTTTAGAACATAGAGAAAGCACGGCTAATTTCGTGATATTTATTTTTAAATTTACCACGAAATTATACCAGCAACAAATGTATTTTTGGTGGTATAATATAAACGGCAGAAGATATACTACAATACAGATTTTGCAATGACGTGAGCGGTTTTTGAAATCAACTTGAACAGTACCGGATTTAGGCCTAGGCAACATAGGCAGTTCCCTAAAATAGCCATTTCTAGGGGGCGGCATTTTTTGTCTCTCTCTTTCTCTTCCTTTCCTTTACTGTGAAATTTGTTTTTAAAACACTTATTGGTTCGTACTTTTCGAAGTTTGTTCTTGAAAGTAAAAGGAGTTTGTTCTTGAGAGTAAAAGGAAAGTAGCGGCCCTCCGAAGCTGCTGGCTCTCTCGACCGGCCTCCGTGGATTGTATTCAAGTGATGGAGAGCTTCTGCAACGGAACCCGAAGCAGACCTTCTCGGGGGAAAACTTCCGCCTCGGACTGTTAAGGGAGCCTTGGGAGGAGATTGCCGAAGCAGGAGTGGTACATGGACTCTGTTGGCTGTAGGGACCGGTCGTATATAGGGTCAAGTGGTTAGGTCAGTGCGCGTAGATGATCGGTGGGCACGCAACTCATCCTATATCGGGGGGTGTACAATAGACCTCAGGTCATAGTGCGTGTGATGTTCCCTCCCTCCTTCCTAACAAGGGGAAAAAAGGGAAAAAAGGGAAAAAAGGAAAGTGTTCAGCTGCATAGTTATATCGTAGTGCCGGTATCACATTATTATACTATGGATCTGCTTGTATAAACAAGAATGCATTGTTGAAAATCAAACTAGCTGTATATTTATTATTATCGCTAGGAATAGTAACCACAACTCTCAGTTACGATTGCAATATAATCTCTTTTCAGCATGTGCACTATATAATTCGATATGAAATGTTTATTGAGATTATTTTTCAATTTACTTTACACTTCCTATCGAATTAAGAAAAATCTCGTAATAATTTTATACCACGAACAAAACCAATTCTCAAAAACAAAGTACAGCCTGCTTTTCCCAAAATCAATTTTGTTTCAGGAATGAATAAGTTTGAATATGTTTATTTGTATCGAGTCTGATAAGCTTCGTCAGATCGACTTTGATGACATCATCAATGCTATCTCTGTGAAGAAAGTGCGAAGGAAATACAGTATTTATAATTCACAAGTAAGATGCATATATTTTGATTAGAGTAATTTATCGTTTTCTGAATTGTAACATTTCGTTTAAAACTAATTTAAACTAAACATGGCCTGTTTAGCTGCTCAAACTGTTTGAGGGAGTTGCGGGGGGCTAATTTTAGCACTGTCAAGGGGCGGTACTATACCTAAATCCGGCCCTGAACTTGAAGAGTTGTGATAATATATAAGAAATTATCTATATTCTATGGTTTTGAATTTATGAATGAATACACCATCCGATTTCCTTTGTTGAAACAAGAGTTTCTTGCTATGTTTTGTGGCACACATTTTCTTCAATGGTAAGTACTCACATTGTATACTTCTTGGCGAAAAATATACGCTTTTCAATGCACTCACTATGTAACAGATCCTTATCTTGGAAGGTTATTTTCTTAGCGTCTTTCTCATTCCTCGAGGTCAATTTTTTCTTCTTAAATTTTTTAGATGCTATAAGAACACTCTGTAGTGGAAGAAATATCAAATACATGAAACGTAAATATTTATGTGTGTATTCACAGCATCTGATATATTGTGAATGTTGCAGATGGCAGATATAAAATGTGGAAATAAATACAATATGAATGATATGAAAGAAGCGATTGATTGTCTTAAACAAAGGAAAAATGCCCAGAGAGACCTGGTCTTTTTCTTGGGAAGTTTGACGAGAATCAAGAGACCAAAGCAGCCGTCAATGAGAATAACATTTCCAGTCTCTAAAGTGTAAATGAGGTAGACAACGAAACAGCATCGTCTTCAGGAATGAAACAAACATCTGTGCTTAAAAAAAGAGCCCAATAATAAGCCTAATGATTTGCTGCCATCTTGCTCAGGAAATTTCGAGGACGGCAAGCATTGTGAAAGATTGATTCAGTGCATCTGTTGTGATCAGTGGTTTCATGAAACATGTCAAGGCCTTTCAAAATACCGAAAGAACTCTAATTGCTTGGGTTGTAAGTATGAATCTAACTGAGGAATTCAAAATTTGACTGAATATGCCTAAATATTTTGAATTTAAGTACTGTCACGAAATTATAGCAACCTTTCCAAAGTGCTAAAATTTTGGTTTATTTGTATTGCTTGTTTGTAAATATTGTACATACTAAATTTATATGAGATAAAAGTGTTGCAATGCAATTTCCTGAAATCTAATAATACAAGTACATTCAAAACATTTTTTTTTAATTTTGAACATTACTTTTGCACCAAAACCTTCAATCATTCATAGCGTTCTGTTCAAAGGCAGGTCTTTCACTGTAAACCCAGCATTCTCCAGTCTTTCCTATTTTCTGCCTTCCTCTTCGTCTCTGCATATGAACCATAGATCTTAATGTCGTCTATCATCTGATATCTTCTTCTGCCCCGAACTCTCCTACCGTTCACCATTCCTTCCAGTGCATCCTTCAACTAGTGACCCAGCCAATTCCTTCTCCTTTACGTGATCAGTTTCAGCATCATTCTTTTTTCACCCACTCTCCCTAACACAATTTCGTTTCTTATTCTGTCTGTCCACTTCACACGCTCCATCCTTCTCCATATCCACATTTCAAATGCTTGTAGCTGCTTCTCTTCAACTTCGTCGTATGTCCATGTTTCTGACCCATACAATGCTGCACTCCACACAAAGTACTACACTAGTCTCTTTCTTAGTTTTCTCCAGAGGTCCGCAGAAGATACTCCTTTTTCTATTAAAAGCCCTCTTTGTCATTGCTATTCTCCTTTTGACTTCTTGGCAGCAGGTCATGTTACTGCTGGAAGAAATGTTGGAATCTGAAGTGAAAGACAAATAGTAAAGATATGAAGTGCCTCTTAAAAAAATACACATTATCTTGAAACTTATGTTACTGAGTATTGGATTCTATGAAAAATTATTAACATAATGCCTGTATTAGTGTATAGTAACTACATTGTGAATATTATCAAGGTTATGTTTTATTTACAAATATTTTCCATTTTGTAATTTCATTACCAATTCTTGAAATTAAACTAAATTCTCTTGAAACATGACTGTATTGTAGAAGTTTTTATTTAAAAAAATACAACGATAAATTTTTCATATTTCATTACAATGAGATTATTACTCTTCATGACGGTATTAATATGAATTTTAGCACGGCCGAAATGATTATAGCTTTTATTTACTATTTTTTGGAGAAATTGTACACTTCTGTAAACTTGAGCTGAGCAGAAGGTTAGGTTTTATTTCCATTGGGATCCACTTCGATTTCGTTATCAATAAAATTTACAAATAATTTAAAATTGCATGACATATTTCCTGTTTCGAACAAACCTGATCTACGAATTCAATTTGGCATTAGGAAACATTACTTTTCCAAGAATTCACATCTCGGTTCACTATGACATCATACTGCATCACATGGCATTCAGAAATGTATGTAATCACTTAGTATTTTAGCGTCCTAAATACCACTGTTATAATCCCTGGCGCTACAGCCCGCGAAGGGACTAGACCGACCAGCCGGCTGCTGGCCTCACGCCCACATGCCGAAGCAGAGGTGGACGATCATCCAACCAGAATGGAGGTATCGTGTGGTTAGTACGATGATCACCCCAGCCGTTATAGCTGGTATTCGTATCCGGATTTCGCTACCTATCGTAGTTCCCCAAGTACATCACGATGCTGGGTGGGCACAGGTCCCATACACTGGCCGAAATTTCATGAGAAAATTTCTTCCCCGTGAGGACTCGAACCAGCGCGCATTCCGTAACGCGAGTCCTAGGCGGGATGCCATAGACCGCGACGCCACGGCGCGGGACAAATACCACTGTTACATTACATAAATTACTAGTAGTGCGTACCTGTTCCAAAATATTACTGTTCCATCAATTACTAGTCAACTGTGCGAGATACCACTGTGGACCTTATAGTTACACACAAGTTACATATGGTACTGCTATTTCGGAACTGTTATTTGGAAGCTAGTATTTTCAAGGAACTGGAACAGTTGGAACTGTTACGAGAAAATAACTTTTGTGCGAGATCGTGCGTATTTGCTTGGTTTCCGCACAAAACCAATCCGCGGAAAGTCTAAAATTCCACATTCAGTATTCCCAACCTAACACACATAACAATTTCCCTCTTCTTACCGCTTAAGTGACATATTGATTTTACTGCTTTAGGCTTTTAACATATTATTTTTAGAGACGTTCAATATAGTAATAATTATAAATTGGAAACTTACCCTGCAATTTCACCTAAATTACACTGTTAATTATTGTTTTTAAATATTTGCAAAAATTAAGTAAACTCTACAACTCCACTGAAGTTACTGCATTCGTGATGCAAGTAACATTAAGGAAGCCGTGAAAAAATCAACAAGATTCCAGACTCATCATAAACTGGGGGGGAAAAAAAAGGACAGACTATATCACGGCCTGCTGGAGTATAGTAAACACAGAAAACATTTTAAAGCAACAATGTTGAAGATAGATATTTTTGTCTTGCAAATTTGCCGTCATTGAAAAAAAAACCAAGATGGAGATTTCATTGCAACTAATTACAAATTCCTCTTTCAGATATATAATAAACGATCTTCGCACAAAATAATGTACGATACACGAGCGGTATCTTTTCTTTCAATTCTAGAAAATTAAAAAAGCTCAACTACGTTTTGCTTTTTCAAACTTTTCCTGGAACATGAAAACTTCAACATACCGCTCTTGTAACGCATATTACTATTCCCATCTCTACTTAGCTGTGGTAATTATAAGAACAAGAAATGAAAACGCATTGAGAGATAGCTTGGCGAGAAATTGTTGTTGATGTGATATAGGAATTAGTGAATGGATATATCTTCGATCATGTAATCTTATCCATTGCATTGGAGACGTTTCAAGGAAAAATGCAATGTGGTCATATTTTCGGACGTTTCAGATGAAACGTGTGCAGGCATAATGAACCGTCGTACTGAATTAGAGTTTAAATCTTTTAGTAAAATAGTGCTGTAATGCAAAAAACGATTTCATATAAAAAACTGACTTTACAGGATGTGTAATTTACGAACATTTAGATGGTGTTTCGGTAAAGGGAGATAACTCATAAAAATGAGTTTTGGAATAAATAAAAATGAAACTTTGGATTCTTATTGCAAATAATTTTCTACGCAAATAAAATACATCAAATGCTAGTATTATTATGTTTTTTGCAATTCCATTTGTAGAATTTAACGTGTGTTTTCTCTTCGGAAAGAAAACCCCATTTGCACAAAAAATGACAACCATCTTTACACGAACATAATCTATCCTATTAGTACAAATTTCGGAGCACGTCAACATTCTCATACACACAAAAAAACATAGTTGCCATGACTTATGTCTCGAATTACTGAGTATGTGACAAGGAAGAAATTCCGTTTTTTACTTCAGTAATATTTTCCTTCATTTAATTTTTATGGTCATATTTTATACAGTATGAAAGCAATGCAAAGTGTACATATTATTTCTTAACAAGCCTTTTTCAGCCTTTCATTTCCACGATAGGTTATTTAAGACGAGTAGCCACAAGTTCTGCCGCAGAGCCATAGAGCTGGATCTTGATTGCTTAATAACATAACTCTAAAACGCTAGAGGAAGTACTATATTAAAACGTGTCCATAGAATTTGTGTATCCTTCGTAAAACTGACGGACAGGACCGATTTAGCAACTCTGCAGGAAGTATTAACACGGCAGCGGTAGTAAGGAAGCTAATTTCCTGTTCTTGGAGAAACTTTTCAATCTGACGGTGAAGAGAGAAAAGATCGAAACTCCACAAATGAAGGCGAAGCAGCAATCCAAAGAAAAGTCAACATGTAAACGTGACCAACTAACCAACAATAACGTATTTAACCTTGTAGAAGAAAATAAACTTAAGCACAGAAGCATTTTAATTATAACATTATTGACATTATCATTATTGTTACTAGTCGTACTCTTATTTTGAAAGCAAAATTCCCGTAGAAGAAAATAAGCATTTTGATGCCATATCCAGGACAAGATATAAAAATAGTAAAATAAGAAATATATACAGAGTGGAAGTGATAACTCTGAAGACTGAAGGGGACAATGGAACACATTAATAGTACATTATGTAACGAGCCTATAATGATGATAATTAAGACGCAAGTATGTTTGTTTATGAAACGAGCGCAAGCGAGTTTCATAATTTTCATACGAGCGTCTTAATTACCATTATAGGCGAGCTTCATATGACTTTTTATGCTCGACCATATTTCTAACTTGAAATTATTCAGAATTATTCATTTTACTTGTATCTAACTGAAGAGCGGAACTGACCTAGTGCAATACCTCGTAAATTGTGAGATGTGAGCAGACGCGAAAGTATTGATTTTTTCCGAGGAACAGATCTCCACATTGACCTTGATAGCCTATAACCTACAGAGTAAACTAAATATTAACCTTGATATAACCTTGAAATTAAATTAGACATTGAAAAACGAGATGACAAATTAAATTTATTTGAATATTATTTACAATTAACGCTAATTATTACAGTAATAGAACATAACCTTCTGCGACAATATTGGATTTCCAGCCTCCGTGACGTTTCCCTCGCTGTCTTTCGATGGCATATCCGAGAATAATCGAAAACCTGAACTTTAATGAATAGGTGTACTTTAATGACATGCATTAAAGGACTGCTACCAGGTGTATAATTACTACATTTCGGCATGGTCGAGCATAAAATAAACAAAAAAAGTATTATGCGTTTTGTAATTTAATCATTAAATATGAAAAGGTAGTAAGTCCCAGTTTTGGCAAAAAACAAGTTAGGAGTAGAGTGATACTAATTTAGGTATGCTCTTTCATTCTGCATGAAAAGGGAACAGGTCCCGCATTCCCTTTGTCTAGATTTCAACACTTTAGTTTTCATGTTTACTTTGAAAACGAACTTAGTCCGCGACTAGTTCCCTTCTCTTAAAAAATTCAAGTTTGTTGTTCTTGTCATCTAGAGGAAAAATATGTGACATAAGTAAAATGGCGTCAAATGATGAATGTAGTGTTTCTTCAATCTTGCAAAACGCTAGAAATATGTTGTAAACAGTGATCACTACAAGCAAAATCGAATAAAAAATGGCTAAAGTCAAGGGCGTATGTAATAACCAACAGCTTTCAATGTTTCTATGTGTTACACTCTGCTATTGTTCGTAAATTGCCATACAATAAACCTTTTGATTTCAATAATAGAGATAACGATTCCTTTCATAACTTACATTTATTTTATTTTTATTGTTTTTGCGAAATTTGGTATGAAGTTAGATTAGTTGTAATTATGATAATTAATGATAACGGTAGTAATATTAATAACTGTTGTTTTACTATTTTATTATTAGTAGTATTATTTTTGCTTTCTTTGAAGTTTCAAACTTTGTATAGTTATAGCACAAATAGCCGTACGGGCTCGTGCGAAGGATCTTGTGTACATGAGTTTGTATAATTTATTGTGTGTCAATAAATGCACTTCATTCATTCATTCACGATACATTTCGTTTAATATTTTTACAATATATTCGTTAGATATGAATATGTTAGGAGAAAATCCACACACGATTAGGGGAAACGCGAAAATTCTAGTTGAAGCAAGTAAAGAGATTGGGTTGGAAGAAAATCCCGAAAAGACTAAGTATATGATTATGTCTCGTGACCAGAATATTGTACGAAATGGAACTATAAAAATTGGAGATTTATCCTTCGAAGAGGTGGAAAAATTCAAATATCTTGGAGCAACAGTAACAAACATAAATGACACTCGGAAGGAAATTAAAAGCAGAATAAATATGGGAAATGCCTCTTATTATTCGGTTGAGAAGCTTTTATCATCTAGTCTTCTGTCAAAAAATCTGAAAGTTAGAATTTATAAAACAGTTATATTACCGGTTGTTCTGTATGGTTGTGAAACTTGGACTCTCACTTTGAGAGAGGAACAGAGATTAAGGGTGTTTGAGAATAAGGTTCTTAGGAAAATATTTGGGGCTAAGAGGGATGAAGTTACAGGAGAATGGAGAAAGTTACACAACACAGAGCTGCACGCATTGTATACTTCACCTGACATAATTAGGACCATAAAATCCAGACGTTTGAGATGGGCAGGACATGTAGCACGTATGGGCGAATTCAGATATGCATATAGAGTGTTAGTTGGGAGGCCGGAGGGCAAAAGACCTTTGGGGAGGCCGAGACGTAAATGGGAAGATAATATTAAAATGGATTTGAGGGAGGTAGGATATGATGGTAGAGACTGGATTAATCTTGATCAGGATAGGGACCAATGGCGGGCTTATGTGAGGGCGGTAATGAACCTCCGGGCTCCTTAAAAGCCAGTAAGTAAGTAAGTAAGTAAGTAAGTAAGTAAGTAAGTAAGTATTCGTTAGATATGAAAGGGGAACAAGTCCCCGTACAAAAATTTTTGGTTTATGTAATAAGTAATAACCAACGGCTTTCAATGTGTCTGTATGCTACACTCTATTATTGTTGATAAATTGGCATACAATAATGTTTTGATTTCAATAAGAGAGATAAGGATACATTTTCTTTAATATTTTTCAGAACATATATTTTTTTATTCAATGCAGTGGCACTTGACTGGAGCCATTGGCCGTAAAATGGCAATTAAAACTAAAATGAAAGATAAAAAACAAAACAAAAACACACAGAAACAAAAACAAACAAACAAAACAACATAAAATGAACAAAGTACAAAGTGAATTTTTCAGAATATATTTCGTTAGATATGAAAGGGGGAAAAGTCCACACATAAAAATTGTTTCTATAGGGCAGGATAAATGAAGAAACACACATTTTTTTTTTTTCATAAATACCTTCTGTAGTCGTGACTGGTTCATAGAAATAATTTCGATGCAATTTCTTTATATTTCGTTGTGTGCAGAAGTTATTTGTGCTTTTATCAAAACTAACTGAAGGTGACTTATTCACTTGTCGTATTACTGAATCAATTAAGTGCAAGAAAATTAGGCTGAAAGTATGCGTAACTTGGCAACTGCGCATCGCCTACTCACGAATACACAAGAATTCAGGTCTGAATAGCAGCATTTCTTCTCTTAGTCACTGCAACAGAGATGCCAAACTTCCTAATGGCAGGGAGTAACTATTCTTATTAATCCTTTTATTTAATTTGCAAGAAAAGAATCTACTTTATTTAAAAATAATAATGAAGTGATAAACCATTCCTTAATAGTTTCTCTAATGATAAGAGTAAAAATCAGACAGTATTTATCGAGTAAAATAATGTTAACATTTAGGGAAAAATTATATTTCTTTCTTCTTTTTTTTTTAAGTATTCATTTGGGACTATATGCAATTATAAATTTTTATTGTACTCTTATCCAAGGAATGCCCTTGCACCAGATTTATTTTTGTTTGTAATTGAGGAATACGGTTATATACTTTCAGAATGGGTTTGCGCCAACGATATTCTATTTTTTTTTGGTGAAGTTGGTAGAGATCGCATACGAAAACTGGTAACATACGCATAAAATTTCTTGATAAAACGAACCCCAAAATATAGCCCGATTATTTAGTCCTGACAGCTCAACGACGCGAAAGAGGGGAAGTAGTAGGAGCAGTGGAGAGAGTTCCGGAGTAGAGAAAAGGGCGAGCGGTCGGTAAAGGAATGCAGTACAGCTTAACTGTACTGGAAACACAACGCTATACCTCATGCGTGACATGCGATCGCTCTGACTGCAGGCGACAGACTAACCTGAACATCCCTTGGCGTAACTTAATGGACTCGCCTGACCCAGGCGCACATTGCCGGCGACTGGCAGGACTAAATTATCGTACTGTACTGTACGAGACAACAAATCAAAAACGGAGATGCAGTCGTATCATATGTGACATTCGAAATCTATGCTTCCATTAAGTGATAAGGCTACATCTTAATCGCTGCGGAAACAATGGATGATTTAATAGTTTGTGTGAAGAATTGAATCATACGAATCGCATTACGAGTATACAGAAAAATGCTTGTAACAGTATGTTTATGACGATATCATTATTCAGTGATAGGGAAGAAACACTGAAGAATGAATAGCTTTTGCACGTTTCGCCAGACCGAAGGCGAAAAGAACTTAACAGACAATTGACACAAAACTCCATTCCAGCACAAAATATAAAATGACGTGTGTCAGCTATCGATTTCTTTATATTGTTTCCGAAGCACTAAAAATACGTTGTAAGGATTCTCGTGTTTTATACTGGTATCTGTATTATTTAGAAGAAAGGAAAAAAAAATTCTACTTATTAATAATAATAATAATAATAATAATAATAATAATAATAATAATAATAATAATAATAATAATATAATAATAATATTAATAATAATAGTATAATAATATTAGTAGTATAATAATAAAAGTAGTAATAATAATAATAGTAATAATAATAATAATAATAAATTCGTGGCGCTACAGCCCTTTAAGGGCCCAGACCGACTAGCCAGCTGCTGGTCTCAAGTCCACATGCCGAAGCAGAGGTGGACGATCAACCAAAGAGAATGAAGCCCTATAACAATATTACAATTCTTAAAATGCTAATAATAACTATATAATAATAATTATGGGAAAAAACGGTTTATCATTATAAACAACTGAGTACAACTGTATTCGCCTAAAATATGCAGCATATAAAAAAGCTAACAGGTCTACCATAATGAAATATTTGAACTAAAAAATTAATTTAAGTAAAACTTTGAGAGTCAATTATGTAGATGATTGTGAATGATACGCGCAGAATCTTTTAAAACTGATAAACACATGAACTTCTAAAGGATCATACGTAATTTTAATTATATTCTTCAAATAATAAAATTATGAACTTGGGAACAGCTGCCTATGCTCTTAACGATAATGTAACGACTTTCCTCTCGGTCTAGGAGATATAATATCTGCTGGATAGATCAAGAATTCAGGTTTCGTAAGTACTTTTTTTTCTTCTTCAGATCAAAATTAGTTGCGTTCTCTAAGAAAGTGTCCATGCTGGCAGTGTGATAAAAATTCTACTTCTTCCGACTATGTTCCAAATTTTCTCTTTGATGGTAAAACTTGTTTAATTGATTTTGAAGAAATGTCATCAGAAGGAGTAATCAAGATAAATGCGTTCTAACTAGCAAAATATCGTGATGATATAAACATGACGTAAGATCAGAACTTGAGATGATAAAGACTAAACACAAGGAAGGACCATGCTTCCGATACTTTCCAAAACAAGATTCTATCTTCACTTTCTTTGCCGTGATGTAACTCGAATCTGTTTGATTTATAACGTATAACATTGTCGAATTAAACGCGTCAATCAGTCAATTAATCAAATACATAAATCAATTAAACAAACCAGTCAATCAACTAGTCAGTATGTAGTCACACAAACCGCAGACAATTAGTGGCCTGTATCAAAAGTCGCCGTTAGTAACTATTATTCAATGGTCGTCGAGAAAGCTAGGTGTTTCATTGTTATTATTGTATTATTGCATAATATATTATCCTAGCCCATTATTTGCTAACCACTGCTAGCTAGCAAATAATAATAATAATAATAATAATAATAATAATAATAATAATAATAATAATAATAATAATAATAATAATAATCATAATCATAATCATAATAATAATAATAATTTATCTAATTTGTTCTTTGCCTTGGAATGCCATAACCTAGGTTTTTTCAATGGATATTTTAAAATTGTATTGTTGACATATTTTATGAAATTTAAAAATATTCTTTTGCAGTTTGTCTTCTGTACTTTCTACTATTACCGTCGTTAGCATAGGGAAATGTTTTCAAGTAATTTTTAATTGTTATTGCAAATATTTCAAGGTATTTTCTAATTTCTATATTTTCAATTTTGTCTTCCCTTGTATAGCCTTTAAGAGAATGTAAAAATTTCATTTCTGCTGCTGTTATCTTATATAGATCTTGGTTTTTTTTCTGTATCCAGAATTCAGAAGCACAGAGTGAAACTGGCACTGCTAGTATTTTATAGTAAAATTTTAATTCTGTCTCTTTGTTGCTTTGTCATTTAGTGATCATTTTATCGTTCCACATATTCCTTGAAATTTTGCTATATTATTCATTATGCCTGTGTCATAATGAAATGAATATAATTATAAAATGAATTACTAAACTTTTTGACTTTGTTTTCTATTGATATTTTGAATCTAATTTGTTGTTTAACAAGGACTGCGATAACCTTGGATTTTTAATGGACATTTCAAAATTTTATTGTAGACATATTTTATGTACTTTTTCAGTTCTCCCTCTGTACTTTCTACTTTTACCGTTGTCAGCATATTGATATATTCTCAAGTAATTTGCACTTGTTATTGCAAATATTTCAAGGTCTTGTATTATTTCTACAGTTTCAATTCTGTTTTCCCTTGTACAGTCTCTAACAGAAAGTAAAAATTTTTCTTCTGCTCCTGTTCTTTTAATAGTATTTGTTTCTTCTGTATCCATGATTCAGAACTGTAGAGTACATTCTCTGTTAAATACGAATCTGCTCAGTCAAAATCAAATATTGTTTAATCTCGAGTACCTCAGGGTAGTATTTTGGGACCGCTGCTTTTTATTCTATATACATCGGATTTTCCAACTCAAGATCACTTAACAATAGCCATTTTGTTGATGATGATGATGCCATCCTTAGTAAAGGTACTTGTGAATCAGCAGCAGAACAACTGAACATTTTTGTGAAAAAATTTCCACATGGTGTAAGCAATGGCGAGTAATTATGAATCCTCAAAAATCAAATTTACTTATAAGAGAAACACTGTAAATTATGTGGTTCAGAAGTACCAATGGCTCAATCTGTCAGATATCTTGGATTAATCTTAGATAGCAAACTTACTTGGCATAACCACATATCGGCTATTGTTAAAAGAATTAGACACAGAATCTACCTGCTAAAACACATTATTCAAGACAGGTCTCCATTGCCTCTACACTAGAAGAGACTTATCTGTATTTCAATTGTGCGCCCTGTGTGGCAATATGGATGTTCAATTTGGGGATCTGCTTCTGCATCGCAAATAAGAAGAATACAGGTCATGGAAAGTCGCTATTTGAGGCTGATGTCTGGTGCACCTTGGTATATCAGCAACAAAAACCTGCACGATGATCTCTGTATTCCTGAGGTGATGGAGGTTCTAAGACAGAGCTACATCAGACTGTATAACTCCTTTCTAAACCACATGAATCCGCTATTTCAAGTCATTGTCACTAATCCACCGCAAGATCCAGCACATAGAAGACTAAAAAGAAAACATCATAGTGATATGAGGCTATAGACATAAACAAGTGTCAAGTTATTTTATTTTATTTTTGTTTTTCCTTTCTCTGTTCTTCCCAACTATAATGTATTTATGTACAATAAAGTTTACTAGATTATAACAAAAAATCTGTAGAGTAAAACTGATAGTGCTAATGTTTTATATAATTTTAATTCTATCTCTTTTCTTGTTTTGTTAGGTAGTGATTGTTTTATCGTTCAACATATTCCTTGAAAGTTTGCTGTCTTATTTATTATATTACCTTTGATTGAGATTCCGGTTGATATGTACATCTATTATCAGGTAATACATTCACTTGACGATATGTGGTAGAGGAGGAACAATTATTATTGTTTGTATGCATCTGAAGTTTTATTAGTGTAATATGTAGCTAATCGTCGATGTATGCAATGGAGGAGGAAAGGAATTGGCGACCCTACTCTCTCTCTCTATATATATATATACACTCATTATATCTGTCATAGTCCCACCACGGCATGGCGCGTCCTCACGTTGCGGATAGAGGAGACGGCCTCCAGATATGGAGGGTAGCTGTGAATATATTGAATAAGCAGTCGTGGACAGCCGATAAGGGGTGGTCCTCCAGCTTGCGGGTTGGGCTAAGGGCTAACAACCCATCACCATAGAAAACAGCTTGTTACGAATCCCTACAATAAGCCTCGGAATAGGACTGATTCTCTGGCACGACCACAACAGTTACACAACGCAGAACTGCACGCATTGTATTGTTCACCTGACATAATTAGGAACATTAAATCCAGACGTTTGAGATGGGCAGGACATGTAGCACGTATGGACGAATCCAGAAATGCATATAGAGTGTTAGTTGGGAGACCGGAGGGAAAAAGACCTTTGGGGAGGCCGAGACGTAGATGGGAGGATAATATTAAAATGGATTTGAGGGAGGTGGAATATGATGATAGAGACTGGATTAATCTTGCACAGGATAGGGACCGATGGCGGGCTTATGTGAGGGCGGAAATGAACCTTCGAGTTCCTTAAAAGCCATTTGTAAGTAATTACTGTAAGTATATCTGTCATAGTCCAATAAGATATTTTATTTATTTATTTATTTATTTATTTATTTATTTATTTATTTATTTATTTATTTAACCAGGTAGAGATAAGACCATCAGGCCTTCTCTTCCCCTCTACCAGGGGATTACAACTACAATATTAAGAATAAAATTACAATTATAATTACAATCACATCCTAGGTAATGGAAAATGAGTTGGTAGTTCGATTACTTGGTTTTCTATATTTTGGATCTAATTTGGTGTTTGTCGTGAAATGCCTTCATCTTGGTTTTTTCAATGCATATTTTAAAATTCTGTTCTTGACATGGTACTTGAATATGAAATCCAAATTTGTATTACAAAATTATTATTTGAAAGGAAAATTTACTTTATATAAATCAATATAATATTCCAGTTACGAATCTATGATTGTTCAGACCGACTATAAACGTTCCTCGAATAAGAAAAAGGATTCGTTTGCAGATTGAATTATGTTAGCGTAGTATGATTATATTTTCATGTTGAAGCAATATTATGTCACACAACACTGATCACTAATGAGCACGGAGCTTGTCAGGTCATAAACCTAAACAAACCGACGCTGATCCCATAAAACAGTCTTGTCTCAAGGGACTAATGTTTTACGACGGACATCGCTACACAGCTGCATTTGGGAGGAATAACGCAGCATATCTCATCGGCATGTTGTCCCCCAGAGTTGCACATAGCGCTGTGGTGTCCACAGCGTGGGGCGTAGTTGAGTCAAATCGAGGCAAAAGCGAGTCGAGGAATTCTAATTTCATAAAGTGCTCCGTACTAAATAAACAGAAATGTCGTTACAATATGTCTCTGCCTTCTAAGTTACGGATTCTAATTCTTATTTCAAAGTTATTTCGAATTGAAAATTTTCATACACTTAGCGAGATTTCAACCGAAGTCCACATTGAAATTTTTACCTGAGCGTTACATTTTTCGATAACTCTGACAATTTTCACACGAAAGTCCATATTTTGATTCTTATCGCGACATTGTAGTCCTCATTGGATAATTGGAGGTCCAACGAAAAGTAAAATCTGCCGTCAGGCATCCAAATTTTGTCAATGTCCTATATAATATAAGGAGCTACCTATTAAATACTTACTTACAAATGGTTTTTAAGGAACCCGCAGTTTCATTGCCGCCCTCACATAAGCCCGCCATCGGTCCCTATCCTGTGCAAGAATAATCCAGTCTCTATCATCATATTCCAGCTCCCTCAAATACATTATTTTATTAACCTACCATCTACGTCTCGGCCTCCCCAAAGGTCTTTTTCCCTCCGGTCTCCCAACTAATACTCTGAATGCATTTCTGGATTCGTCCATACGTGCTACATGCCCTGCCCATCTCAAACATCTGGATTTTATGTTCCTAATTATGTCAGGTGAAGAATACATTGCGTGCAGTTCTGCGTTATGTAACTTTCTCCATTATCCTGTAACTTCATCCCTCTTAACCTCAAATATTTTCCTAAGAACCTTACTCTCAAAAACCCTTAATCTCTGTTCCTCTCTCAAAATGAGAGTCCAAGTTTCACAACCATACAGTCGGTAATATAACTGTTTTATAAATTCCTACAGCAGACTAGATGACAAAAGCTTCTCAACCGAATAATAGCAGGCGTTTCCCATATTTATTCTGCGTTTAATTTTCTCCAGAATGTCATTTATATTTCTTACTGTTGCTTCAAGATATTTGAGTTTTCCCCACATTTTCTAAGGATAATTAAATTAATAAATGAATAGAATAATGGATCATTAATCCCAATAATGATTGATCGTTTATTAAATACATCACCATATACATGGATGTACATGTCACTAGAATACACTGTTAAAAATACATTATAAATTAAAAACGAATAATAGATTATTAAATTCATTCAATAAGATATATCTAAACAACAATAAAATTACTGGATGATTTATTACAATGTTTTGAATTAAGTTGTAAGTCTTTAGAATCTACTCGAATTGTTGTAAACAGCTGTTGAAGTTTGTGATATGAACTGACAAAGCGATAATGGTGACTACTCAATTATAAACCTTTATGCCTGTTTTGGGTTAGGATATATTATATAATGTGTTTTGTTTGCGCCATTTTCATTTTAATCTGTGTATTCATTTGGAGAGTGATTGGATCTAATCATAGGTGAGGGGGCTGAAACCTACGAAGTAGGACTTGTTTTACACAGCATGTACGGTCTAAAGACTCGTGCATTGGATTTAAGAGAAAATTATGATAATATAGTACATATGTATGTATAATATTGCTCAATAAATCCATCTATGTATCTACTTTATCGTCTTTCTTTCTTTCTTTCTTTCTTTCTTTCTTTCTTTCTTTCTTTCTTTCTTTCTTTCATAACTTACGTCGTATCCTAGGAAATTGAAGTGTGATACTATTATAATAAGCTTATATTATTATGGTTTATCATTATTTTGGAACGTACAGGACATCTTACCATTAAATCTCCATATATTTCATTGGAGGGTAAACTGATACATCTGAGTCTACAGAAAATGTAGGTACCGTAAGGTATCCACTAAGATACAGATGTCTACCACCATGATGATATGAAAATGTTGTTGAAGATTTACAAGAATAATTTGAAATAATTAAATAATTGTATTAACATTATGCAATGTATCTCTTAAACTAAAATATTTACTGAGAGTAGATGGTTTTATGATTTTGGCAATGATGAGACATTGGTTTAATGTTAACAGTGAAAATACCGAAATATTATGTATGTATGTATGTATTTATTCACACTGCAGTGACAGTGGTAACTAATTACCAGGGAAAGGATTTATATGTAAATACATATTTACTTATAAAGCTAATATAATTTATATTTTGCATTATCTTTATGTTTCACAATGTGTAGGGTTGAAAAATCCTACTTTTATTTTCCATATTTTTCCATATTTTAGAGTTTAGTACATATTTTCGTTAATTTCCATATATTTTCCATATTTCATATAAAACAGTCCATATTATATTAGGTTTAACAATAAAACAAAACAAAATTCCATTAACTTTTAAAAATACATTTCAACAATAGAGATTTAAACACATGTTCAGTAATCCCTTTAACATCAGAGTTATTTGAAAATTAGCAGTCCTATCAACAATGGGAAAGTAAGTTACAAAACTGTATTAATTTAATTTAAAATTTTTAACAGACTTCAGTTGTGCAGCTCAACAGTTAAATGCCAGTCAGAGTACACATAGGTTCAGTTTTGTAAATCATACTATAAAGACGGTAAATATGCCAAAAGTACGTCATTCAGTCAATTTAAAATCAAAACTAACAAGTTACATTTCAGAATTTAAAGAAGATGGTTTATCAACTGACAATAAAATATTATTTTGTAATTTGTGTCAGTGTGCAGTATCATCTACACAAAAGTTCCTGGTGCAACAACACATTACAACTAGTAAACATCAGGCCAACAAACAACTAAATTCCAAGCAGAGACAATTGTTTTTAACACAACCAACAACATCGAATGTAAGATCTGAGTTTAACATCGACCTGTGCCGTTCTCTCATCTCTGCTGATATTCCTCTCTACAAACTAAAGAATAAGGTCTTCAGGGAATTCCTTGAAAAATATACTCAACATACAATCCCGGATGAGTCAACACTTAGGAAGACGTATGCTCCATCCATCTACGATGAGACAATACAGAAGATAAGAGATGAAATTAAAGATAGTTCAATTTGGGTTTCCATTGATGAGACTCCCGACAAAGAAGGTAGACTTGTTGGTAATGTAGTTATCGGTTTGTTAAGTGAACAATATTCTGAACGAATTCTTTTACATTGTGATGTTCTAGAAAAGTGCAATAACAAAACTATAGTTAAACTGTTCAACGAAGCTATGGGTATCCTGTGGCCAAAGGGTATTATGTACGATAATGTGTTATTCTTTATTAGCGATGCTGCCCCTTATATGGTCAAAGCTGGACAAGCATTATCTGTTGTATATCCTAAATTGACTCATTTTACTTGTGTGGCGCATGCATTTCATCGTGTGGCAGAAGTGGTCAGAGACAATTTCCCTAAAGTAGATTTGTTGATTTCATCAGTGAAAAAAGTATTTCTCAAAGCTCCCAGTAGAGTTAACGTGTTGAAAGAAATGTACCCTGAAATTCCATTGCCACCAAAGCCAATTTTAACTAGATGGGGTACATGGCTAGAAGCAGTTGAATATTATGCCGAACATATAGACTCTATTAACAATGTTCTCCTTGCATTGGACTCTGAAGATGCAGTCTCAATTGATACTGCGAAAACAGTTACCTGTGACATAAGTGTGAAGAATGACTTAGCTCACATTCAGCATACATTTTCATGCATCATAAAAACGCTCAAAAGTCTCCAAAATAGGCACCTTTCACTATCTGAAAGTTTTGAAATTATAAATAGTACTGTGGAACAACTGAATCGTGGTAGAGGTAAAGTTGCAGATGCAGTAAGAGCTAAGGTGGACACTGTACTTTCAAAAAACCCTGGATATGAAGAACTACAAAAGGTTGTTGCTGTGATGAGTGGTGAATCAACAGTGAAGATTAACTTGGACTTATCCCCAGCAGACATTGTGAAATTGAATTATGTACCAGTTACTTCTTGTGACGTCGAACGCTCTTTTAGTCAGTATAAATCTATCCTCAGAGACAATAGAAGAAGATTCACTTTTCAGCACTTGAAAGAAATGTTTGTAACCTATTGTTATGGTAACAGACAATAAAAATTGTGTTTTGTTGAAACTACATTGGAAGATAAGGTACGTCCATTATATTTTTTGTTTAGTTTGATTAAAATGTACCAATATTTAACGTACATAGTCATTTTTTTATAATTTTAAGTCCATATTTAATTCCATATTTTGGTAAAAATCCATATTTAATTCCATATTTTGGTAAAAATAACTACATATATATTTACATATTTCATATATTTTTAGTCCATATAAATCCGTTCCCTGCTAATTACACTCAATAATGACAATTAATAATAAACACAACTAATAAAAATAATAATTAATAATAATAATAGTAATAATAATAATAATAATAATATAAAAATAAGAATAATAACAAGGGGCATCCTAAATTAAATGAAGCATGGTCACTTAAAATAACATTTAAAGTAAATCTAATTTGTATCTTAACCCTAAGTTCGAACTAAGACCCACGAGTGTGACAGGTTCATACGTACACAAGTACCTTTCGGCACTACACTTATTTCGCTGTCAACTCACTCAATGCACTGATTCTACCTGATTTCACTAACACTTCTAACCATTTCACTGTTAAAATACTTTGCACAGCCACTTCACTGAAACCAACACACTTCACTTACACAATAGACTTCACTGACACTACACACTTCACTGACACAACACACTTCCTCACTGATAGAACACTTCAAATAATAAGATATCAATTACACCCTTTAATTAGTTACTATCGTCTATTAGTAAAGTCCTTAAGCCTATTTTTAAATACATTTTTGATAATTGGTAAAGCCTTTAGTAAGTCTTACAGAACATTTTTCATGTCTCCAAAAATTGAAAATAGTGATCGTTGCTTAATATTCAGCTTGGGAGGTCCAAGAAGAATGTGGATTGTAACCGAGACAACACGCACGTCTTCGAGCCTCGTTTCTTTCCGGAAGCTTTGTGTCAGAGACGCGGGTTCATATGTAGTCTGACAGGTCAGAGCATAGCTGTGGTACGGGTACCTACGTTTGCAACAGTTCTCATGTTTCCTCCATCCGCCGAGTTAAAAGGTAATTCTACCGGACGCTTCACTTTGAGACGTGCCGGACTTCTTCACAAGTGGGAATTGGAATTCTGCGCCCTTCGACGCGGCTCTTTGCTTGTTTCAAGACATTCCTTCAGAAACTGCGGGAAAGCAAGTGGGGAAGAACCAGTAGTGACCGGTGATCGAAATCCTCGGTGAGGACCAGTTTAAGTGCCTCCGACAGGGAATGTTTATTTATGATATTTATTATTATTGTTATTATATTAATATCATTATTACTGTATTATTATTACTATTAATGAAAAATAATATTTTCACCCACCAAATAAACTGTTATGCTGTGAGTTTCAGTGATTGTTTCAGTGTGATGAAGCAACCCATATTATGTGTTGAAATTCCCCTTTCTTTCTTTCCTTTTTATCTCTTTCCTTTGACAGCAAAAACAAGATCAACAGAGATGTTCATTTTGCACTACATTACCACTTAACCATTTATGATGCCCATACGAGGATGCAATAGAAACTCGCGTTTTAAGATTATCTGTCAGAAGAATTGTCAGCGATGTCGTAGGTATCTCGGTAGGCTCTCTCTTTATTTGAAACTTCCTTTCTTTCAATATTATTTCTTCTCGAAAAGACACTCTAAGAATAAATTAACTACACCAGCATTATTTCTCGTATTTGTTTCTGTTTATATTTTTCCGAAATACATAACAGCTTTGGCCCACATTCACTACTGTAGGCCTACTACGAAGTACAATAGTACAACACCGTCTCTTAAGTCATAAACTAAGACATAAGGGGAGAGAATAGTGTGGGTCTCTGCCTGCCAAAGAGCTGGAATTTTTGTTATTTATGGCCTATTTAGGAAGACAAGTCACCATTGCTATTCCCATCCCACTCTACCCTTGAGGCCGCCACATGGATGGTGGGAGTGAAACCTGACCTGGTCCCGAGGCCGGACGAATTGTGCCTCAGCTACAACATTTTAAGCGCAAACTCAAAGCCCACGAAAAGACACGAAATGTAGAGACCAGACCCGGCACGAGCGATCCTGGCCTCAGGAAAAAATTTACAGCAAAACAGGTCTATATACAACACAAGCCAGACCAGGCACGAGCGATCCTGGCCTCAAGAACAAATTTTACTGCAGAACAGGTCTATATACATCACAAAGTTTTCAAATGCTTCTACAGCGATATATGCTTCATTCAAATAACTAATACATTACATAAAAACACAAAATTTGATTTCAGTTAAGCCAAGTGACTGAGGCCCGACCTCACTTGCCTCAGTCAATCAGCCGCCACTGGGAAGAAAGTCGTAGATACGAAGTAGAATCCATCAAGAATTCGAATAACTCCCGTAGCTGTAGATACCCCGTCTGCTTGCGGTAACCAATCTCAGGACTTAAAATAAACGAGTATTAAATATTGTTGTTACCTTACTCATTTTTCGAATAATATTTCATTTATCGTTACCATCGTGTTTAACAATTGTGCTGCCCGTTACCTGGCTTCATCCTCTTATCATTATGGATCAACATTATAATTACATAAGCAACGGATCTCCCGGATCATATTATTAGCATAGCATATTGATTGATTGAACTGATTGATATGGGAGGGTCATGACGACCCACCACTTAGACCATTCTCTGGTCCATTGCACTAAACCCCCCAGCTGTTAACTTACGGAAGAGTGTTCATGATCTATTCCAATATGAACCCACTTTACACAAATATAATGCTTTACTAGTTTTATTACATAACTTTGGTTCTATTCCAAATTGCGTTTTTGTCAGTATGTTGCTATGTACTAAAACAATCTGTTAAAAAACACCCGATGTGAAGTAATGAAAAACTATAATATTTCTACCGTAAATAATTTGCAATCTGCACTTCTTTTCAATAGTTACTAAACAATTAAAGTTAGATCAAAAGTCGCCCCATCAGTGGCTAAGTGATCACAACTTCAGCCTATCATGCAGGCAGTCTGGGATCGATTCCCGGTCATTAAAAAGTCCATAGTGACGTTTGTGGCAGTTGGTGTTTTTCTCAGGGCTCTCCCGTTTTCCCATATTAGGCATCCGAATCATTCCGTCAACATTTCTCCATTTTGTCATCATTACATAGAATTCCTCGGACACCTGTGGAGTAACGGCTAACGCGTCTGGCCGCGAAACCAGGTGGCCCGGGTTCGATTCCCGGTCGGGGCAAGTTACCTGGTTGAGGTTTTTTCCGGGGTTTTCCCTCAACCCAATATGAGCAAATGCCGGGTAACTTTCGGTGCTGGACCCAGGACTCATTTCACCGTCATTATCACCTTCATATCATTCAGACGCTAAATAACCTGAGGTGTTGATAGAGCGTCGTAAAATAACCTACTAAAAAAATTCCCCGGACGCCTGCTGGCGACGCACGGAGGGGGCTAGTCTAGTTACGAGTGGGGTAGCTTACTCGAAACCTGGATATGCAGCGAACCTTAGTGTAGTCAGCCAGTGTGGGTTTGGGAATGCGCCTAACTTGAAGGTTAGTGCAATAGTTCGTAAAGGGTCGCAGTGCTGGGTCATAGTGCCCCCTCCCGAAAATTCCATTCCTTTTCACAGATCAAAAGTGGCGCTCATTATCCTCAAATTCAATTAAGACAAAAATTTCACCGTACCGTACACAGAAAAATTTAAAGCTTTGAAATAGGATGACCGCGAAGGCCATGGAATAACGCCAGATCGGGAGATGGCGCGTCCGGAGAAGAACTTCTGCAAAGTCCGCAAAAGTACATATTTGAAGCGTAAGGTGATAGGCTACTTAGATTACATGAGACTTAAGAGCTGAAGAACAAAATTCTGCATGATATGGAAAATATTGATCAGAAGTTGTGTGTTCATGTCATGAGAATTTTCAAGAAGCGTCTTCAGGAGTGCACTGGAAGTGGAGGAGGTCACCAGAAGAGAGTGGTTTTTTAACTTTCTTTAAGTCCAAAAATGTAAGTCGTTATGTCTTTTAAATACATAATTCATTTTCAATGCAAAAAGTTTTATAGCACTTAAAATGTAATTCATTCAAAATGTCCTGCCATGTATATCTTTATAACCATAGAAATTTGGATGTCCGTTTTTTTTTTAGTTAAATGAACGTAGAACAGGGCAAAGGTTGGTAATATCGTGATATGAGTAATACTGTGATAGTTCTTTTTGAGAATTTATTATAATTTTACCTGGCGAGAGGAATATCGATTTTTTTTGCGTCAACGTGTTAAGGGAATGTTCGTGGACAAGTTACTGCACAAAACCGGTTCTCATATCGCTCAGTAAAATTGTAATAAATTCTCAAACAGATTTATCACAATATTACGGAACTTTACCCTAATAGCAACGTAGAATTAACTCTGTATATAAATGAAGACTGAACACAAAGAGACTGTAAGAACCAGAAAGACAAATCGTAGAAATCAGAGCTTTCTTGTTCAACTAATAACGTAACATTATATGTTTTGCACATCTATGGGAGAAGCTAGGCTCTAAATAAAATTACTGATTGGCTATATACTGTATAATTTTAGTAGAGCCATTGATGTAGCTCAGTCGACAGAGTCGCTGGCCTGCTGATCCGGATCTAAGCTCGGCTTCGGGTGGATCCCCCGTTTGGTCTCATTGATTGGTTTCTTCCGAGGTTTTCCCCAGTCGTGGGACTGATACAGGATGGTTTATGGCGAGTCCTCGGTCTCACTTCATTTCACCACCTTTGGTCTGATTAGCTGGTTGGGTATTTTTCCGAAGTTTTCCCCAACCATAAAGCAAATGCCAGGTAATCTTTTGGAAAATCCTCGGACCTCACCTCATCTCATCTCACTACATGTCGCCAAAATATTATCAAAACATTTTAGAATACTGTAAAGAAAAATTGTAGAAAATTACAAAATTGTACAATTGTAAAAACTGTAAAAAAAATTGTAAATATTGTAATTGTAATCTTGTAAAATTTTGACTTGCTCCACATCTTAAAGCTTCATTGCTAATGTAAGATCTATGGAATCCTAAATGAAATAAAAAACTATTGGACTTATCATTCTTATCAGTGAATTGAGGCAGGAACATGGACTGTTTTTTTTTTGGAAAAACTAACTGTCAAAGATATTGGCACTTACAGCCTTCTTTTATGCCCAGTCTTCAAATATCAATAAATTCCGATTATTTGTCAAAATAGTCGAAATAATGGAAATTTAAAATTAAGGAAATTTATTTAAACTGGTCCTCCAATTAAGACGATACAGACCTGTACTGAATTGAAATTTAATACATTGTTTATTACAAGTAACGTTAAAACTGCATACAAGAAGACCTAATGGAATTTAAAACCACAAAGGAAACAATTACACAGTCTATACGAGTACATTTAAACAGAACACACCTTTCCACTCTTGTTGTAATCGCCATAAAATGAATGGGCTTTACACCACAGAGCACTGAAGTGATCTTCAGGTTTAATGGAGAATTTGGTTCGGGGAGCTAATTAAACAAGTTGTTGCCAGTTTAAGACCCGGGCTTTGTATGAATCAATTATATATCATGTTGTTATAGGTGTATTTACTTTCGTATAGTGCCATATAAAGACTCAATCGAGGAAAAGGAAGCTATGTGTACGCATTTCATAACAGATAAACATGAGGCGTTAACTATGACAGAGCATTATAACTAATAAAACTAGATAAAACTAAAATACTTTGATGTTTGTGCTCGGAAAGTGAGAACTACATTTAGAGATGGCTACTAAATTTTGTTACGCGATAACCTATGCAGGGCTAATGCCGATCAGTCGACTGCCGTCCTCATGTCCGTAAGCCTGAGTAGAGGTGAACGATCATCCAAAAAGTATTAGGATAATATGTGGTCAGCATATCGATCCTATCAGTCGTTACAGTTGGCTTAAAAAATCGGATTTCGCTACTCATTCTAGGTCCCTAGATTAATCTCGATAATGGATGAACGTCGGTCACATTATACTGACTGAAAGTTAATGAAAAATATGTCACTTCAGTGTAAATCAACCCGACGTACAATAAAATATTGAATGATATTTGCTATGATACATGACATGGGGTCATTCCATACAAAATTTTAAGAATATGTAATTAATCATGGTCCAAATGACCAGCCTACAAAACCATTGTAGTTGTACGATAAGTGAAGAGAATCTTATTTAGGAAATTCAAGTCGAAAACACCCATCAGCTACATCAGCTTAAAGGTATTCCGTTTTCTTCTAGTGTTTCATTTCTTCTTTCTAAAGTTGCGAAACGTCTTGACTGAAAGACGTACACGCTTCTGAATCTGTTGGGTGCATTATAGATATTTGCCCCCGCAGTCTCCGGACTTGAATCTATTTCATTTTTTCATTTGGGAAAATTTCCAATGTCTCGTGTACAGAACTATAGTGAAGGCTGAGAAGGAACTCGTTGCCAGAATTTTAACAGCTTGTTCTTGTATTCAGGACAAAGCAAGATTGTTTGAAAGAGTTGAGCAAAGCGAAGTCTATCGTTCAAAATGCTTGTATTGAAGTGTATGGCCATCACTTTGAGTAGTAGATATAATCACACAATAAGATATATATATAATTAATAAATTAAGATCAAATAAACATAATAATTACGGGACAAATGACAAAATAAAATTACAAGTTCACTGACACACTAAGATTGATACTGCGTGTTCAGAGTAGGAGCTTCAAATTAGGACTTTAGTAAATAAAATTACTGGTTTTGAAGTCCCATAAATTTCCAAGAAGTTGTATATACTAATCATTTACACTATGTAGTAAAGATACGAACCGCTTTTTAAATACCGGTATTCATCACTATCGTAAACATTGCATCTAATATTAAGGGTATATGTACGCGAACGACCACAAATATTGTCAGAAAATGCAGGCTCTAAATTTCTAAAATTTTATAAGGAAATGAACTCACAATTGGACAAAAATTACATGATACCACAACAAGACCTATTAGAACTTAAATATCTGATAAAAGTGTAAAAAAGGTTACTAATGATATTTTTTAGAATTCACATTTTGCTTTAAATTAAATTTTCCAATATTTGAAAATTTTCACACATATTATTTCATAACTCCACAACTATTAGAGATATAAATCTGAAATTTTGTACGCTTATTTAACATGAATTTATACAGAAGGTAGACTACAATAATGCCCATTTCTTTGAAAATAAAAAAAATAGGTCACAAAACATTATGTAAATTTTAATATATTTTATATAGGACAATAAAAAATTAATTGTATTAAAATAAACAACTCTACATGTCTGAGAGTAGTCTACTTTCCATAAATAAATGTTTATGATATGCAGGAAAAATATTAAAAATGTCAGAGAGACCATAACAATATTATGGTTACCAAACGATGTAACTGCAGAATTTTTTTTTCATACGTTAATAAAATTGGTTTGAAAAATGTTATTAGTAACCCTTTTTATACTTTAATCAGATATTTAAATTCTAATAAGTCTTGTTGTGGTACCTTGTAATTTTTGTCCAATTATGAGTTCATTTTCTTATAAAGTTTTAGAAATTTAGAACTTGGATTTTATGATAATATTTGTGGTCGTTTACGTACATATACCCTTAAGCAGGTTAGACATTACCCTACATTTTCAAGTTTGGATAAAATATTTCAATGAAGATTTACATAGCAAGATGTTATAGAAGCCTGATTTCGTGCACTGTAACCATAACAACGTGTTTGCTGTTGGCATAAATAATTCCAGTTCTATCGCAATTATCCCAATTAACATAACAGTGAGTGATTTAAATAAATTGCAGTAGACTCTTATTTCACGATACACGCTCTGTTGCCCCTAAACAAATAATCATATCAAATATACAGAGAGAGATAAGGAGTTACAGTACTTCACAAGGCAAAGAAAGAGATATCATGTTCAACTATCAGTAACACCTGTTTATGTAAACTTCGTCCAAAGTAACGGATTCTTTCATTAAGATAAAAATGCAAGTCGTCAGAATGGTAAACAGGTTTCAGAGAGATGTGGAAAATGTTGTGTCGAATGATTATTCCGCTTAAGAAATAATTTTTCAAGAATTTTTCAACTTCAGACTATTTACTTACTTACTTACAAATGGCTTTTAGAGGACCCGGAGCTTCATTGTCGCCCTAACATAAGTTCGTCATCGGTCCCTATCCTGAACAAGATTGAGGTGTTAGATAAAGCTTACAGTAGTAGTTTTATTTAAATATTCAACATTTATTTCCTTCATTTCTGTATCTTTTACAATAATGAAAATTAGCATGTGTAAAACATTGTCCTTCTGTCATATGAAAAATTATTTTTACGATTTAAAAAAAAAAAATATTTTTTTTTCTTTCCAAAATTCAGTTCACTTTGCAGTGATGAAGCGTTTCCCACATAACTAAAAAACTATCCAACATTCTGTGATGAAATGTTTTATGTGCATTTATGTATGCCATATCTACAATATGATGCAAGCTCACTTCTCTACATTTGATAGACTGACTGATAAAAAATAAAATCTTTTTAAAAATTGTCAAATATCAGTATTTTCTTCTATCACAAAATAAAAAAAATATATTATTTATTAAGGAATGTAGTTGAAAGAGCATGATATTGTGGACATGTGTTTCATCAATAAAATAAAAGAGAGAGAACATGGAAAAGTTAGCAAGGTTATGAATTATGAGGGAAACGCTTCATCACTGCACAGTGAACTGCCTTTATTTTGAATTATTTTATTTTATTTTAGTTTTTATTTTATTTTAAATCCACCACCAACAGAAGCAGGCTTCCAATTACAGGGGCTTACATATATATACAAAATACATAATAAGATAAAAAAACAAAACAAACAATACAAACAAAAGAAAGAAAATACATAATGGTAATAGATGCTAGAATATAATATTACAGTTAATATAGTGCCAAATGTCAATATAATAATGCAAAATTATTTAAAAACTAGAGTAAAAACATTATAATACACTTCTTCATAATTTAAATATCTAAGGAAATACAATTCTTTTTAATATTGTATGAAATTTTTCAATTGTTAAACTGAAATCCAATTGAGAATCATAGTTTAAAGACAGAGCGTTGTAAGTATTACGCATAACAAACAATGGAGAGTTCTTGAAGAAAATAGTTCTAGAAATAGGAATAATAAAAGGTTGGCTATGACGTAATTCTGTTCTTTTTACATTCAACTGAAGGAATTTAAGAAAATCACAGTTATTCAATATACCGTTAACAGTCTTATAGAGTAAAATTTGGCTATTTATTAATCGTTATTTATTAATGAAAAAATAAATACTTTTTTTAAATCGTAAAAATATTTTTTTTTTATATTAACAGAAAGACAGTGTTTTACACATACCAATCTTCATTATTTTATAGATGATAACGAAGTCATGATGCAGAATTCCGCTTCATTCTCTTTATAAAGTTCCTCAGCATTTGCGTCATAACTAATTTATAAGATTGCCTCGTACTGTGGTGAGGTTCATAAGAGCAGGTCGTCGTCGTCGTCGTCGTACTTTGAGAGAAAAATTTCATTACCCCCGTCACTGTAAGAAGACCATCGCATGAGCGTTTTTGCTTTTTATATCGGCAAATTGTTGGACGTCTACAGGCAGACATGCCCCATTTGGCTTTACTCCACATAGCGATGTTCTCAGCAGAATCCTTTGTCCAACTCTTCCTTTTATTTTCGTCGCCGTCGTCATTTTCTTCCGTGTTATTTCCTTGCCTTCCACGAAACTCTATGACATATATATTATTTTCTCCTAAATTTCATTAACGATCGGTCTTCATGTACGCAACGGTAAAGATACAGTTCTGATGCTGTGTTGTGGACACAGTTGTTTGAATCTTTCCTACAACACAGATTTCATTTGAAAATACTTATTATTACTTATACGTACACCTAACCACTAATTTAAATTACAATGTTTATTTGCAGCCTATAATCACAATGCAATATAGTTAATACTTCCTTACTTACTTACTGGCTTTTAAGGAACCCGGAGGTTCATGGCCGCCCTCACATAGGCCCGCCATTGGTCCCTATTCTCAGCAAGATTAATCCTGTCTCCATTATCATATCCCACCTCCCTCAAATCCATTTTAATATTATCTTCCCACCTACGTCTCGGCCTCCCATAAGGTCTTTTCCCCTCTGACCTCCCAACTAACACTCTATATGCAGTTCTGGATTCGCCCGTACGTGCTACATGCCCTACCCATCTCAAACGTCTGGATTTAATGTTCCTAATTGTGTCAGGTGAAGGATACAATGCGTGCAGCTCTGCGTTGTGTAACTTTCTCCATTCTCCTGTAACTTCATCCCTTTTAGCCCCAAATATTTTCCTAAGAACCTTATTCTCAAAAACCATCAATCTCTGTTCCTCTCTCACAGCGAGAGTCCAAGTTTCACAGCCATACAGAACAACCGGTAATATAACTGTTTTATAAATTCTAACTTTCAGATTTTTTGACAGCAGACTAGATGACAAAAGCTTCTCAACCGAATAATAACAGGCATTTCCCATATTTATTCTGCGTTTAATTTACTCTCGAGTGTCATTTATATTTGTTACTGTTGCTCCAAGATATTTGAATTTTATCCATCTCTTCGAAGTATAAATCTCCAACTTTTATATTTCCATTTCGTACAATATTATGATCACGAGACATAATCATATACTTAGTCTTTTCGGGATTTACTTCCAACCCTATCTCCTTACTTGCTTCAAGCAGAATTTCCGCGTTTTCCCTAATCGTTTGTGGATCCTCTCCTAACATATTCGCGTCATCCGCATAGACAAGAAGCTGATGTAACCCGTTCAATTCCAAACCCTGTGTGTTATGCAATAGTTAATAAATAATGAAATTAAAGCAGAAAAAGGAACAATATTAATGAGAAACTTACTTCATAATCGTTTTGCACTAGTATATTAATGTTATATATAAGTAGAAGTAGCTAGTCAACGATGTATGCAATGGAGGGGGAAAGGAACTGGCCATCCTACCGCATTATCTTCTGGCCTAGTTGTCTCATAAGTGATGCCTTGTCTTAGGACAGTTGACTAAACAACAAACTGAATGTAATTTCAAGTCATATGGATATTAAGAATATTTGGACGGAGTTACGTAAGAGACCAAGCGCCAAAAACCTGTTTTTATAAAACATTTTATGCAAGAAGTATTATAAGATTCATACTATTACAAAAATAATACCAGAAAAAGTTAACCGAGAACCGAGTTTTGGTAAGAGACCAGCAGTTGAATTAATATTTCAAAGTAAAATAAATATTTTATTGGGTTATTTTACGACGCTGTATCAACATCTAGGTTATTTAGCGTCTGAATGATATGAAGGTGATAATGCCGGTGAAATAAGTCCGTGGTCCAGCACCGAAAGTTACCCAGCATTGGCTCCTATTGGGTTGAGGGAAAACCCCGGAAAAAACCTCTACCAGGTAGCTTGCCCCGACCTAGATTCGAACCCGGGCCACCTGGTTTCGCGGCCAGACGCCCTGACCGTTACTCCACAGGTGTGGACAAAATAAATTAATTAATTTTATGCAGTAAACGAATTTTTACTTATAAATAGCAGCAAAATTCAAATGCCTCATTCTTGATTTTTTTTTCGACTTAAATTATCCTGCCATCAACAGATCTGTGCAAATATCTCTTTTTTCAAATTGTCCGTTGGTCTATTTTGGCGTAATTCCTTCCATTTAAGTCAGAAGATATTTTAAAATAGTTGTGCTCCTTCAAAACGATTGTTAAGAAAATTGATAAGGATAGTAAATAGGCTATTCAAATTTTATAAATGTTTTTGTTAAGCGAAACGTGTAGTGTATATGACCAAATATCAAATTTTGGGTTTCTGACCCTTAAAAATTCACCATCTTCTGTAGATTAGATGTGTACACATGTTTGTACTCATTCGAGTAGCCTATTTTAGATCCTTTTAATAGGTCGTGCTTCCATTTAAATGTCAGAAAAGATTTAATTCACATTTTTAGAAATATATAAAGGATAAAGATATATATAATATATATATATATATTTATTTATTTATATTGTATGTCCCGTTTTCTCGGAAATGATTAGAAGATTAGAACTGTAGTTCCCAAATTTTGCTTTCACTTCGTAAATATAGTATCGCATATGGCAGATAAACTTTCAGCAACATAATGAAAATATTTATTCAGATATGATTAAATTGATATGTAAAATTTTAAATTAATTTTTGCTACAGTAGACATATTTTTAACTATTAAATAAAAAAAGCCTCGCAAGTAGAATTGGTAGCAATGAGAGAATGTGTGTATAATATTTTGATGCTGAATCTTTGATAGTTTCGAAGATACTTGGCTTGGAACCTTAGGCTTACGTTGTCTCATTGTGCACATTAGATGATTTTCCAAGTATGATAATTGGCCTGAATGACATTCGTCAATAAGATGTACTGAAAACAATAGGCTATATAATGTGCTACTAAGAATCAAAGATGGCTGGCCCTTCAATGCTACCAACCAACTTAAAGCACTAAATGTTACTAAATAAATATGTTCTGTTTTAAAAAGTTATTTTTCTTCGTAAAATTAAATTGTATCATTTTTTATTTTCGCGCTAAAAATGTAGGTTTCATGAACAGTATTTTCGTAAAAATGTTATCTCAATATTTTAATCATAAGTATACTTTTATGTAGTTTAGTAGAAGTTGTGTTAATACATGAGTTATGTGTAGCCATAACTTTAAATTTAATTATCTAAAAAAAAAAAATTCCTACCTTCTTAACCACAAGTATTCATTTTATTTCTCAGTGGTTAAAGCTAGAATGATTAAACTTGGCATACTTACTCATTACTATCTCTTTTGTAAAATTGATTTTTTATAAATAAACAAATTAGGGCAGAGTGTTACTGAAGATCCATTACACAATATGCAGGAGAAAAAAAATAGATTTAAAGAAATAATCCTTTTTTAGAACTAGGATTTTCATTGAGAAAATTAAAAAAAAATGGAAAGGCAACAAAGTAATTTTATTTTTTAAGTGTTCACGAGAAAAGACTGAAATTTACAACGTGTGATTATGATACTGATTTACATATTCAGGAAAAATTTCTATCTCTAGCTAAAAAATTGTGGATTTTGGAAATTCCAGTAACGCATAACCGTAGAAACTTTGAGATTACATTTGAAGTCTATACATTTTTGCAGATTCCGAAAGCAACCAAAATTATTTGCTGCTGGCAAAGACAACAAAAATGTCATTTATAAATGAAGAGTCCACTGCAAAAATGATGGATGTCACTTTTTTGTCGAAAATGAACCAAGGCTCTCAATGCATAGCTTAAGACATATAGAATGTACATAGAGAGTTATATGCCATTAACACTGATAGTCATTGTCCAGTAATGATCGGAAAATCACAGTTAAGCTTTGAGCGCTAAGCATTTCAAACTTGCAATTGCTTCTCCTGCAAAATGTATTCCAAATGATATCCATCATTCTTGCAGTGGACTCTTCAAATGAGATACAATTCTTTTTCCTCCAAAAGAAAGATACAAGCTAACAGAAATGTCGTTTCCACCCAAGATGTGTAGAAGCCGTAACGAAAGCTACCGGTAGAAGAAACCAGTCTCGTTTCTCTCGCGTTGGTTGGCGTTAGGTATTTAATATGAACCTTCCTTGAACCGTAAATCTTGTATGAAGACTCGGGATCCATGTAAGTTATACAGGAAAACCAATGAATGTGAAGGAGAGATGAAGGATATCGGTGGACAAGGATTAGATAACATTCCCCGCATGTATCGAATTACACAACAGGAAGACTATGGTTTCCACCCAGCTCCAACGTGACGCGTTATTTCGGTACCGGTGTCGTGCTAACAAATACCATTGCATGTTGAAACTTCGTGGAAACTCTTGTGACCTCTACAGTACGATCCTGACCGTGAATTTCATAGTTATGAGTACGTGGATATATTTTTCAAAATTACATTTTATTAGATTTCTTTTTAAATAATGATACGCCTCCATATTTCAATAAAATTTCTATTAAATATTTTTAAAAATCTGATTAGTGTAATATGTATCTAATCGGCGATGTATGCAATGGAGGAGAAAAGTAATTGGCCACCCAACCCTATTATCTCCTGGCCTAGTTGCCTCATAAGTGGTGCCATGTTGGTATCAGACGTCTTCGGATAATTGACTAAAAACAACAACAACAGAGGAAGAATATTCAGCGAACAAATGATCCCTAGACATAGGATTTCTAGGTAAAAACAAATTCTATCTAAAGAGAGATATTTGAGAGGTTCACAACCAGAGTGGACCAAGTCCGTCTGGAATAGTTCTGAGAAATTGAGTCTTAAAGTTCCTGGCTCACACTTAGCAACCTTCATCTTCCACAGGAAATGCTGCCTTCTGTGGAGTAACAAATGAGTTATGGACTTTGTTATGACAATGTGTAAAGCTAAGTTTTCTTCATCCGAAATTGTATTAATCCACAAACTGATCACTGGTGGACTTGGTCCACTCTGGTTGTGAGCCCCTCGTTTTCATTTCTTTATTCGTCCATAAAGAGGAAAAACTCATAGGACTCGTACTTACTTACAAATGGCTTTTAAGGAACCCGCAGGTACATTGCCACCCTCACATAAGCCCGCCATCGGTCCCTATCCTGTGCTAGATTAATCCAGTCTCTATCATTATATCCTACCTCCCTAAAATCCAATTTAATATTGTCCTCCCATCTATGTCTCAAAAGAAAAAAATAATTAAAACATAATCAAATTTACAATATTATTAGCACCAGTGTAAACCCATACGAATTTCATCTAAGTTGTAGGGAACGAGTTTTGTTAAAATTCTTTCGATATATCTTCTAAAACAACTTAAATGATTCATATTTTTAATTTTTATCAGGCAAACTATTAAATGTTTTCAAGTTGTAGACTAGTGGTCGTCAGCACTCGCTGAAATGTGCAAACGGTACGCGGTGCTGTCCCGTGTCCACTGTCGTGCAACAGGGAGAGATAGAGAGCATACCCGTTAGCAGCTACGGAGTGCACCCAAGTGCTCTGAGTTTTCCGCGGGTAAGGCAGACTAGCCCCAGCGTGCTCTGTGCTGACGAGCCCTGCTGTAGACTATACACGCTTTATAAAAATAGTTTAATAGTTCACATTTCAGTCAAACATTTACAAAAAATGCAATTGACATTGTCTATACAAATAAAACACTAATTTCTGGTAAATATAAAAGTATTGATTAAAATTGTATTATTTTGAATTCAGTATATTAATTTATACCTATTATAAAACGAATGAGCAATTAGCCAATTACAGGTATAACTGAGGCTCCCCATACACACAGTTTGGCCTTCCATTCGGTCTGTACAGTTGAAGACTGGAAGACAATACTGACGTGTGTGGTAGATGGGAAAAAGGGAGAACCTTCAGAAAAACCCCAACTGCGACCTTGTCCGCGACATGCGTCACTGTAATGGATGGAAACTTCCGTGTGTTATGGTGTCTTTCAGGAGCGGTGGTAAATTGCACTGGAATTCAAACTTCCTGTATGTAAACTGCACTGATTTTTCATGTGGTAAATTGCACTGGATGTTGTAAATTGCACTTCTTCTCATTTCATTAACTTTAGCCTAACATTTTTTCCCGGTCTGTATACTCTCGACAATCGATACATCGCTTTGCATGAATTTGTCATTTGTAGCAAATGTGAGGAGAACTTCAATAATAAATTTGAACCTGCTACAGTAATTTCAGATCTCGAAATAGCTATTCATATTGCAGTGAAACACGTGTGGACAAATACTGAAAATTTTCTGTGTTGGTTTCATTTAACCAATTCCTCGTGAAAAAAGTTCTGGGGTTAGGTCCGGCGTGTGAATACAAAATCAAGGGTTCTATTAGCCTACTGGACAGTGGTTACCAGAGGTCTGCATCGGACGTTTTCGCTCGAGCGCCAAGTAGTTCATAGCGTAATCCGATAAGTAGCGCACATGCATCATGGGTAGAATTGTCGCGAGCGATAAATCCTCGAACGGTGTAAGCCGAGCGTTAGACATTCGTTCTTGTTACAGTGATGAACTGTGTAGTAACATCATAGAGGTTTATCATTTCAAAACTTTGCAGTGTTTTACTAACCTCTCCATAGTACAACTACAAAACTTGCCTTAAAATGTAATATAAATGTTGTAGGTAAATGTTCCCCCACCCCCACACAGGAGTGATTCTGTTTTTGCCACATCTGATAGATGTTATTGGATGTAAATGTAATTATTGTAAACGGAGAACACAATCACGATAATGCAAGAACCTTATCAAGTTTTATAGTAATAATAATAATAATAATAATAATAGTAATAATAATAATAGGTAATAATAATGAATAGTGTATCAATCTTTGCGTCTGTAACAGTTGTGCAGCATGATTATTCGTTTTATTATATTTTCTGTGACGTTATCTCTGTACTAATATTGTTATTAATCTACTGCTATATCAATAATATTTTGTAAAACGTTTCCACATTGTCGCAGTATATAGGCGGAACACTATATATATACCTATCATATTATATATGTGGTAAATCAAATATTGAATAATTATTAATTAGCAATAATAACTGTATATCCAAGTTTTTCATACTATTTTATTTATAACTTCATGTTCCTGTTTTGGTACGTTCCATTGACTGTTCCACTAAACGTTTGTCATAAACGCAGAAAATAAAGCCTTACTTTTACCGTGTGAGCAAAAAATATGTGTATCTTATCTGTCGCCTTCCATACAAGATAAGACTTGTCGGTGAGATGACCTTGTACTGCGCTTCTATTTATTACGAGCGTATCACGACCGATCTTACCTCACTCGAGGGTACGACATTCGACCGAGTTCAAGCGAGCGATTTAACTCCAATGCAGCACTCTGCCTGGTTACACTATGTATTCGGGCTGATTTACTTACAGCCGGATGAAGTAGGAGATGCGTTTGTGCATGATCTGATTCCTATACAACCTGAAACTGAGTCTGTAGTACAATTTTCTTCTTATTTAGTTGAAAATTATATTGATGATGCGCCATTTCCACCGAATATGTGGGCAGCACAGTCTGCGGACGCAGGTCGGACAACGAATGGGTGCGAATCTTTCCATTCTCATTTCAACTCTTCTTTTAATTCTTCTCATCCCTCTACACATATTTTTGTGGACCAGTTAATCAGTCTTCAGACCGAAATTTACGTAAAGATCAATACCATCAATACACCACATACAGGAAAAAATTCACACACTAAGGAGGAACAAATTTTACGTTGAAAGACACATTTATGGTTACCAGGAAGGAAAAATTGATCGATTCAGATTCATAAAAAAACACATTTTATAGCTTTGCCAAAGTACAGCACAGTATTAGTGTCGAATAAGTGTTTGATAATCGTCCAGTAATGGAATATGGTGCTGCATGTTGGGATCCTTACAGATTAGAACATATTAAGACACTGGAAAAGATTCAAAAAACGGGCTCTCAAGTGTTGTAATAATTCACCATTAAAATGAGACACACTCACGGACCGGAGAACGTGAATTCGATTATGCGCAATGTTCAAAACATACAGAGGTGAGCCTGCCTGGAGAGAAATAAAAAATAGGTAGCAGCCGCCAAATTACTCTTCATATAAATTAAGGGAAAGAAGACAGAGGACGGACACTGGAAAGTTTTCTTTTCTCAATCGTACTATCAGGGACTGGAATGCTTTACTTGCAAACTTACTAAAGGCTTTACCAATAACCAAAAATGTATTTAAAAATAGGCTTAAGGACTTTACTAATAGACGGTAGTATATTATACACACTACTTAAAGGGTATAATTGATATCTTGTTATTTGAAGTGTTCTATCAGTGAGAAAGTGTGTTGTGTCAGTGAAGTGTGTAGTGTCAGTGAAGTCTATTGTGTAAGTGAAGTGTGTTGGTGTCAGTAAAGTGGCTGTGCAAAGTATTTGAACAGTGAAATGTTTAGAAGTGTTAGTGAAATCAGGTAGAATCAGTGCAGTGAGTGAGTTGACAGCGAAATAAGTGTAATGCCGAAAGGTACTTGTGTACGTATGAACCTGTCACACTCGTGGATCTTAGCTCGAACTTAGGGTTAAGATACAAATTAGATTTACTTCAAATGTCATTGTAAGTGACCATGCTTCATTTAATTTAGGATGCTCATTATTATTATTATTATTATTATTATTATTATTATTATTATTATTATTATTATTATTAATTATTATTGCTTTTATTGACTTAGTTGTGTTTATTGTTACTGTCATTATTAAATGTAATTAGTTACCACTGCCACCGGGTATATACCCATTTTTAGTGTGAATAAATACATACACATACATAAAAAACAGTATTAGTGTTGAACAAGTGTGTCATAATCGGCACGCATAATAAACTGAAGTGTTAGTATAGTGTATGCAACAAATATCAGTTCATAGCCTCAGTGCAGTTTGTATCTTCTACTCCTCGGTCATCCAGTGCAGTTTACATGATAAGTGATTAACCGTCCGGTTTCTTTGCAGTGCAGTTTACTATATTCCAGTATAATTTACAATCGCCCTCCTTCAGATCCGCCAGATGTCTCCCGTCACGATCACATTTTTCACGCACAAATTTGTTTTGCAGGGAAAATAAACAAATATAGAGAACGTTTCAGTCACTATGTACATTTCAAAGACACTCTGTTTATGTATATTTTTATATCTCACTGTACTGTATTACACACATTATAACTCAATAAGGCTATGCTCTTATTACCGATCAAGGTGTATTAAAAAACAATGACATAGCTTCAACGCTGTCTGTAAAACAAGTTCTTATGTTACAGTCCCGCCTAGAGCATAAACTTCCGCGTGTAAATCGAAGGTGCAAAATAAAATTCGCACAGAGCTCGGATCACTTCCCACTATCAGTATGATATCTTATATTATCTTAGATGAAAGTTCGAAGTCGTGCTAATCCTACTTTACGGGTAACGCTACGATGACAACAGTAACATACACTAAGGCAAATACGAATTTATATACAAAAAAGAAGAGAAAAGTGGTTCTGCTTCTGGATATTTTACGTAGGCAGTGATTGGTGACATGAAAATTTAAGTTAATTTTTATGTAGATATGTGAAAAACAATTTCTAAAAGAGAATCGATGAAATTTTTTGCCATCTTACACTCGCGTGAGCATCGTGCTAATCAACTCCTCACGGATGCAGCAAATTAATCGATTATCCGTAATAATCCGTAAGATGAGACTTATGGCACGTTCTAGCCTTGAGGATATCCTCCGACATCAAACATGATCCCTATGGTCTAAGACAGTAATCCAAACTTGTTCGATCTTCCTCTTATCTTAACCTTATTTGATATGTCTAAAAATGTTTCTGTTTTACACCTTAAGATATGAATAATGATCATTATTATTTTTCCAACAACTGTTTTCAGAACATGCGAGGGGTGATAGTAGGAGGAGAAAGAATAAAGCTGATGTTATGGCGTTGTTAGTAGAAGAGGAGATGATATTAATGGATGTGGTACTGGAGCTAAATGACAGCTGTGGACAGTATAGGATGAAGGTAAAATAATGCAGACAGCCGAAGACTATGGTTGTCGGAAGAAAAATAAAGAATGTGAACGTGCGAATTCGAAATGAAGCAGTAGAATAAGTGGACAGCTTTAAATATTTGGGATGTACTATATTTGAGGAAGATAGCAATGACAAAAAATAAAACCTGACACTGAGATAGATGGACGGACGGACGGACGGATCGACAGACAGACACAGGCAGGCAGGCGGGAGGGCAGGCAGGCAGACACTCAGACAGAGATAGATAGATAGATAGACAGACAGACAGACAGACAGACAGACAGACAGACAGACAGACAGACAGACAGATAGATAATTTAATGTCATTCAGCAAATATAGACTACAGCCCATGGACAACGTTAAAATAGAAATATATAATGCATGACCTACAATTATATGAATAGATATTGAAATAAAATCATAATAAATATACAATTACCAGAAAATTACAAAGACAGATTAAAAGTGTTAAAAGAAGTGAATAAGATCGGGTTAAAATGTACAAATATGTCTTTTTCATGACGTTAAAACAATAGTATCTAAAACATAATATTACTAAACTTGTTGACTCTGTAGATTGGATTTGCCATCATTGTCTTTCTCACTAACCTACTGAAAGTAAAATATTTCTTACATTCATGGGTAAAGAGTTATAAAGTTTATATGATTACATGACATTACCAAATCATGCAGTCAGCAGGAGGAGAAACCGAAGCTTTAGAATAAAAGCTCAGAAATAATCCAATTCAGATGGAAAAATGATAAAGAAAATTTCTTACCGGAATTTGAACCCGAATCCGCTTAAACTGCAGCTACAAAAGTTATTACAGGTACTTGAACCGCACTAGTTGGCCTACTTTATACCACTTGCCTATACTTCGTCCCATAATAGGAGAAGTAAACATTGCCTACAGTGGAGGAGAGAAGTAGGCTATAAATGTTATTCAGCCAATGGCAGAGGTCTCATTCCATGCTTGTCTTAAAGTTGGGAGGCAGTAGAACGCTTCAAACCGCCCAACTTCAAGACAAGCATGGGCTGAGACCTCTGCCATTGATTGAATAGCAATTATTTTTCTCTCCTCATCTGCCGACATTGTTTACATCTCCTGTCAGGCATTATGGAATGAAGTATAGACATATTTCAATACTTAGCATGTGTAAAGTATATCGCTTGATATGTTTAAATTCAACACTTGTACAACTGAATTTTCACTGTACGTACAAGTGAATAATTCGAGGGAAATATTGTTCCGGGCCGGGTATCGAACCCGAAACCTTTAGCTAAGCGCATCAACTCTCTACCGACTGAACTACCCGGGAACTCTTCCATACAGAGACTCAATTTTTCCCCTTATATTCACATACCTGAAAGTGGGCTGACAAACCGTCAACATCCAACACTGAGTGCACACAAACTGTGTGTGACTTGAAATGTGATTTTCTGTTAACGAACAGTGTCGTGTATTATGAAAATCTAGCTTTCAGGTACAGCTCCTTGTGAAGCTAATCTGAATAATTTCAAGGGAAAAATTGTTCCGGGTTGGATACTCTGCCCAGGAACAATTTTTCCCTTGAAGTTATTCAAATCAGCTTCAGAGGGAGCTATACCTGAAACTAGACTCGCATAATTTTTTCTTGTTATCATCTCAATTATTTTGTCTCTTTCATCATAAGCGTTATATACAATAAGAGTTCTTACTGAACCAGTAGGTGTAAGAAGGAAGGACGGTTATATGTTTACGTAGGGTACTCTATGAAGTTAATGCTCTTGTTACGTCAGAGGAGTTGATTGATGATTGGCGTTTTACCACGCAGGCAAATGAATAAGGTTCTGCACTGTTGTTAAACTTGCATCTTTCTTGAGATAAGCCAGAACTGTGTGAAATTAAACTCGCCCTCTCCATAAAGTGAAACAATTAAAAAAATATATAAAACCTCCGAGCTGGAATTCGAATACAACACTGGCGTTATGCTGTGTTATTTTATCTCAGATTGATTCAAAGATATTATAATGACACCATGTCACGGGACTTCACGTGTAACCCTTTAATGGCAGGATACATAAACCCCAACGAAAATGTGTGTCGACAAAGGTGATACTTTCTCTTTGTAAGTTTTACATGTTCCATAACAATTCAATAATCCTTTTATCATGTTGCGAATGGTATTCTAGTCTTTAAATACGTTCTTGAACTACAAGGTTATTTCCGATCTCTGATAACGAACTTGAATGACGTCAAGTGCGTTAGGAATCACACCGACAGCTGAAATTCGGCGAGAGGTGACAGACCTATAGTGAATGATTTCATAATCAGAGTGCACGGTGTATCACAGTTGCAATGGCCAAGAAAATCGAGCCTTTTTGGGAGGTGTACATAACAACCTTTTCCGATGCCAAGTACAGTTAAGTGAAAATAAAAGAACTCTGCAATAAACGTGTTTCCTTATTTCCAAGAAAGGCATCTTGTGTGTACCTAATAAGACTGGCAAAGCTCGGATGGGATTAATTCCAGAGTAGAAAAAGCAAGCAAATCCACCCCCTGTCATAAGTCGCCGCACCCCATGAGATGATACAAATTAATTTCATTCTAGCTTTACCAATCTTAAGTACACAGAAGATGCCTTTCTTGGAAATAACAAAACCTCGTTTATTGCAGGCTTCTTTTATTTTTACTTAACTGTACTTGGCATCGGAAAGAGTTATGTATCCCTCCCAAAAATTCTCTATTTTCTTGGGAATTTCTGTTGTGTGTCGCCGTGCACTTTGACTATGAGATCACTCACTACTGGTCTGTCACCTCTCGCCACATTTCAGTTGTAGTGTAGCTTCTGACGCACATGATGTCATTCAAATTCGTTATCAGAGATCGGTGACAACTCTGTACGTACCGATATTTAAAATGTTATAACTATAGTTTTAATCATTTCTGAAAAAACAGGACATATGATTTCTTAGCGTATATTCAATTTTAATTTACTGAATATGCTGAAATATTAATGTTAAAGCCCAAAATAAATTTTCCGGTCAACTATACTCCCAGTTCCCTCAATGATTTTTAGTCTGACAGCAATTAGCAATAACTTCATTTTTAGATCATTTAAAATGTTTGTACCAGTTAGGGTGACATTTAATAAAATTCCCGTAAATTTGGATCCTTACGATTCCGTACGCTTAAACAAGATACCATTGAACATCACGTTCACAGTGTAACTTACACAGAATCATACCGAAAATGTATTCCTATCATTCCTATAAAATCAAAGAGCACGTTAGTCGTTCCATCTCTGACAGGTAAAATAGTGTATTTATTAAAGTTAAGTGCTATTATTCATGTCAGTTTACTCTATAGTCGAAAACAACGTACATTATACTAACGTGTTGTTATAGTGAAGCAGTCTGACACTAATTAAATTGAACGGTTTTAATTACCAGTACAATAACCAGTATAAAACACGAACACAAGATCATTAGCTACAATTAAATGCAATGCTTGTATGCAATAATTAAATTTACATCATTTTGTAATATACGAGAGTGTAAAACGTTGCACATTGTTTTGTGATATGGTTACAATGTCCAAAAAATTATTAATTAGGGAATAAATTTACTTTGCACCAAAATAGTTATGCCAAAACACAATATTCAATTAAATTATACCGCGGCGAAAATTAGTGAATAATTGAGCATTTGTCACTGTTCTGATTACCAATAACTCACTAAAACAATCACAAAAATTTACCGTAGGCATCGCATTGAGTGTGGTGTTTAATCATTGTCAACCGTATTCAAGATCTTAACCATATAAACCGTTCCTGTTCCTATGTAGGGGTGTCCTAGGAGAAATGAAAATACTTCAGCATGATGTATTTGTTTAACCTCCACTCATTTAACCGGATGTATCCGTGTCCGAAATCTAATACTGAGTGAACAGTATAGAGCAGAACAGTTTCACAGCCGGCAGGCTATGCGCGCGGAGGTGGAGGACTCAAGGTCGCGCGAGCCGTGAAACCTGTTCTACTCTATACTGTTCGCGTAGTAGTTGGGGAGAAACTGAGGGACATATTTTTCGAACTATTAATTTTACACAAGAAACGCAGAATCACTCGAACTACGATTCTGGCGCACCACATTTTTAATCGGTTATTTAACGACTCTACAGCAACTACTAGGTTCAATTGATGATAGACTATTGAGATAATATTTGGCGAGATGATGGCGAAAATCTGCAATGGATTACTTGACATTCGTCTTACATTTGGGAAAAAGCTTCGGAAGAAAGCCAATTATACTGTTTTCGCTGTAATAAAAATCCTAATGTAAACAAAAGCACGTTGCTGCCATACCCGTGATTGGCTCCCAGCCGAAACACTCACATGACGCAGGAAAATATAGTTCGTATTTGGAAACCATAATCTTGTATTGTTTGAAAATAAAAAATTGAATTCTAGTTGTTAAACACTATGAAACATATAATTTCACTCATATGTAAAACGCTATGTAAAAGAAAAGCTACTTTTATATTTTGTTATGTACTATGAACGCGGATGAATACCAAGAGTAATACGGAGGTAGTCTGTTCTTGTAACAAGCTGGCGTCACTTGAGCTCGTATAGCTTTTGCATCCTCGGCGTGTGTGGTTATTAAACATAAGAGTGGAAACCCTCTCAAAAGCGGAGAAAAACAAATAGTCTTGAATGTATATAATAAGTTAAGCGAGTTTTAATTACAGTAATTATAAAGTAAATATTTCCTAAGCAAACGAGTGCATAGTAGTGAGGTTAGGCCTACTTGACTAGTAACGGGAAATATTTAACATGAAACAGAATATACAACAGTAGGCGGGAACACGTACTCAGAATCTACGGCACCAAACATTGGCCAATGAAGCCTCACTTCAGTCACGTGCTATTGTTTACATTAGGATTTTTCTTACAGCGAAAAGATTATAGGTAGTCATCCCATGCGAGAATCGAATCCATGCGCTTCCTGCTTGAGTTACGCCGGTAACTCGCACATTTCCAATGAGAAAATGAAGATAAGAGATACAAAATTATGTATCTCAAATAGATATGGATTAAATTCTTTCCGAAGTGTCTTCCGAACAATATCAACAACAGATACATTAAAAAAAAAATCATCCATTACCTAGCAGTTAAAGAGAAATTATGTGCAAAACATTATAAGAAAAGACTTCTGGAACCACCTAGTACCAAGCAAGCTATAGATGTCGACTAGCAAATATAAAAATTATACGCATATATACACGCAAGACCGCCATGGACTAAAGGTTAGCGAGCTAAGTTGTGCCCGGAGTGTTTTTTCTCGGACGTACATTTGGAATTTTCCTTAGTATTACACAACTATAGGGCGAATATCAAGCACCAATAATCTCTTTTCAAATATCCAGACTAAATTCGCTACCACCGATTCCACAAACTCTACAGAAGTTTGTTGTTAATACTGTAGAGCAGTGGTTCCTAAACCTTCTGAAGGAGCCACCCCCATTTCGGCGAGACTTCCTCTCCCCCCACTACAGTACCGGCTCTTGATCTCATTCGAGAAATACAAGCCCTTGTAAAATTGCAAACAACTATAATTCTGCTCAAAACCAATTGATGCGATATTATTTTAAACAACTATTTTTGAGTATTTGTTGGGAAAAAAAATCTCCAAAGAATTGTGACAGTCACAGATGGCTGCTGAATCCGTTTTTAGACAGTTGCATTCAATCTACAAATATATATATATATAAACACGAGAGAAAACTGGTTGAAATATTGACTAAAAATTTAACATACAAAGATAATTTATAATTATTAGTGTTAAAACACACATTTACAATCATGTTTAAACCATACATATTTCAGTACATTGATATAATGTTACTAAAAAATTACAATGTTGAAATTGAAGTTTAATACCGCGTTTAAAATTGAAAACGGCCATGGTATAGAATGAATACTTACGACTAATCAGCTGATGTTCGCTGAGATGCGACACCGGTGTGGCTAGGCGACTGAATGCGGCGTGTGTTATGACTACGCTGGTCAAATTGAAAAGCAATACACAGATCAATGAGAATGTTATTGTCAATTGGAGCTTTAGCATTTAAGTTATTTTTATCTGTAATTTTATCTTTATCAATCTCTATTCTAGGATGTTTAAAGTTTGACATTTACTTTGCACATGCAAGAGTCATATCTGATTCTATGTTCGTAAAGAAATGTTGATTGTTATAAATGTGTTCGTTGAACGCTGATTGAACCCTATTACTGTGTGAAATTTGTCTATGTTCTTTATATCTTGTAACAAATGTCCTGCCATTTTGACCTATATATGGACTTCGCAATCAGGAAATTGACATTATAATTTATAAACACCGGAAGTGTTAAATTTATTAAAGTTCTGGTCCAAAATACTATATATTCTTTTTTCAATGTATTATCTGTTCTGTACGCCATATTATATTTAAATTTCTTAAACGTATTATTTTGTAATTATATAAGTGAAGCTGATAAAAATCGGAGATTTATCTTTCGAAGAGGTGGAAAAATTCAAATATCTTGGAGCAACAGTAACAAATATAAATGACACTCAGGAGGAAATTAAACGCAGAATAAATATGGGAAATGCCTGCTATTATTCGGTTGAGAAGCTTTCGTCATCTAGTCTTCTGTCAAAAAATCTGAAAGTTAGAATTTATAAAACAGTTATATTACCGGTTGTTCTGTATGGTTGTGAAACTTGGACTCCCACTTTGAGAGAGGAACAGAGATTAAGGGTGTTTGAGAATAAGGTTCTTAGGAAAATATTTGGGGCTAAGAGGGATGAAGTTACAGGAGAATGGAGAAAGTTACACAACGCAGAGCTGCACGCATTGTATTCTTCACTTGACATAATTAGGAACATAAAATCCAGACGTTTGAGATGGGCAGGACATGTAGCACGTATGGGCGAATCCAGAAATGCATATAGAGTGTTAGTTGGGAGACCGGAGGAAAAAAGACCTTTAAGGAGGCCGAGACGTAGGTGGGAAGGTAATATTAAAATGGATTTGAGGAGGTGGGATATGATAGTAGAGACTGGATTGATCTTGCCCAGGATAGGGACCGATGGCGGGCTTATGTGAGGGCGGCAATGAACCTCCGGGTTCCTTAAAAGCCAGTAAGTAAGTAAGTAAGTAAGTAAGTAAGTAAGTAAGTAAGTAAGTAATAAGTGAAGCTGTTGCAATAAATGAATGTAAAAACTTTTTTTTGTTTTCTTTTGTTTGAGACAGTGTGCTATTGTCTTTAATGAATTTCTTTTGTTTTGTACGTTTTATGAAATTATCTATTTTTGTATTTTTGTATCCATTTTCGGAAGCAATTGTTTAAGTAATTCCTAATTCATTATTGTAGTCCTGTTATTTAATGGGAATGTTTACAAGTCTATTTACTATGCTGTTAAGGCCAGCTATTTTATGTTGAAATGAGTGGTTCGAATGCGAGGGAACTAAATATGTTGTTTGTGTTGGTTTTCTAAAAATTTGAAATGAAAAGACTTATTAAATTTTTCCACTGTGATGCCTACGAAATTTAATTTGTTATTATTTTCATCTTCTTTCGTGAAAGAGATTTTGGAATTGATATTGTTGATATTCTTTAAATGATTATCTGAAGTACTATCATGATATATTATCAAAGTGTCATCTGCATATCTTGTCCATTTACTGATATGATGTTTGTTTTGTTCAACAAAAACATTTTCTAAGTTATTTAGGAGACTGTCTGCTCTGATGCCCGAAATGGAGGAATCTATAGGTAAACCATCATTTTGTTTGTAAAACTTATTACTAAATATAAAATTATTTTGATTGTTACAAATATGTAGTAATCTAGTAATTTCATCTATTTCAAATTCTACAAAAAAAATCAATTTTACTTTTATTTTGAATTGTTAAATTTTGTTTTATTATTTCTATTGTCTCTTGTACTGTGATATTCGTGTATATATTAGTTACATATTTTGACTAATATTTGAGGGCGGCAATGAACCTGAGGGGTTCCTTAAATGCCGTAAGTAAGTAAGTAAGTAAGTAAATAAGTAAGTAAGCAATTAAGTATAATGATATGTGCATCTATTATCAAGCAGTACATCTCACTAGACGATATGTATCAGAGAAAGAACAATTGTTTGTATGCATCTGAAGTATGACTAGTGGAATATGTAGCTAATCGGCTATGTATGAAATGAAGGGGGAAAGAAATTGGCCACCCTGCCCCATTATCTCCTGGCCTAGTTGCCTTATGAGTGATGCCTAATTGGTGTCGCTTATGAGGCTCAAACCTGTCTTCGGACAGTTGTCTAAACAATTACTATCAAAACAAAAGCGAAAAATATCCTTGAACTTCAAATGATATCATTGTATCCAGATTCAAAAAGTTACTTTTGAAAAACAGGAACATTTAGGAAAACTATGTTTTACTTTACAACTACTTAAATATTTATTTTATGTTAAACATTGTTTGTTTTTCTAAATACAATATACAGTGAACTCCGGTTATAGTGAACTTCTGCGGACCAGCATATTTCGTTCACTATATCCGAGGTTCACTAAAACCGAAGTGTCTGTTTTATACTACTGACGTTGCTATACATACAGTATTAGTGCCCGTTTGGAACAAACCACTTTCAATATCAATATTAATGTTCGCTGTATCTTCCAACTTAAACACTTTATGCTTCGACATCCTGATGTTCACTGATCGAAATTTCAATCTAATCTGACCGATTTCGCACCTCTTCCCACTACAGGTATGCTACTGTGTACTCGGTCTTGGAATTTCCCAGGGTTTACTTTTGCGGGAGGAAGGGTTGAGGACCGTTATACTCTAATCCTTCTTGTATTTACCATTTCATCATCACTCTATTCCCTTTTACAAAAGAAAACACTTTCTCTTCCTATTCTTCTAATAACCTCTTTTAAAGAAGTCAGAACTAACCCTTCCTTTATCCCTCACTGCGTACACTATTATCTTTAACATGTTTCAAGCTGTACAGGAAGCTGAACAAATCCTTTGTCTTTCAATCCACTTAAGGAGTAGAAGGTTTGAGATTTTGTTCTGAACATATTCTTGGAAGTTTACAGGAGAAAGGGTTTTCTAAATTACCATTTTGGCCATTTTAATATTACATTTTCTTGGGGAAGTTCTAGTTTTAGGTTCACTATAACCGAAGCGAGGGTTCACTATAAACGGAAATATTAATGTACTTTTTAATGTATGCAGGTCGGGACGGACGATTTAGGTTCACTGTAACCGAATGCTCGCTATAACAGAGTTCACTATATCCAGAGTTGACTGTAAATTTATGTTAAGAAGGCTTTTTTTTTTTTAATTTTTGTGTAAATCTTCTTGCGACCCCGTTGCTCTTTACACGACCCTCCAGAGGTCACGACCTCCACTTTGGGAACCACTACTGTAGAGTATTATTAAATAATAAACCGCTTCTTCATACGTAAATGAAGTTACCGGTACGTCACTCAAAGCTATCATTTTTCCTAGGTCTGGAGACTTTTGAATCAGTCTGTGTTTTATGCAGAGTTATAGATCAATATCTGGCGGTAAGCCAAAGTATCGTAAAGTTTAGCTATATTCTTTTGTGAGCATATTGTGGTATCCCTTAAACTATTAAATCCTCAAACCTAAACATTGGATCGGTGATGTGCCCATGAACCAAGTTTTGACGATGAGCAAGGTCGCGAAGATAATAACCTCGAGACAACCTTGACTCACAAGTCGACCAGTACTATTACCCAACTAAATATATGAAAAAGGGTTAGCTCACGGGTCGCTGACTGCATCCAGCCATTGCGATTTTAATTAACGTAATATTTTAATTAAAGATGCAAATGCTCCCCGGTTTACTTCATTATTATACGGTTGCACTTTATACATATGCGTCCTGAAGTTACGCTAGCGGAGAGCACTAATTATGAAATAAGTAGAGTGTATAATTAGTATTAGAATATAGACGTTCAACACACGTTGTCCTGGTATGTTAACTTCTGAACATTTACTGCTAATGACATAATGTTAAACAGTCGTTTACCACGGATGTATTATTAAATTCTTCATTATTATTAAATTGTGAAATGTGTCAATGCATTTTAGTTACAAACAGTGCATGAAAGTTCAACTTCTCATAGTGTTGAATTGAGAGCTACGTACGGAATAAACCGAAGAGCAGAATGTAGTCATATTAATGTGACAATGCGATAAGAAATTCAATTTATGAAAGGACAGAAGGGATACAGAAGTTAAAATTTTAATATGTCGTAAGATACCAAACAATTGCCAAAAAAAAAAAAAATTAATAACGAAGGATGAGTGAACGGAGAAAAATTCTCTCCGACACCGGGATTTGAATCCGGGCTTTCAGCTCTACGTGCTGACGCTCTATCCACTAAGCCACACCGGACTCCCATCCCGATGCCGAATTGAATCCTCTCACTTTAAGTTCCACTTCTTAGGTTCCCTGTAGTGGCCTACCCTCATGCACTGCATCATAGATGTATGACAGTGGCACAATGCCCACACATGTGCAGAGGTGCACTCGTTATGAGTGACTAACTGGCAGAATTTCTGCACGGAAATATCATATGTACTTCAGTACATCGTAATAAAAATTAATAATTTAGAGACACCTAAAAGTACTATAGATATTACAAATAAAAATACCGGTACTGTTAAGTATCGGGTAATCATAAGTTAACAAAAATGAAGATGGTGAAATATATAAAAATTCAATACCATCTCACGACGTGAACACGAAGGTAATCTAGCTTAAACTGAGGCATGGGATGCATGTGAAACCTGAATATGTTTAAACATAAAATCAGTGACAATGATTACGATAAAATTAAGATGTTAACAAAATAGATGGAAATCATTAGGAGAAAGGGGATGGTGATAATAAAGAAAGTGATGATGATGATGATGATGATGATGATGATGATGATGATGATGATAAACATGAGGGTATGAAGAAGAAAATGACAATTGTAAACATAAAACAAATGAAGATTGTGACGATGAAGAGAATAATGATTACGAAAATGAAGGGAACTACGATTGTGAAAGTGAAGAAAACGACCATTATGAAGATGAAGTGACGACTAAGGAGATGAAGAAAGTGACGACTGTGAAGATAAAAAAATGACGTCTGTGAAGACAAATACAATTGTACATATTACGTATTTCGTGATAAAAGAAAAATAAAATGGATAAAGAAAATAAAGTTTATTAACAATTTGAAGAAAAGCACATTAACGCTAAGAATATAAAGATCAAAATCATGAAAATGGTAAATAAAATGACGATTACGATTATTATGGTAACCGTGAAGATGATTATTACTATTACTATTATTATTATTGCTATTATTATTATTATTATTATTATTATTCTAATTATTATTATTATTATTATTATTATTATTATTATTATTATTATTATTACATACAGTAGTGGCAAAAAAATCAGATCGACGGAATAATCAGTCCCCGAAATGAGCCACTGCGCATGCCACGCCCGCATTCACAAAATAGCGAGTAATCTATTGAAATTGTTGTAGTTTCGACTGCTGACGTAGCCCATTTCGAAAGCCATTAGAAAATAAGCTGGTAAAATTCATGTTCTGGGAACATTAAATTAATTAATTAAGTAGTAAAATATCGCTGCAATCGAAAAAAAAAATTGGGAAAAAATTTGAATAAGTAACAAAAGAACGTTTCTTTCCCACGCAGGATTCAAACCGCGAAAGTTACCAGTCTATCGTGCTCTGGAGTGAACAAGGCTCTGATATCATCTACAAAGGTCGGTCCGGTTTTTTTTTTTTGCCACTACTGTACATAACGCCAGTTCGTATAAAAATACACCGAACATTTCTCATCATATAAATATTTTACTGACAAACGAAGACACTTCACAACGGAAAACCTGGAAAAGACATTAATTGCATACTGCCACAAGAGCTTTAAAATCGAGGGACGCTTCTAAAGAACATTAATCCAGTAATTTTAATATAATCATAAGTTGTAACAAATGTTACACTATTGTAAAAAAATTCACTACATACAGTATAATATAATTTAAAATGGTGTATTCTAAATGAGGTAGTAGAGCAATTGGACAGCTTCAAATACTTGGGGTGTACTATAAACAGAAATATGAGGTCTTGTCAGGAAGTCAAAAGGAGGAAAGCAATGGCAAAAGAAGCTTTTAATAGATAAAGGAACATCATCTGCGGACCTCTGGAAAAAGAACTAAGGAAGGGACTAGTGAAGTGCTTTGTGTGGAGTGTGGCATTCTAAGGGGCAGAAACATGGACATTACTGCGAAGTGAGGAAAAGTGACTAGAAGCATTTTGAATGTGGTATGGAGCAGAATGGAGTGCGTGAAATGGACATACAGGATAAGAAATGAAGCCGTGTTAGAAAGAGTATTACTCAAACTTATCAGGAAGAGAAAAACGAATTGATTGGGCCACTAGTTGAGAAGACACTGCCTACTGAAGGGTGCACTGGAAGGAATGGTGAACGGGACAAGAGTTTGGGACACAAGAAGATATATAATAGACGACATAAAGATATATGAATCATATGCGGAGGGAAAGAGAAAGGCAGAAAATAGGAAAGATTGGAGAAAGCTGGGGTTGCAGTGAAAGACCTGCCCTTCATAAATGAATGAATGAATGAATGGATATATATTTTAATTTTCAACGAATATTTCAATAAATTTAAATGCATAAGTGAACGCATATTTTCAAACTCTTTGGTGCATAAATATCCGGAGTCTAGTGACGACGATGTAACGGTGATGGTGTTGAAGTTAATGATGATGTAAATTATAATGAGGGTGATGATGATTATGATGAAGGCGATAGTTATTACGATGATGATAATGATGAAGCTCATGTACATCAAGAAGGAGAATAAGATGGAGAAAATTATAAAGAGTTAATAGGCTTAAAGTAGGTATAGGATTATAAGGGAGATAATAATAATAATAATAATAATAATAATAATAATAATAATAATAATAATAATCCATGTATTGTGGGTCCCTATCACCACGGCATGGGGCGTCCTCAGGTTGCGGATAGAGGAGACGGCCTCCAGATATGGAGGGTAGCAGCGAATATATTGAATAAGCAGTCGTGGACAGCCGGTAAGGGATGGTCCTCCAGCTTGGGGGTTGGGAGAAGGGCTAACAACCCATCACCGTAAAAAAACAGCTTGTTACGAATCCCTACAATAAGCCTCGGAATAGGACTGATTCTCTGGCACGACCACAGCAAAGAGTTATATTACCGGTTCTTCTGTATGGCTGTGAAACTTGGACTCTCACTCTGAGAAAGGAACATAAGTTAAGGGTGTTTGAGAATAAGGTGCTTAGGAAAATATTTGGGGCTAAGCAGGATGAAGTTACAGGAGAATGGAGAAAGTTACACAACACAGAACTGCACGCATTGTATTGTTCACCTGACATAATTAGGAACATTAAATCCAGACGTTTGAGATGGGCAGGGCATGTAGCACGTATGGGCGAATCCAGAAATGCATATAGAGTGTTAGTTGGGAGACCGGAGAGAAAAAGACCTTTAGGGAGGCCGAGACGTAGATGGGAGGATAATATTAAAATGGATTTGAGGGAGGTGGGGTATGATGATAGAGACTGGATTAATCTTGCACAGGATAGGGACCGCTGGCGGGCTTATGTGAGGGCGGCAATGAACATTCGGGTTCCTTAAAAGCCATTTGTAAGTAAGTTGTTGTGAGTAATAATAATAATAATAATAATAATAATAATAATAATAATAATAATGATATGAAGACAGAGGAAGGGAAGGTTTAAATATAAGTAGAAGAAAAGACGAAGAAAATTAAAAATAATAATAAGAAGGATGGAAGAATGTCGATAATGAGAAATAATTAATCAGACATTTAAGATTAACATTTCTAAGCTAATCATATGATGCTTTCTTGGCAGCAAAACTGAGAAATGTGTACACAGAGCTCTCAGGAGGCGCCTTGGTACGAGATAATGATATTCCCTCGAGGGCGTGTTGAGAAATTAATTATAAATAATTTGGTACGGTTGAATGCCGTTACTTTCAAACCGGCGACCTCAGTCTTTGACCAGGGCAAACTTCATCAAGGCTGGTTTTTACGTTGGTGTTGCATGCAGGTTCCGCACTATGGCCCTGCGTTCCGCAAGACGCGAACGTGATGAAGGTGGCTTCACCAGAGTGCGAGCCGCAATACTCCAGTAAACAAAGCTCCTATCAACAATGTTAATTTAACAAAATGAGTTGCGTGCTTTGTGTGACGCTTCTCTCTTACCTTTACTACAGCTAAGTGCAGAGGCCTTATGCTGCACAAACGAACTGCTTACCTGAAAACGAAAGAACAAATTCTATAAATAAGAAGTTTAAACTCTGACACACGATAAAATATCTCTGGAAAATCAAGTGCGAGATGCAAATGTTAACATTATTACAGTTTCTTTCTAATTTAGGAAAAATAGCAGTGACGGATCATAGTCTTACTTATATAGCCTATTACCTTTGTAATAAATTACGTAAAATAATATATTATTTTGTTTTATTGATGAATTACTTGTCAATAAGTTTATTACGCACAATATACTTAACTTTATTTCAGTCGGTAATTATGTATGGAATTATAGGATGGGGTAGCTTGTTTAAATAGAATTTTAATCCACTTTATTTATTACAGGAGAAAATAATTAAAATTTGGCTTCATAAACCTATTGATTTTCCATCTAAAAATTGTTTTTAGACTTCAATGTTCTTAAAATAAGACAAATTTATGAAATTGTATTAATAAAATTCATACATAAAATCGAAATAATTTTGAATTTTATTCTCGTAGTTATGAAACAAGAGGTGTGAATTCTTTAAGATTGTTTGAACCAAAATGCAACACTGCTACAATATTTAATCATAGTTGTAATTTAGGCCCAAGAATATATAACAAATTTAAATTTAAATATCCTAATCTTGTAAATTTTAATAATTCAAGTATTAAATTTAAAAAGTTAGGTATGAATTTTATAAAAATTCAAAAATTGTAAATTTAAATTTATATATTCTTATTGCGTAGTAGACATAAGACAAATTGTATTATATAGCACTTAATTTCAATTCAGGAATCCGCCCCTGAGCACGAGTTCTACTATTTCAGGGGTAAGCTAAAGTTTTTCTGTTTATATCATATTTTATGTTAAAATTATTAGCAAAATAAATAAATAAATATGGTTGCAGTTAATTTGTATCTATTAATTACATTAAGAAACTAAAGAAGAGACTTGTGAAGTGCTTTATGTGCAGTGTGTCATCCTATGGGGCAGAAACATGTACATTACGACGAAATGAAGAGAAGTGACTAGAACCATTTGAAATGTGGATATGGAGAAGAATGGGACCTGTGAAATGAACAGACAGAATAAGAAATGAAACTGTGTTGGAAAGAGTGGGTGAAGAAAGAATGATGCTGTAACTGATCAGAAAGAAAAAAAAATGAACTGGTTAGGTCACGGACTGAGAAGAAACTGACTACTAAAGGATGCACTGAAAGGAATTGTGAACGGGAGAAAAATTCGTGACAGAAGAAGTTATCAGACGACAGACGACATTAAGATATATGGATCACATGCGGAGACTAAGAGCAAGGCGGAAAATAGGAAATATTAGAGAACATTTTGTTTGCAGTGGAAGACCTGCCCGTAGGCAGAAAACTATTAAAAAATTACATTGTAACGCAGATATAAAGAAATAGGTAATAAAATATGGGAAAGTGTATGACTTTTTAGAATGACATTACGAACAAACCATAATTATGTTTTGCTACGCTCAATGCCAACTTCGATCGCAATACAAAGCTTAAGAGTAGGTTTAAAAGTCCTAACTGACAATTACTGAAAATTAGATTCTTTACCGTATCTGAATATGTATATCTTTCTGCTTAATTTCATGTTCGTTTTATTAAAATGTTCACTCTTCGAGTACTCAACATCTTATTTATAGAAAAAAAATATATGGTTCATTTAACGACACTCGCAACTGCCGAGGTTATATCAGCGTCGCCGGTGTGCCAGAATTTTGTCCCGCAAGAGTTCTTTTACATGCCAGTAAATCTACTGACATGAGCCTGTCGCTTTTAAATACACTTAAATACCATCGATCTGGGCCGCGATCGAACCCGCAACCTCGAGCATAGAAGGCCAGCGCTATACCGACTACGCTACCGAGGCCGACTCTTATTTATATACTGATATGAGCGCATTTCACTTCTTAAGAAGTCATTGTATTAGTCAAAAGGGCCTAACTGACTAATTTTGAAATTTTAATTTTTATATGTACTTGAATATATGAATCATGCTTAATTTAGCTTTTAATTTATTAAAATATTTGAATATTTATTATTTTAAAATTATTTGAGAATTTCTACAGTATGAAGCTACAGTATGTTTGCAGTATCGATACCAATAAAGTATCAAATTAAAAGTGTACTTTTATTGAAAAAATTGTCGATACCTCACTGATAACGGTATATCGATAGATTTCTTAACAGTTATTTTCCATTTCAACATTAATGTTCAACAAAAGATCAAAACGGTGTCGCCTTCATGTAGTCTTGTGATCGGCGAACAGATGGCATTAGTCTGAGGAGCCGTAATACTCTTTCAGAGGAGAAAGGGTAGGCTACTTTAGTGGGAATTTATCTACATGGCACAATCTATGACAGCATAGTTATTTCAATTCTTTTACTTCTCTGGCACAATCGATGAGAACTTATTATTTCAATATTTTTATTTATCTGGCACAATCTATGAGAACTTATTATTTCAATTTTTTTATTTCCCTCCCAATTTTCTGAGCGTCGAAACTGAAAGGCAACTCGCAGATTGGCTAGCACGTCGTTCCTGCAGTACTGTTTTCACGTTAGTTTCCGTTACATCATTAGTCAAATTTTTAATGTTTGTATCTTCTGTGAAAAAGTATTGTTTTATTTAAATAAGAGACATATAGTAAACGATTTCACGCGCCTGGCCTTTCAGAAGCCTGCATGACGCAGTGGCAGAATTTGAAGTCATGTCATGAGTCAGAGTACGTGTAATAAATAAGCAAATTCCATTACTAGGCAGATTCATTTATTTGAAAGTATTGTAAAACAAGACAATAGCCAAAAACACAACGTAAAATCCGTCACATACGAAACTGACTTCAGAATAACAGCTCAGAATAATAATAAGTGCTGGATCTAGAAAACATTAAGCCTATAAAATGTTTATTAGTCTTCTTACTTTTGGTCAAGAAGAATGATCATTAATGAAATTTCTCAATGAATTGAGTATATTCAAATGATTTTTTCTAACAAAACGGACAGCGTCATTTTGTCATATAACTTGAAACTACTTTTCTTATTGATATCAGTTATCTCTATTCCTTGTATTATTAAACGCAAAATACAGAAGAAGAAGTAATATAGAGATAATATTTAACAGGATGAAATTGTCCCCACATTTGAGCATAAATTGACATATTAAATTCATAATGATTTCACAATTAAAACAAAATTTTACGTTTTGCAAGTCACAATTCAATATAGAAAATTTAAAAAAGAAAATATTACAATATGGACTTCAGTTCCATTATTAAGTTACAGAACCATTTAAAGAATAGCAGTGATGAAGTATATTAAAGACTGTGAATTATTCACGGAAGTACAGGCTTGAATTTTTGTGAAAGGCTAAAGGCGATTATTTTGAAATGCTGCAGTCAGTTGGCAGAGTTCACTAAAAAGTTTCCGACCCATCACGACAAGAAATCGATCCAAGACTTCCTTGGCAACCCGTCATATTTATTTGTTCGTTTATTTGTCTACATGTCGCAATCTTATTCTTCCTTAAAGCTAATGACATTGGTGATATATGATAGAAAGATGATAAATTGCGGGAGATTTGTTGCCGGATGAGGAAGTGATGACGGCACAATTTGAACTGCAGGCAGGAATGGCTTTTTAAGTATCTGATTATTCTCCGGATTCAACCATCAGAAGACAAAGACTCAACTTTCTTCAGACGGGAGATTCGTATAAACAGAATATTGTGTAGCTTTGTGGCATCAAAAACGATTCACATTCTTTGAATTCAAACGTATTTTATTTACATATGTGTGTATGTATGTATGTATGTAATATCTGTTATAATGCAGAATGATACTCCTCTGAGGAATATTATTTCTGCTGTTATGTTTTTTTTTCTCCTTTTCCTCTTTTCTTAATCAACTCTTTTATTGAACACCGTTGAGATATCGCAGTAATCACAAGGTAAAGAACGAACTAACTAACATTCAGTCCCATGGACGGAATATGAATATTTTCCATTCCCCACGCCAAGAATCGAATCTGGGACCGATTAGTATGGAAAAGCACGCGCTAAACACATAAACTAAAAAACTAATCTGCCGTTATAACTAAGTCCAAATTTGTGAAACGTAAGCGAATGAGGATACTGCCGTAGATTTATAATATTTTATTTCCTTCATTCACTTTTTTCCATCGAACGTTCTTTCAATTGTGTCGTACATTTGTTTGAAATTGTTATTGCTATATCTTTGATGCCTATTATTAAATGTATACTTAAAAAATATAGGTGTTGCTCAGAGTTAATACAATGAATTTTGTAACTCTTTATTCATTATTCACTTGAAAATCAATTTTATTGAACGGTAATTGTGATGTGATATAACATATATATATATCTGCCATACTTTCTTTAAACGCCAGTGAAATAAAGTTTCAATTAATAGAGAATGAGAATATACCCGTAAATTTCTATTTCTGTATTCAATGTCGATTATAAAATCAGATGCTTTTGAGGAACAATGACACGATCGATTTTAATTGTAATTTTCTGTTCATTGTTAATTGTAATTTATAGACGTTATACCCAGTGAATGATACGATGAAATTAAATGTTAATATATAGTATAACACAATAAGTAGAATTTAAAAAGAGAGGGATTCAATCCGGCACCGAGATTTTAATGCGCTGTGGCTTAGTGGATAAAAGACCAGCACGTGAATCTGGAAACCCGGGTTCGAGTTTCGGTATCGGATAGAATTTTTCTCCGTTCTACCGATTCTTCACCATATTTTTATTTAAATTTCCATCTGTAAAGTAGTGGTTATTATATGATGATCTACATATTTTAATGTTTTCATTTATTTAAAAATTTGAACTATTCGGAAACAACGAGAAAATAAATTGAAATATGCAAATTAAAAATAAATGATTAAAGGAGAATTAGACGTGTATTTGTAAATAATAGTCATTTGATATACCTGTGTCGACGGATTTTTCTGGAACTAACACACCGTTCTGCAAGGCAGCATTCGGTCGCTACAGAAACACACTACTGGCCCCCTCAGAAAAATTCACTGACATCAAATAACTAATATAATTAGTTACTTAAAACTATAATAGTTGTTCGGAAGCACTGACATTATTAATTTGTATGTACTTATTTTAATACATATTTATGAATTAACTTTATTTACTTAAAGTCTTTCTCAAAATATAAAGTTTATTCTCATACGGAATAATTAGGAACTATAAATGCGATTCTCCCTTAATGTCGAATTCATATTTAAAGAAGCTACTCAAAGATTACATGATAAATTTCAAATGTAACTCATTACTTAACGTCAGTTTTTAACGACACAGGCAATGCAAAGGTAACGAGGTATCGTTTTTTTTTTAATTGGGGTTATTTTACGACTTTGTATCAACATCTAGGTTATTTAGCGTCTGAATGAAATGAAGGTGATAATGCCGGTGAAATGAGTCCGGGGTCCAACACCGAAAGTTACCCAGCATTTGCTCGTATTGGGTTGAAGGAAAACCCCGGAAAAAACCTCCACAGGTGTGGACAATGAGGTATCGAACAGTAGGCCTAGTTGTATTTAAAGCCTTTCTGAAATTATAAAGCTATTTACGGACGTTGACGTTTGTTCTTAAATTAAATTATTTTTCGTTCCCTTCAGCTCTGAGAAAAAATGATACCGGAGCAATGCTGAATTAATGGTATCAGAAAAGATAATACTTCGAGGAACTCTGTCTTAAAGCAACTCTCTATAACTCATATTTCTTAAGATTTCAAACGGTCTGTCACCTTGATTGAGAAGCCATGACATAATAGATGTTTCATGTGGGAAGAGGTCAGGAAGGACAAGGTTGCTTCCCAGAATATAGCTTCTTCCCACGTTCTTATCAGATAACTTTTCATGATCTCACGACAACTGAATTCAGCTGAGATAACTTGTCAGTACACACGCATGTTTACCAGTTTCTTTTGTAATAGTATTATTACACCAAACTTCACGGCAAGTGATTTGTTGTCCACGCTATGTAACATGCTAACCGTAAAATTTCTTGGTAGGAACAAAAAAAAAATTGTTTCATTACAATATATGGAAATAACCGGTAAGTACAAATGAGTATTTATTCATTTCAGATGTTAAACTGACAAACCTTAAAAAATCTGACATAAACCAATGCTTGTCACTTGCACATAACAAAAGGCTCTTTGATTCACACACTCATATTAGGTTAAGCAACTTCTTCCGTCTAGGAAAACACTATTCAGTACTGACCCAGTGCTCTGTGAGGATCCTGATGTTCCGTTTTGGTTAGGTATTCGTGGGTTATGCGGTTCAATACTTGTGTCCGAATAGAACTATTGTACCAATACTTAATTGAATCTTCGTTGCGTGGTTTGCGTTGACAGCTGTAATGTGTGGGCCGGCACACTGAAGATCATGGCTTCATTAAAGATCGGACTCCTCTCTCCTTTCTTCGTGGAAGTTTTCTTCTTGTGAACATTCTTCCCGTGCTAAAGCAGGTAGGCTACACATTAAATGAGAAAGATCTCTTCCAACGAAAGAGAGTTAGGAAATGATCCCAGGATGGAAGTAGCATTTCCTCGCTGAACCGCTATTCCAATGCATTGACGAAGAAATTTGATACATTTAGGATTGCCAAGTATCGATAACTTTTTTCAAATCTCTTGCGGACTTCTACATTTTGGCAATTTTCTAACTGAAAGACATGCCAAAATTATCTTCACATTGGGTCAAATTTCAGAAACAGGAACAACTCAAACCCAGATTTAAAACATAGAATGCTACTGAAAATTATACGAATATATTAAATCTACAAACTAGCGCAAAGTCTGCAATTTTTAAGAAAAGATACATTAAAAATATCCTCGAAATGAAAACATCTTTCTAACAGATTCGTGTATGGAAACGTTTACCGTGAGGGGCATTATTGACTCACCTTGTAAATTGTTTAGCATCTTTCCTCTATTCTAGATTGGATATTTATAATCTGACCTCGTTGACTTCAGTGACGACACACGTGACAGGTCACTTCCTAGTTAACGCAATGAATCCTTACATATGCCAGCGCTTTTAAAAGGTTTCCCAATTGAATAAAATGAGATTGGCTCTGTGTAGTTATTCTTACTTAAAACGTGACTACTTTCACTATATAACTGGAGTTACTTTCTCCTGTTTCCAGCATAATTTGGTCTACTTAAAGAATAGTTTGTATGCAGTGTAGGATTCGGAACTATTTCTCAGATGCAGATATAACTTATGTCAGTTGTCACTGTGAAGTCTTGAAGATTAGAGTCGTGCTAACCACATTATGGTCGACCCACCATTTAATGTTATTATGGACTGACGTAAAGAACAGACTAAGAGACGAATAAAATCGATTTTTGTAGGTAGTGAAATAGTTAAGAAATGAAGGCCGAATGCCTAGAAAAATACTAAGCATTAAGTGTAAATTGGCTGAGAAGAAACTGCCTTCTGAGGAGGAATTGTATTGTATTGTATTTATTAACATTCCATGGTATTCATACATTGCTTTACAGCTAGAATATGGAACAAGTCACTAAACGTAATACTATTATAAAGTCTTAATTTATAGTCACAGTCTAGATGAAATATATACAGACGAGATTTACAATATAGTCTACTAGTTCAACACACAGTTTTATTATCAATTTCATGAAGTGTTATTGAATGTCATGAATTCACCTACAGAATAGAAGGCGTGAGAAATTAGGCACTTCTTTAATTTGGCCCTAAATAATCTTATGGTTTGAGTTTCTTTTTTATATCGATAGGAAGGCTATTACAAATTTTTACTGCCATATAACGCACTCCTTTTTGATAGCACGATAGACTTTCCGGTGGAGTATGAAAGTCATTTTCTGACGTGTATTTATGCTATGGACTGTTGAATTAGTTACAAAATTTTCAAGATTACATACGAGGAAGATTATTAATGAAAAGATATATCGACAAGGCATGGACATTATTTGTAGTTTTTTTAAATAGTCCTACACGATTCCCTAGATTTGGCACCTACTATTATTCTAATTACTCTTTTTTGTAATAGAAATATACCGTTACTATCTGTGGAATATTATTCCAAAACTCATTACCGAGTGGAAGTATGCAAAGTATATTGTTTTTAAGGTATTGATATTTACTATCTTTTGCATAGATCTAATAGCTAAACAAGCTGAATTTAACTTGGGGTTAATTTCTTTAATATGATTTTTCCAATTTAACACATTATCGATTTTTAAGCCAAGAAATTTGGTTGTTGTTGTTTCTAATAGGGATCTATTGTTAATTATTGCGATAGAAATTTGCGAGGTTGAATTTGGACAGGATTTAAATTGAATTATGTTAGGTTTGTTACAATTTAATACCAATTTATTGACTGAGAACCAGTCACATATTTTGAAGAGAATTTCCTCCGTTGAAGATTGGAATGTGTTGGAGTTATTGGCTGTAATTACTATGCTTGTGTCATCTGCAAATAATATGGGATGACCTACATCTTTTATTAGGGGGGCAAGATCATTTATGAATACTAGAAAAAGTAGGGAACCTAATATTGATCCTTGAGGAATTCCATTATTAATAGTTCCCCATGGAATGGTGAACGGAGAAGAGTTCGTGGCATAAGAAGATATCACAGTCTACTATATACAGTCACGAAGCTTGAGTTTTGAGGGTGCTAGAAACAATAGACTCTGACGGTTCTATTTTGCATTGCCTTTAATGAGGCGATATTAGCGATCCTAGTGGTGAGCAACTACCTAATGTTTGCATATTTACTACGTACTGAGCTCCGCGACTGTATATACTAAATTGTGAAGATATCAGATGATAGACGACATTATATTTATATGGATCATATGAGGAGACAAAGAGGAGGGCAGAAAATAGGAGAGACTGGAGAATGCTGGGTTTGCAGTGAAAGACTTCCCTTGAGTAGAACACTATGTATGAATGAATTAATTATTTCCAACTTTAAGATGACGATAGAAGACTCAGTAATTCGAGCAGAAATCACACTCTTCAATGTTTTAAAAAAACTGAGTTGTTAGTTATTCAGTTCTCTGTGTGCTGAAGTTCCTCATTAAAATTCACATAATAATAGTTGAGAAGTGAAAAAGTACTGAGGGCATGGGATAGGAAACCAGGAGTGAAGTCCAGAGACCAGAACAACGCCAGTACGTAACACATTGTTAACTGCACACTCTCGCCACGTTCTCGCTTGGCTGCACTGGACAGTAATGTACAACGAGAGGCTGGTACGCACTTGGCCTATTGCATGGCTTCATCAACTAACCCATGTTGTATGTAGTTGTCGGATTTAGGACAGAGGAACATGGCATTCTAATCAATAAAACAGCTTTATTACATAAAACTACAGCAACATCGCATGGAAACACGCCGCAATACTCTTGGTACAGTCTTATTTCCATGTTCAGCACCTGGTATCATATGGAGGAAAAGGAACAAAAGCTACTATGAATACGTTTTATCGTATAATCACCAACGGTAGTCATGGGTTTAGTATACCTTGTTAATAGCGGCGAAAACATTTGTATACACGTTAACCTGTAGGCTATACATCGGTCGATAGTAATACATGCACGTCTATAAAAATAATATGTCGCTACGTAAATTGTATTTTTTATACTGCAAATAAAGTGCTGTAAAAATTTTTACACTGTTATTAATAGACTAATAAGGCCTGGATATTAATTATAATCATAATCGACTACTGGGCTCGATGGAGAAGTTTTCCCTCGTTGAAGAGCGTATGAATTAGAGATGAACAAAACTAACTGCCGCTCTCGCTCACAGTGTTCGTTGCATTTGTCTTTCGACTCCCGTCTCAACATTCTCGTGCGCTTCGAGTCTCCCTCATCATTCTCGAAATAGCATTTGGTCGGCGTGGAAAGATTTCGTAACTTTGAATAATATATACATCATTGAAATAAATAACATTATAAATGTTTAAATGAGACAAAGAGACAAAAGAGAACAGTATATTAGTTATTAATATATTCTGGTTCTATTATATGATCTACCTATGGTTATATAAATAGAAAAAAAAATTCTCAAATAAATTTGCATTTCTAAGAAACGTAAAACATAACGTTAATATCTTTTTACTTAAACAACTGTGACGATTCAAGGATGCTTGACGTTCGAGACTTCGGGAGTGATGAAACTCGGCGTCTCGAAACACTCACAAGCAGTCTTTACGTCAACGACGCGACGTATAGAACACTGTTTTGCGGGTTTTTGGTTTTACGGGCGTTGTTAGTCTTGCTTTCTCGATCGTTGTTCATCTCCATTATGAATAATAGAGATATCCAAACGAACTTGAATTCGTAATCATCGTTGCTTCGACATAAAAATAACGCAATTTGTTTTTACTTCTGTAAGTTGAAGTGTAACAAAACGAAAGCTCCTAAAGACAGTCCTCCTCAGTTTCACGTACTTTTTAAAATAATATTGAATTGAAATCAGGATTTACGTTGCACACTGCCAATCTAATTTGTCTCAATGATGTCTGTCCGTTTTGTGGGTTATAGATTTTGATTTCACAGTTTTCATTACTTGCTTACTTACTTACTTACTTACAAATGGCTTTTAAGGAACCCGAAGGTTCATTGCCGCCCTCACATAAGCCCGCCAGCGGTCCCTATCCTGTGCAAGATTAATCCAGTCTCTATCATCACACCCCACCTCCCTCAAATCCATTTTAATATTATCCTCCCATCTACGTCTCGGCCTCCCTAAAGGTCTTTTTCCCTCCGGTCTCCCAACTAACACTCTATATGCATTTCTGGATTCGCCCATACGTGCTACATGCCCTGCCCATCTCAAACGTCTGGATTTAATGTTCCTAATTATGTCAGGTGAAGAATACAATGCATGCAGTTCTGTGTTGTGTAAATTTCTCCATTCTCCTGTAACTTCATCCCGCTTAGCCCCAAATATTTTCCTTAGCACCTTATTCTCAAACACCCTGAACCTATGTTCCTCTCTCAGAGTGAGAATCCAAGTTTCACAACCATAAAGAACAACCGGTAATATAACTGTTTTATAAATTCTAACTTTCAGGTTTTTCGACAGCAGACTGGATGATAAGAGCTTCTCAACCGAATAATAACACGCATTTCCCATATTTATTCTGCGTTTAATTTCCTCCCGAGTGTCATTTATATTTGTTACTGTTGCTCCAAGATATTTGAATTTTTCCACCTCTTCGAAGGATAAATCTCCAATTTTTATATTTCCATGTCGTACAATATTCTGGTCACGAGACATAATCATATACTTTGTCTTTTCGGGATTTACTTCCAAACCGATCGCTCTACTTGCTTCAAGTAAAATTTCCGTGTTTTCCCTAATCGTTTGTGTATTTTCTCCTAACATATTCACGTCATCCGCATAGACAAGAAGCTGATGTAACCCGTTCAATTCCAAACCCTGCCTGTTATCCTGAACTTTCCTAATGGCATATTCTAGAGCGAAGTTAAAAAGTAAAGGTGATAGTGCATCTCCCTGCTTTAGCCCGCGGTGAATTGGAAAAGCATCAGATAGAAAATGACCTATACGGACTCTGCTGTATGTTTCACTGAGACACATTTTAATTAATCGAACTAGTTTCTTGGGAATACCAAATTCAATAAGAATATCATATAATGCTTCCCTCTTAACAGAGTCATAAGCCTTTTTGAAATCTATGAATAACTGATGTACTGTACCCTTATACTCCCATTTTTTCTCCATTATCTGTCGAATACAAAAAATCTGATCAATAGTCGATCTATTACGCCGAAAACCGCACTGATGATCCCCAATAATTTCATCTACGTACGGAGTTAATCTTCTCAAGAGAATATTGGACAAAATTTTGTACGACGTCAACAAAAGTGATATTCCTCGAAAGTTACCACAGTTGGTTTTGTCCCCCTTTTTAAAAATAGGTACAATTATGGACTCCTTCCATTGTTCTGGTACAATTTCCTTTTCCCAAATAGCAAGTACAAGTTTATAAATTTCGTTATATAATGCATTCCCACCCTCTTGTATTAATTCTGCTGGAATTTGATCGATACCTAGAGACTTGTACTTTTTCAGATTTTCTATCGCAATTTCGACTTCTGAAAGCGTGGGTTCGGGTATAAATGGCTCAGCAGTTTGTATTTCAATTTCGTCCCGATCATTTCTATTTGGCCTATGTACATTTAGTAGTTGCGCAAAATAGTTTTTCCATCTGTTTAGGATTGATGGAGAGTCTGCAAGCAAGTCACCATTCTCATCCTTGATCACGTTTACCCTTGCCTGATATCCGTTCTTAAATTCCTTTATACCCTTATATAAATCTCGAATGTTTTTATTCTTACTATTTGTTTCTACCTAATTCAGTTTTTCCTTCAAGTAACCTCTCTTTTTATTCCTAAGTGTACGACTTGCTTCCCGTCTTTCATTGAAATAATTATCTCTCTTCTCCTCAACTGGATCCTGTAAGAATTTCAATTTTGCCTGTTTCCTTCTTTCTACTACCATGCAACAGTCTTCATCAAACCACGGTTTCTTTTTCCTAGTTTCATAATAACCTATGCTCTGCTCAGCTGCAATTTTGATACTATCTCTGATATTTTCCCACACGCTATTAACATCTAATTCTTTCTCAACTTCGTCGGAACTTTCTAAAGTGGCAAACCTATTCGAAATTTCGACCTGATAATTTTGCTTAGCTTCCTCTTCCTTTAATTTCAAAATATTGAATTTAGTAATATTAACTTGTTGCTCTACTCGCTTGGCTACTGATAATCTTTCTCTTAATTCTCCAATCACCAAATAATGGTCAGAATTACAGTCTGCACCCCTGAAAGTTCGAATATCTACTATACTAGTATGTCTCCGTTTATCTATCAAGATGTGATCGATTTGGTTGTGTGTCAATCCATCTGGAGAAGTCCAAGTATATTTATGTATATCCTTATGGGGGAATGTTGTACTTTTGACAATTAAATTTTTCGATGTGGCAAAGTTGACTAATCTAACTCCATTGTCACTACTAATTGCGTGTAGGCTCTCTTTTCCAATAGTTGGTCTAAAAATATCCTCCCGTCCTACTTTAGCGTTGAAATCCCCCAATAAAATTTTCATGTGATATCTAGGGAACTGATCAAAAGTATATTCCAATTCCTCATAGAAGCTATTCTTTATATGGTCGTCTTTCTCTTCTGTAGGGGCGTGAGCATTTATAACTATGATGTCGCACCATCTACCCTTAAGTACTAAATATGATAACCTGTCACTGATAAATTCGACCTTTTTTACTGCTGATTTTATTCTTTTATGAACAAAGAATCCTGTTCCTAATTGGTGATTATTGTTTCCTTCCCCATAATACAAGTAATCTCCTATTTGTGATATGCCATTCCCATCTAGCCTAACCTCTTGTACTCCCACGAAGTCTATTCTATATCTAGCTAGTTCTTTTGCTACTAATGTTATCCCTCCTGTTCTATAAAGACTAGTTACGTTCCAAGTGCCAAATCTCAAATCCTTATTCCTTTGCTGTGGTCGTGCCAGAGAATCAGTCCTATTCCGAGGCTTATTATAGGGATACGTAACAAGCTGTTTTTTTACGGTGATGGGTTGTTAGCCCTTCGCCCAACCCCCAAGCTGGAGGACCACCCCTTATCGGCTGTCCACGACTGCTTATTCAATATATTCGCAGCTACCCTCCATATCTGGAGGCCGTCTCCTCTATCCGCAACCTGAGGACGCGCCATGCCGTGGCACAGTTTTCATTTGTGAGAACAATTAATGCTCACAGATACATGCAGTTCCAAACATGGCTTCCACAAAACTGTCGAAAGATAGAATATTTCTTATACAGGGCTATTAATAAGTCCGTGAAACATTTTAAAGTTTAATAATAAATAAACTACCTAAGCAACAGATCATAGTAATTGTTATGCCGTTATTTTTATTTATTTATTTATTTTATTGCTAGTAAGTTTGAAATGAATACAAGTTAATACAGTGTAAGATAAACTAGTCCACTCCTGAATGAGTAAGACTCGTGCTCAGGAGGGGATTCCATTACAGACAAAAATAAAATTAAAACTGAGAGTGAATACAGATTAAAAATTGTTTAATATGTTTAAAACCAAATTATAAATCCAATATAATTTTTTATATACTGTATATACTTTTTTTACTAATTTGGAGATGATTAGTGGTTAAAATAGTATTAGAATAAAATTTGTTTAATAATCTGGGACCTTGACTCATGCTTTGATAAAAAGCTGCATTGGTTTTACATTTACGTTCAGACAAACGCAGAGAATTCGTATTTTTAGATTATTTATGTATATACCTATCAAAGTTATTAAGATTTCTGTGAAAATGTTTTAATAAAATAATAAATTTGTTTGATGTCGAAAACTTTGAAATGTTTAAACAACAATTCAGTTGAGTAATCTTTCTGCTTTTTTAAACAAATTTTTAATACTTTTCTCTGTAGTAAAATTATTAACGAATATAGGTTGGATTTATAAGTTCCACCCCAACCTACAATAATAATCCGTGGCGCTACAGCCCGTAAAGGGCCCAGACCGACCAGCCGGCTGCTGGCTTCACGCCCACATGCCGAAGCAGAGGTGGACGATCATCCAAACAGAATGGAGGTATCGTGTGGTTAGCACGATGATCCCCCCAGCCGTTATAGCTGGCATTCGCAACCGGATTTCGCTACCTATCGCAGCTCCCCAAGTGCATCACGATGCTGGGTGGGTACCGGTCCCATATATTGCACGAATTTTCATGGGAAAATTTCTTCCCCCATGAGGATTTGACCAACCTATAATACTATACATAAATATATATTGAAATAATGCTAAATAAATTATACGTAAACAATTAATTGACAAAATATTTCTTAGAACAACAAAGTAATACGTTTTATGTAATTTATTACAAATTTAATGAATATGATTATTCCATTTTAAATGATTATCAATAATTATACCTAAGTACTTAACCTTCTTAATTTCATTAATAACTGAACAATTTCAATTTATATGGGAACAATCAGAATTATACATTTTAATTTGTAGAGTAGATGAAATGGGTTAATTACCTTTATTCTTTAAGGAAAATGGGAGAAACTCTCAAAGATTTTTTAATAAGAAGAGGCCGCGTTTAGTTGCAATGATTTATCGCTAGGTGGCAGTAGTTATCAATAGTGGAAAAATGGCGTTTACGAAACGTAAGCAATGGTTGTGTGTGTTGGAATATGCAAGAACCTCGTCAAAGATTTGAAGTAGACGATTTCTCTAACTTGGTCATCTTTAGCGACGAATAAATTTTTCATCTCTTCAGAAAAGTTAATCGGTGCAATGTGAGCATATGAGGGACTGAAAATCCCAGCGCAGTTATAGAGCATGTGCGAAACTCACGTTAGGTGAATGTCTTCTGTGCGATTTCGAAAAAGAAGGTGTATGGACAATTTTTCTTTATAGAGCCCACCGTCACTGGGATGATTTACTTGGACATGTTACAAAAATGTTTTATGTCTCAGCTTAATGAAGACTTCAGCATCTTTCAGCAAGATAGATATCCATGTCACTATCACAGCAACGTGCGAGCGTATCTCAATCAAAATTTTCAACAGAGATGGATCGGACGCACAGGACGATAAGATGAAGCGTTATTGAAGTGGCCACCACGATCACCGGATTTAACTCCGTGTGAATTGTTCTTGTAAGGATTTGTGAAGGATATTGTCTATGTGCCTCCACTGATTTACAGAAACTTCTCCACTGGATTACAGCTGCAGTGGTTCTGTCAACCGTGACTTGCCGAAGCGTGTATGGGATGAGATGGATTAGGCTACCACATGGATGTATGCCGTATTGGCAAAGGTGGACACATTGAGCACCTGTGAGTTATGTAACAAAACTTGGAGAGTTTCTCTTTATTTTAGTGTAAAATAATTTGTTATCCATTGTGTAGTTTAATAGTTATGAATTTTTTTAACGTTTCACGGACTTATGAATAGCCCTGTATTATAAAGCATTATATAACTTATTTTTGTCAGCCCTGCAGAAAAACTCTTCTTCCCACTCTAAATAATTTTGTTATTTTTATTTTTATTATTATTTTTTTAGAGGTTGAAAACTTTGACATAGACATACTTTTGATGTGCTTCATTACCGTCACTGCGTTCGTGTTCTAGTGATAGTAAGCAAGGAATGATACACACCCGGGCTTTATGGGGACGCAGAAGGCTTGAGGGGAAGTTACATTGCAAGCTGCATAGTGACTACAGAGTGAGTCGCGAATCACGTAATAGACACCGATGCTATTTATATGCGATGATAGTGCAAGTGCTACAGGTGACGTGGGAGGCAATCGTGAATCCGGTGGCGACAGGTGGGCCATATTGTCTAAGCCAGGGCTGGGCACCGAGATCAAACCCAAACCATGGATAAAAGTATAATAGGATGCGAAACTGCGGCCAGCACCATCTGGCGGCAGGGGGCTCAAATAAGGTGATCAGCGCCCAACGTCGTAGGTGGTGAACATTACAACTACATGTTGGGTACATTACCCAGAGTTCTCTATTTATCCGTTGGAGATGTTGCTCCAGAAGGCAAGATGGCAGACAGAAACTTGCTAATAAGTGAACATAAAGTGATACTACGTGTGTGTATAAACAGTGTATGTTAAACAGTGATGTTTGTGGACGTTGTAAAAATAGTGTTGTTGAATGTATTGTAAAGTAATAGTAATAAGTTATAATAACTTGATCTATCTACGTAGTTTTTGCAGACTTTTCCATTGCGCTGTACAATAAATACCCAAAGAATACAATCCCAATTATCTAACCTTTTGCTCTATTTCTTTGTTTCTGTCTAGTTATATTTTAATTGGGTAGTGTAAAATAGATGGTCTCTTTTATCTTCCTGTTGGCTCCGGTAAGAATTTTCAGTAGAAGATGCTGTGAGGAATAAAAATGTAAATGTTTTATTTTAAATTGGGTCACTTTTGAATATCGATGAGGGTGGGAGGGAATACTTTCTGCACAGTTTAACATTTTCGTCACCAGGTGCGCTGCTAAATGCATAGAGTAATTAGTTTTTATTTTCGCTACTTGGTGCGCTGCCAGATGTAATAAGTTCTCCTACTCCCAACAGGTGGCAGAAGGATCAATTTCTACATTAGCGCCTCTAGCATGTGTTACGGGAATCTCAGTAAGTTTCACATCCTATTATATATTTATCCATGCCCAAACTCTAAACAGGGACGCTTAATATTCATCCGTTAAGGCATGAACGCTGCGCGGTGTTCGGCGGGGAAGAAAGATGTTGAAGAGAAGTCATAAGGCTCCCCGTCAGAGAGTAGAAATCGCTCTTGGTGCCCAGTCCTCGCATAAGGCCTTTCAGAGCCAGGTCTCATTCCCGGACAAGCACACGATAAGTCTCATTATAAGGATAGTATACGGGTTTCCGATGCTTGGGTTTCAGAGTCCTAGGACTTATTAAGTAGTACCTGGCAAATTTTATGAACGCGGCATAGCAAAGCAGTAAGTTCACTCAAAATACTAATTCATATGCTGTACAGCAGACATTCACAAGTAACACGTCTCCCAGTCAGGTACTCAGGATTGCGCAAAGCCACCACTTAAGACAACAAAGGACAAACGCTAGTCAGGAAACACACACCCAACGTCTATAAAAGGAAATACATTACGACTATATCCTGGTGAAAATCTTTCTCGGATCCATTGTACTAGTATTTTAGTATTTTATTGTTTTATATATCTGTATTTCGTTGAAAAATTTGTAACACAGCAAAATTCTACAGAAGAATTTCACTGCGTAGCATGTGAAAGCGCCTGTATTCGTGCTCATACTACAAGCAATACAAATCCAACAAGGTTCACTTTTCAGCAAGATGAAGTACAATCATCGCCCTTAAGGAAATGTTGAGCACACAGTGAAGGCACTTTGACATCCCTGGGTTGTCAGAATGTCTCTTCTAGATTTGAGGCAGAGAAATATTCCTTTATGTATTCGTAGTCGTCATCTCTCCCACACCAGTCATCTTGCATAGCTTAATTCTATGCAATACTAACATTATGCAGCGAATAGGTATTCTACTGTCCAGTATTATCAACAGTAATCTCGCTAGAGGTTTTGATTTATCTAGAGAAAATCAATAGTCGAGTGGGATTTAATTGACTATTACACGATTAGAAGAAAGTATATAAAGATTAGAAGAAATAAAAGACTCTAATACAATAAAATATTAATTGACTCAATGTTAGCTTCACCGAAACGTTTGAACGGAGTCGCAATTTTCAGTTGACTGTCTATGTTGTAAACAAATTACGATCGCAAAGCATGTTCTATAGTGTTACTCGACTAAGACCAGTGGAGTCCTGCAGCCCGGTGCGCCGCTTATACTTCTCCTGCGTTCGTATAGCGCCATCGCGATAGTTCACATTACGCCCGCGTCTCCACTCGCCTCAGTCGAGTTATACCGTAAAGAATTTGCAGTTTGAAATGTTGGCAAACAAGAAACAAATGCTAGGGTAGTGATAAAAACAAACAAATGCTAGGAAAGCGATAAATTTAAACAAATGCTAGGGGAGCGATAAAATTGTGCGATAAGCAGCCACGAATGGTTGAAAGACGTCCTTTCGTACAGTTTTATTGGTCAAAAGTAGTATGACGTAGTAAAAGTGTAATAGTCATTATAATCATGAACATCTTCATGCAATATTATTTCAAAAATAAAACTACTCTATTACCCGAACAGTCTGTTTGTGGAACGGTAGTCGTTTTTACTACACAGCGTGCCGCTGCTACGTCATTTGTGCAGTACGATCGTTCTCTTATTCTAGTCACAGTAAATGTCTTTCTCTCTCGCACAGAGTAACAACATAAGATCGTAGCGCCGCTGTTTACGTGCCAGATACAAAATGCTCACCTAGTAGGTGTCTAATTAATGCAGGATAAAATTTATATAGCATTATATTTATAAACATACTATTTTTATCTACTCTGCCATCAGATACGTGAAGTTGGTAAGTATATTAATGAATTAAATAAATGAGAAATAAAAATCTCATAATTTATTTGTTGTCAGAGTTAAATGACACTTTATATAATAATGATTCCAGGTATCTTTATGCTATGTAATTCACTGATTATTCATACAACTTCGCAAACAATTGTATTTATACACAGGACATTGAGTTACATGCATCTCTGTAGACCCTGGTAATTCTTTTGGAAATGTAATGTTTGCTACTAAGATTAAATTGTATAATGTTGATTCAGAATCCTAACCACCAACAGAAATTTAAAACATACAAATTCATTGGGTCTATAGGAAATGAGGCATTAAACCAACCGTAAGACAAGGTAATTTAAAATCGAATTGAGAGCAAATACGATTCCATTTCTTGGTCAGAATTCGAATTGTCTCTTATTAATCCAACGTACTGTGGTCTGTTGATTTTCATTCTTTTAATTTGAGATGCAATGACTGGTCTTTTACTTGAGTTACAAATTGCTTTATTCTAAATCGTTGATGTCCAAATGTAACTCGTACGAGGTAACCCCTGGCGTAAGGAACCCGCAGCGCATATTCTTTAAAGTCGTGTTTCCTATTTTACAGGGAAAGTTATCGACCCTAGCAAAGCATGCTTGACGTGCAATATCTCCTGGTTCTATAGGCGTTTGGACACCCATGTTCTAAATAATATCTATATTTAACCTTTTTTCGTGGCATGCGTCGAAATTTAGTGTGGATTTGAAAATAATATACTTATTACTGAATATCGCTCCACAATAGTGAAAATATAAGAAGTTTGTGTTGGAACTGGAATTGTCAAGCATTTATAAATCCGAAGACAAATAAAAGTAATATATTAACTTTAAAAAACGATTAACCACAACACGAAAATACGAAAATATGAGTCAGGTCATCAGGACTTCATATTAAAATTTTTAACTTATAATATTAACACATTCGCTCCACCAATTACCTAGCATTTCCCGCTGGTATTTGGTCGATTAATTATAAACAACGCAAATATTGGTCTTCAGAATTACTGAGGGCGTAGGGGACAAAGATAGTGTTCTAAGTCCATTATTGCCACTAATTAAGAATTAATTATTTCCATACACATTTCTATAAAGCCCCTAAATCCATTCATCCTGGTTTCCACTATTAAATATTAAATTTGTACAGTTGATTGCCAAAAGTAGTGTTCACTCTAGGGAAAACGACACTCATCAAAGCAGGACTGCAGTTTCTGTAAAACCTAGCCACACTTGAGACAAGTTTGTGAGTTCTTTAATCTTTTCCTCCATTAAATAAATCTGTCAACGGGCAGAAAATCTTACACTTGATTCAGTTTTCCCTCCCACAATATATAAGTCAAAAATTAATTCTTATGATATATTGGTTACGTTATGAAAAACCTAAGCTAAATTTTATATGTCATGATGATATATGTATCATACCATATCACATCTCATGTCGTATCGTATATCATATCATACCATATTATATGTCTTATATCGTATATATCATATTATAATATACAATATCATATCATAATCATAGAACATCATATCATATCGATGGTGTTTAGATAAATGAGCTTAAACCTCAGTTTTTTAAATGTGGCGTTTTTTAGTGTAATTAGTTAAAATTTAATTAAAAAACGTAGCCTATAGATATGTTATTTGACAATTATGTTTACATTCCTTCATATAAAGTGACTGATTAATAATTAATGTGTCAAAATTTAATTACAGTTGTTTCTGAAAAATTTTTCATTTGTGGGACAACACCTGAACACCATCGATATCATATCATATCATATCATATCATATCATATCATATCATATCATATCATATCATATCATATCATATCATATCATATATCATATCATATATCACATATCATATCACATATGATATCACATCATACATATCATATCATATCATATCATATATCATATCATATCATATATCATATCATATCATATATCATATCATATATACATATATATCATATCCTCACGTTTCATGTCACGTATTATATACCATAAATCATATCATATATCACATACCATATCACATCATATATTTTATCATATACCATATAACATCACACACCATATCATATTATTATATATCACACCACATAAGCTTATAGTACCATATTATAATTCAATTATTATGTTTTATGAAATGTTATATTATTATACTATTATATAAAACACATATTGCATCATGTTGAAAAATGCATTGTATGAAATATAATCATCGTTTCACTGCAATAAAAATATAAATAGCCTATAGTGGTTATTAGTATTTACATTTGTATTACAGTAGACATAATATTTTTGTACTGATTGATCAACATGTGACAAGAAAAGCAAACATTTTATTCACAATGTTAACACTATTTAAGGATACTCTACATTTCTAATATTTACTCATTTTCCTTCTGAAATTAACAGATATTTCCAACTGGTATTTGATCGATTTTAGTCATCCCAATCCACACAAATTCTAACCTCTCGTAGAACTGAGGAAGAAGGAAGTAGGGACAGAGCATTAGTGGCACTGACTTACACTTAAAGCACGCTTATATTTATACATTACAAAGTAACAAGGGTATCTCAACTGTAAGTCCGCCAGCACGGTTGGACACAACATATAAGGTAATTTTACAGGGTAAGCCACACAATTTAATCCAGTGTTACTTAGACCTGTTTACGTGTGAACAGGTCGCTGTGGTTTAAGTAAATTTCCAGGTTGCTTTGCCAGTGTACATAATTTAATCTTGCCGTGTTATAACGTTCCACCACCGGAAGGCCAAGGGTGGGTGGCTACGACTTTTATTTACACATGCGTATGTTATATGTGTCGTGATGTGTTGGCTGGAGGTACGTACACAAATTAGAGCGACGGGTCAACATGGCGGCAGTGAAAGAGACAGACGTGGATGTTTGTGACAGGTAACATGATGTGAACGGGTCGCCAGTCCCCCTCAGGGCAGATTCTCTGTGCTCAGAACACCAAACTACTCCACACAAAACTACAATAAGCACCACACAGACCAGATAGTTTCCTCTATTTGCTATCAAATTAGCTCAAGCCTCCATTGTTAGGACGCGACCACTTGAAATGACTAATTTACAGAAGAACTATTCAAGAAACATCTTACTATACATAGCAACCGACATACAAAAAATGTTCTGTTCTTACACTTAATATTTTTCACTCAACTATCTACCTATCTAATCATTTAGACGCCTACTACTTAGTTATAATTATTTATCCATACATTCAACCACCCATCTTCCTATCTACTTATTACACACCTACCGTTTCTATCCATCCACCCACCCAAATACCCATTACTAGAGATGAACAACGATCGAGAAAGCAAGACTAATAGCGCCCGCAAAGCCGAAAACCCGCACGACAATGTTCTATATGTCGCGTCGTTGTAAAGACTGCTTGTGAGTGTTTCGAGACGTCGAGATTGATCACTCCCGAAGTCCCGAACGTCAAGCAGCCTTGAATCACCATAGTTGTTTATACCTAACTGAACTTTTATCTACTTTGGCAACAGTTATATATGTATAAACAATTAAGTAGCCTATTTGAAACATTATCTCTACCTTTCAGTGTATAATAATCCGTTTCCCAAACTTTATTTAATTTCTAGGCCCTTATTAAAAGGCTAGGAATGTTCTTTTCATATGTTTGAGATCAAATGTGCAATCTCAAGTAAAAATATATTAGGCCTAACGTTGTGTTTTATGTTTCTTAGAAATGCTAATTATTTTTCTATTTGTATAACCATAGGTAATATCATATAATAGAACCAGAATATTTTGATAACTAAGATACTGTTTTGTTTTGTCCTTTTGTCTCATACATTTATAATGTTATTTAAATGATGTATGTTATTCAAAGTTACGAAATCTTTCCACGCCGACCAAATGCTATTTCGAGAATGATGAGCGAGACTCGAAGCGCACGAGAATGACGAGACGAGACTCGAAAGACAAATGCAACGGACACAGTTTTGTTCATCTATACTCATTATCCATACATCCACCAACCTTTACCCATACATCCATTCATGCAGCCATCTTTCTACCCACCTATCCATCCATCTATCCATCCATCCATCCAGTACCTATCCACTCATGTATGCATCAGAGGTCTGCATTAGCCGGATTTAGTCAGGTAAACGATTGTCCAGCGGGTCGGTACCCGAACCCTTCCAAATTCTATCCGACACTTAATTGAAAATCCAAGTCAAGCAGTGCTGTGTTCTGCGAGCAATAATGGAATAAACGTGATAAAATTATAATATAGCAATTGAGGAGTGTATGTTCAAAACGACTCTTGACTATTCCCGAAAAACTTTTTAGGTTTAAAATTCCTTACCATTAGGCGAGAGACATTATTAAGCCAAAGAGATTTGTTGCATTTAGTATATCCACAGATCCTAAATTCGCGATATGACCGCAGATGTTAAAACGTGTATAAGTAAACTTAACGAAAAAAAATTCTATAGTCTTAACTGTCATTATTACTTTCTCAACTCTTCATACCAGATGTCATCATAACAAAAAATGGCATCTATGATAGAAAAAATGTGGAGAAAAATCCATTCATTATGATGGTGATGATGATGAATCATGCTGTCTCAACATTTTTCAAACCAAAATATATTATGATACATTAACTGCTTCGAAAAATTAAGTGCTGTGGTAACAGTTTAATTTCCCTTACTTACTTTTATACTGATGTTGAAGTATTAAAGCCAGAGTCGTATATTACTAAGACGCATTACACGGCTTTAATTTAAATTATTTCACAATAAATGAAAAGAGATCGCAGAAAATAGAATGGATACAAAGAAGAGAAGAGAACATTACCGAAATTGAAATTCATTTGAAACTGTGTATCGATTCCAATTGCTTCTAAACGTGTCAGGAAATTTTTACACTGAACTGAACTTTCCTATTCGTCAGTTATAGTACAGAAATAATTGGCTACGCAAGCACAGACCGTTAAAATAACAAAGGTATCAGTTCCAGTTTGTTTGAATGTTTGATATGAATTGGATTCTTCAATCACCTTTGCGATTCTCTTTTTAAGGTCATGGGTTGAAATTTCATCGCTGCAATGTTAAAAAAAATAGTTGAGCATAGAGACCCTTCTGGAAAAGTTGACATATAAACGTCCTTTCAATTAGGAAAAATGTACTTGGATATATTACAGAGAGAAAAGATATCGCTTCTATAAATTACACAGACTATTCAATCAACTTTCACTATAATTATCACAGTCAAGTCTTCGAAAAATACAACTATACAATTGAGAGATAAATTCTGTTTATAAATGTGATACACTTAGATATTAAGAGTATCTCAAAAGAATTTTGTTTGCCGATGGCCAGACAGTATTTGGAATATCACAAGAGAGTCTAAGAATAAACATATGCAATCTTCAAAAGGTTATGGCTCAATATAATATGACAATTTCAACTTCTAAAATTAAGGTTCGGGAAGAAGTCCTATCAGATGCAAATTAGTTATTAATGATAAATCAATTTTTTACTTCAGTATAATACCTACAAGAGATGCCTTTGATGGAGAAGTGAGAGCCATAAAAACTGCTCTCACACAATTATTGCCTCGGTTATCAACATTTTCAAATGCTGTAATTCTGTGTGACTCCCAAGCTGCAATATCTGCTATCACCAACAACTCTAACTCTCCACCTTGTCCTGATATACACGAATGCAGGAAAATAATTAGGAACCTTACTGAGCAAAACGAAAAAGTGGTCCTGCAGTGGATACCATCTCATTTTGGTATCCCCGGGAATGAAATAGCTGATTATCTTGCAAAAAAAGGCACTAAAATCCTGCCCTATGTTTGTGAAGTACCCTACAGTCGAGCATCAACCATCATACGACAGAAGGTAAAAGAGACTTACAAAAAATCTCTGCAAGATAACATAAGCACCTCTGAATGGAAAGACAATGTAACTTCGGTACCAGATTGGCCAAGGAGAGAAGCAGTTGCCAAATTCTGATTATCAACTGGACATGATTGGCTGGGTAAATATCTATGCCGCATTGCTTTACTCCAGAATCCTAACTGCCCACTCTGCAACCAGAACATCGTAATGGACTCAGACCAGCTAATGGATTGTCCCAATCTGTCCTCCACAACACTGGTAGAGAAATACTGGGAAGCAAGAGAGAAGATGATGGCCATCCAAATATAAATATATTCCATCATTCTTGCTGAGATGAACTATTTTTGTACTCTTCTCACAGTTTGTTTGTATATTTGTATATTTGTTTACTTGTCTCACACTATTGCATTATCACGGCTGAAGATACACTCTACAGCCCTGCATTAGATAAATAAAATAAAAATAAATATCTATAATAAGAATAAATTAATAAATGCAGAGTAGCTGACTACGGACTGGAAGTTCCGGGGTTCGATCTCAGGTAGTGACAGGATTTTTTCTCGTTGCCAAACTTTCAGAACGGCTCCGAGGTTCACTCAGCCTCCTATAAAATTGAGAACCGGGTCTTTCCCGGGGGTAAAAGGCGGTCAGAGCGTGGTGCCGAGGTCATGGAAAGAATGGGGCTCTACCTCCATGCCCCCCAAGTGCCTTCATGTCATGTTACGGGGATACCTTTACCTTTTAGAATAATATCCCTACAAGTGGGTCGCTTCGGTCCATATACACTATTTTATGCAATACCAGTGTCCTTAACTTGTCGTTATTATCCCGATTAGATGAAGTACCGATTCAGAATTATTATTATTATTATTATTATTATTATTATTATTATTATTATTATTATTATTATTATATTATTATTATTAGTTTACTAATGCTGGATACTTGTCTCTACGTCTTTCATTCATATGAAGCCAGTTGTGTAGACCAATTTAGACAGAGACGTTGCCCAGCGTGTGACATAGAAAGCTGGATTGTGCCACACCCGCGATGATAAGATAAGATGATGATAATTCTTAGTAGGTTATTTACGACGCTTTATCAACATCATAGGTTATTTAGCGTCTGAATGAGATGCAGGTGATAATGCCGGTGAAATGAGTTCGGGGTCCAGCACCGAAAGTTAACCAGCATTTGCTTATATTGGGTTGAGAGGAAAACCCCGGAAAAACCTTAACCAGGTAACTTGCCCTGATCGGGAATCGAACCCGGGCCACCTGGTTTCGCGGCCAGACGCGCTAACCGTTACTCCACAGGTGTGGACAAGATGATGATGATGATAATGATGATGATGATGGTGGAGTTTTGACGGGATGCCATAGGGGAACCGCTGCTCAGGGAGAAAACCCCTGTATTTCCTGAATCGGTGGTACGCCGGGGCTCGAACCTGGATACACAGGATCGTAAGTCCAGAGGTCTAAATATTAAACTACAGTGGCGACTTTGTTATTATTATTATTATTATTATTATTATTATTATTATTATTATTATTATTGTTGTTATGTCTATTATCAATATTATTAATATTATTATTATTATTATTATTATTATTATTATTATTATTATTATTATTATTATATTTGTATGAATGGCTAGCTTAGGATCGAGCATACATTTATAACTTTACTAAGCCCATTACTGCTCTTTAGACTGGTCTTAACATGTAATAAAAAGAACGTGTGGTTTCATAGCCTATATAATGAGCTTTCAAAGCCCGAAAGGTTTAATGAGCTGATATACATTAAAAGTATGGATATTAGATATGTATAAACATAAATAATACATATTCTCGTTAATGCACGTATCATTTACAAGTTTCTATGTTACAGCAATCAAAAGACAGCGTGCGTAATTAAGTTAATCGTTCCTGCCTCATTAAGGCCTTTACTTAATTAACAAAACATCAGGGAAAACCCTATAAATTGTATTACATTATCTGACAAAAATTTAAAACATGGCTATAGCTTAAAGATAAATATTAATAATAAATTATGCTCAACCCTTCACTAACTTTTTACACTTTTGTGAAAATAATAATGCTTGTATTTTAAAATGCATCAAAATTACGTAGCCTAATAGTTATCACGTCATAAATAATTTGCAGTAACTAATAAAAGGAAAACTCGCATCTCAGCTTTGGATGAAAGGATAGCCCGTGAAACTACAAGTCCGGGGAACTGGAATTACATTTCCGGCAGGAAACTGAAGATATATCGTCTGCAGGAACAGCATGTGTGACAAATGCACACAATGCTTCTCCTGTGGTGTTGCAAGAGATGGCCTGCTGTGTGCGAATACACGACTAAAAGAATCCTGCTCCTTGTCCATTTCTAATTTCTGTTCTTAATCCTCATGCTGTCCTCTGATTAAGATTCTGGCTGATATGTACAGCAAGGATGATGTCAAAGCGCCTGTTCTACGTGCTCATACTACAAGCAATACAAATCCAATAAGGTTCACTTTTCAGCTAGATAAAGTGCAATTATCGCTCTTAAGGAAATGTTGTGCGGGTTCTTGAGAGCATGAAGTGCAGGCGCTTTGACTTCCCTGATGTACAGGGACATCATTTTATTTTTACTAACATATCTAATATTAACCTGGCTATACATTTGGATTAACGGTTGAGAACGGGAAACACCATTTGCTTCCCCCTTCCACGAAGTTCGATGATACTTGCGTAAAATACAAACAAATCACTTTGCTAGGTAGTGTAGGCGGGAAGAGAAACAGTTCATCCATTTACGTAAACTAGGAAATATCGCGATTTTGAGTTCGATAATTTTCATTAGGTTTTTCTTTAGGCTAATCAAAATACAGTACTGTATTAACAATAAGTATTTTTAATCATGAACTGAGCTATCCATTCGGATGTATTCCCTAAGCAATGTACATTATACTGTCTACAGCACATCAGCGTACAATGCAGAGAATGAAGTTAAATTGAAAAATAATCATAATATGGATATTTAAACACATGTTTGAAAATGGTGGCCGTTCATTTCGATACAGTATTCAGTTCTTTTGTGCTTATTATCGCACTATATCGTACCTAATTCCAATTACCAGTTTCGTCCTTCGCACTAGTAACTCATGTTGATATAGGCCTAATTCTGTACCTACTCTATAAAAGAGTACCATACGTACTGTAAATTCAATCTTTACTTCTGCCTGATCCGAAAAGATAAAATTATTCAGACATGCTATCTAATGTTTTGTCGTAGAAATGGTGGAAATCACGTGACAATTAATTACTTAACGAGGCCCTTTTATTTAAGTTATTTTAAACAGTTGTATAATATTGCATAGACATCCAATGCTTAACAGAAATTAATGTTTTCAGAAAAGAGCTAAGACAGCCCAGCCACTAGTCTTTACAGAGGGGCGAGCAGAAGTGGGTGGGGGAAACCGGGATTCGACATAGGCAAGCGGACGACAGTACTTGTGCGAAAATATTATTCAATATTGAAAGCTCTTTCGTCACTGGAAAACGCGAACATATTTCTGGAATGTACTACACTCACCAACTCAGTACTGTTTACTAGGAGACTTTGACTGCATACGCGGCCTTGGTTCTGTGTGGAGTAAGGTTGGAAGTTCACTAGTAGAGGGGGTGGAAGTGAAGTACATTGAAAAACTCAGGTACAATAAAAATCGAAGTAAAAAGAAAATGATGTCCTTTACATCTATTATCAGGCAGTACACCTCACTTTACGATATGTGTTAGAGGAAGAATATACATCCGAAGTCTGATTAGAGTAATATGTAGCTAATCTGCGATGTATGCAATGGAGAGGGAAAGGAATTGGCCACTCTACAACATTATCTGCTGGCCTAGTTTTCTCATAAATGGTGGTTTCTTGGTATCACTTTTGAGGTTCAGACCTGTCTTTGGACAATTTACTAAACAACAATCCAGATGTAATCTATGATAAAACGTATCAATGGTTAAGTTTCGCGAAGGTGAAATACATTATTTAAAAAAAAAAACTGTAGAATTAAAATCGATTTTTGACTTTTATTTCTGGATTCGCTCATACGTGCTACTGTACATGCTCTGCTCATCTCAAAGTCTGGATTTAATGTTCCTAATTATGTTAGGTGAAGAATAAAATGCATGTTTTTCTGCGTTGTGTAACTTTCTCCATTCCCCTGCAACTTCATCCCTCTTAACCCCAAATATTTTCTTAAGCACCTTATTCTCAAACACCTTTAACCTCTGCTCCTCTCTCAAAGTGAGAATCCAAGTTTCACACCCATAAAGAACAACCGATAATATAACTTTTATTTCAGTCTAAAGTGAGTAATTTTGAGAATATATTTATCCTTAAAAATCTATCGTCCTTAACTGGGTTTGAATCCTTGAATATCGAATCTAATTCCAAGCATGGTCTAGTATCGCCAACAGAGGTCGAGTTTTGTATTTTTTTTTCCCCCATTCACTAAATTCACACTATACTATAGCTTAAAGCACTGAAATGTTTGAGGAAAATTCAATGTGGATTTAATGTCAGGAGAGTTCTAGTGTTTTGCTCAAGGGAGCAATATTAGTTATGGATTTCAGCAATATAGGGAATATTAGGTAAACATAGGAGATCAAGGCACCACGTTGACTCGAGACTGAGTGTACAAACGGACTATGAAATCAATATTATAGGCTCACGTCCATTCTGATTCCCGTGAAATAACATTATTATTGCTACCATTATACTAATTCATCAGCGAACACTTTAAAAATGTACTCCATTATATGTATTTTCAACAATCGAAAAGTCCTTACGTATTTTCCTATCAAAATAAAGCCTATTTATTTTTAAACTAAAAAATTTCAGTTCAATATTTTGATTTGTAGAAATTTCGCAATTTGCAGCATACGAATACACCGATATTTAAAATATATATTATTTGTTATAATATGAAGGACTGATGGAACTTTCAGTCTTGATAGAAAAAAGAGGCGAGTTTAATATTTTACTTTTAGATAATGGAAAAGCTGATTGTTTGTCATTCGTCTATATGAAGCTAGTTGTACAGACCAACTTACCGACAGAGTCGTTGCCCAGGGTGCGGCATAGGAGGTTGGTCTACACCAGCGGTCATCAGCACAGTGCACCCTAGGGCTAGAACTTCTTACCCGCGAACAGAGACTGCACTAGCGTGCAGCCGTGGCTGCTGAGAGGCTTTCTGCCTCTCGCTTCTGCACGACGGTGTATATTGCGATACACTTCTTGCCCGTTACCTATTTTAGCTTACTGGTCTACGCTGTACCTGCGATTAGATGAGATTATGGAGATTTTTTTTTTAGATACCACAGGGGAATTACCTGTATTATCCTTTTTTTTTAAGAATCTAGTTGGTAATTCTTTTCATTTATTCTAATTCAATTCCCTTAATTCCTGTATAGACGTACAGATTAGGACAGGAAAGATTGCCGCTGCCTTGTACTTGAAAACTTGTCATTTTCAACTTTGGCTCACTTCGTTTCCAGCGGGGTTTACATATGTGCGCTTCTGTTAGAAAATTGATCCAACCTCTTAGAGTAATGTTACTCTCTTCTTTCTTAAAGTATTGTGTCACTCAATGAGGCAGATGACACAGACATTGTGGTAGCTCATAATTAGAGCTAGGAATTTGATAAAATTGCATCTTTTTTCTAGTAAGCCAGAAACATTGCTGCTTTAGTATTTATGTTATGTGATAAACTGAGTGCTTTAAAACATATTTGTTACGGAATGTTTTTGCATTTTTTACCTCTTACAACTCATAAGAGCATTTATTGTTTTATTCGATCATTTTTGGGGTATTTTCATTTAATTTTGGCGATAAATCCCCATTATTAATGTAAAATATTATCTATTTCCTTTGATATTTTCTCTGCATATTTTTTTAATTAATACCCATTATTTTGTATATTATTTTAATCGTTTTTATACACAAATATTGCTATTTTAACGTAGTACACTCCACATAATGGCGCAGTCCAACCACCCCTTCAATATAGACTCCTCTATACCTGCTAGTTCCGGATTAGAGTGGCCTTATGGTGGACTATATGGAACTACATCATGTAAAATAATTAATTAAAGTGTACTACTTAGAAAAATTATGTAAAATTAAATGAACTTGAATGTTGGTACTAGCATTTAATTTAATTACTAGTCTAAATATTAATATTCTTACTAAGCCAATTCTGTAAGATCAATTTTTAGTGAATTTTAAGGGCATTTTTGAAAGATTTTTAGTTCATAAATGCATTGTTTTTATGACATTTTTTTTCATGATTTATAGGTGATCAAAATCCTAGCCCTACTCATAACGAAGACTCCAGACTTGAAGTTAAATGCTTTCAAGGTAGTACCACAGTCTACTATATACAGTAACGGAGCTTGAGTTTTGAGGGTGCTAGAAACAATAGACTGTGACGGTACTATTTTGCATTGCCTGTAATGAGGCGATATTAGCGATCCTAGTGGTGAGCAACTACCTAATGTTTGCATATTTACTACGTATTGAGCTTCGCGATTGTATATACTAGACTGTGGTGGTACTGCTAATATGTCGAGTCTTAATGACTACCCACATTTTGCTTATTTACTTACTTTCGCACTCACTCACTCCATTGACATTTATTTACTTATTCATTTACTTACTTTCATATTTACTTATGTATTTATTTACTTATTTATTTACTGATTTATTTATTTATTTATTTACTTGATTCGTTATTTATTTACTTAATATTTTATGCTAGGACTACATTAATTATTCAATAGCACCAAGGTAACTGCCAAGCTTAACGTCCCCATCCGACAACGAATCACTATCAACAGTGACATGTGTCATTGCAAACATTTGAACTGAAAACTACATCTATGTTCCTTTGGAGAAAATAGTCCACCAGTGACGTGGCTAAGAAAATATAAATTTCCCTCTGCACGACTCTCGATAGAAAGAAGCTGATAAGCAAGCCTTGAGAAGGTGTGCAGTGTGCAGGAATAGTGAACATCGTTTTAATATAGTGTTCCATTGTTTTGCGGTTAGTAAAGTGACCATTCTTGCGGGAAAAATGTGGTTGAGGAACAACACGGGCGGAACTAAGGTGCACTTGAGAACAGGGAACGGAGGGGTCAGGAAGGTGAAGGAAGTCCTATGTGTGGGAGAGCGACTCCGTCTTCGTGGGCATCCAAGCGGATCTTCCAGCTGCAGTGTGGCTAGTCCAGCCGTCTGCTATACTTTACTTAATCGGGCTACACACTGTTAAATAATCCGATTATAAAGTCTTTCCCTTAAATACTAATTATGTAGGTAATGGACAGCATATTGATGAGTGATGACTTCCAAATGGATTACACTTCATAAATAAACAAGTGATGTTTGAAAATTGCAGAAGGATGGAACGGTCCTGTATTTACAGGAAAGCTCGAAATGTATTCGTTAAATTCGAATAAGAAAGTAGTCTAAGCCTTTCCCTTCGATAATTAAGGGAGTCTATATACCGAATTTTGACAAAAAAAAAAAAACAACATTTTTTTTTATCGTTCTTCGGTAGCTTAATATATGTAAAATGACAATATGATTTTATTTCTTGTAATTATAAGCTTTTAGCTCTAATTTCAGAAAAAATAATTTGTAGTAATTCTTAATGTAAAAAATGTTATCAATGATTACATTTTCTTGCCAACCGCTCAATGGATTTTTAAATTTATTTAGCCGGATGTTACAAATGCCCTATTTTTCCACATTTCTATATTTTATCACTTCTGAGGAAAGTGCTCCCAAAGGAAGGAATTCAACATTGCAAGAAATTGAAACTCTGACACTATTTTTCTGCGCTTTCTTATTTTTATAACATTTTTGCACTTTTCTCAGAAAGTATTGTACCCAGAAGGATGAAATTAATATACAATATCAATGTGATGCATTTTACACAGTAGATTAAAAAATTACGATTATTTGTATCTTCAGCAAAACTAAAATATAATTTGTAATAATTCTTAATGCAAAAAATGTTATCAATGATTTTTTTTTGCCAACCACTCAGTGGAATTTTAAATTTAATTAACCAGTTGTACACATAAAGATATGTTACGTATGTCCTATTTTTTTCTACATTTGTATCTTTTATAACTTCTGAGAAAAGTGCCCCCAAAGTTGAGGAATTTTACACACCTGTGGAGTAACAGTTAGCACGTCTTGGCCCGAAACCAGATGGCCCGGATTCGATTCCCGGTCGGGAAAAGTTATCTTATTAAGGTTTTTCCGGGGTTTTCCATCAACACAATAAGAGTAAATGCTGGGTAACTTACGGTAGTGGACCCCGGACTTATTGCACCGGCATTATCACCTTCATCTCATTCAGACGCTAAATAACCTGAGATGATAAAGCGTTGTAAAATAACCTACTTTAAAAAACATTGTAAGATAATATGAAAGTACAGTACATGTACAGTCTGCCCTTAATGCTAGAGAGCGAACTTACTATTCAGCGAAAAGGTGATCCAACGAAACCATATCATTATAGGCCAATCTGTAATTCCAAAAGTAATTGAATCAGTTATGAATCAAAATTGGTGGATTGTTTAGAGTAATTACATACTCGTATTTAATCGTGCCCAATTTAGATTTAGTAGTATATAGTTTCTCTACTCCTGATGCAATTCAGAATTTAGTTTCTACTAGAGCTGATGATTTAATCGTTTAATCGAAAAATTAACCGATTAATTTACACATCCGATTAACCGATCAAATATTTTTAAATCTATTAACCCACCAGTACTCGCGCGGTATACATTTGTAATCCATTGCTCTTTTTTATATCATCACATATCCGCTTTCAAATACAGTTTCTGGTTTTGCCATTCAATAATTTTATTGGTTTACGACCCATACTCATTTAACAAAATACGTTTGTTTTGTTCTCTTGTATCATTTCTAAAAGTTTGAGTATTGAATTTATATACACCATGTATCTTCTGCCATATTTATTGGGGCTGCTTTACTAAAATTAATAACCGTTTTACTTTCACAAAAAAGTGTTGAGAATTATAACTGGGCAAGACAAATGTTAATTGCAAATCACAGTTCATTAGTGAAAGAATTCTAACAATTATTGTAAATTTTTGCACATATCAACGCATAATAAAAATATCATAATTTACACAGTAACAATTCCGTGAGAAAATTATTCATCAAGGCATAGTTATTTACTTATACCAACTTCAGAGAAATACAGGGACATCATTTTATTTTTATTTCAATTTTTATTGTACCTGAGTTTTTGAATGTACTTCACTCCCACCCCTTCTACTAACGACATTTATCCGTCCTCCACACAGATCCAAGACCGCATATACAGTCATAGTAGCCACAGTACGTTCCAAAAATATGTTCGCGTTTTCCAGTGACGAAAGAGCTTTAAATATTGAATCATTTTCGCACAGGTACTGTCGTCCATTTGCCTACGTCGTATCTCGGTTCCCCCACCAGCTTTTATTCGCCAGCTAATGGCTGGGCTGTCTTAGCTTTTTTCTGAGAACATTAATTTCTGTTAGGAATTGGACGTCTACGTAATATTATACCAGTGTTTAAAATAACTTAAATAAAAGGGCTTCGTTAAGTAATTAACTTTCACGTGATTTCCCTCCTTTCTACGACCCTACGACATAACCACTTGGACGGACAGCAGATAGTATGTCTGAGTAATTTTAACTTTTCGGATCAGGCAGAAATGAAGATTGAATTTACAGTACGTCAGGTACTCTTTTATAGAGTAGGTACAGAATTATTTCAACATGAGTTACTAGTACGAAGAACGAAAGTGGTAATTGGAATTAAGTACAATAGTCTATAGTGCGATAGTATGCACAAAAGAACTGAAGCCTGTATCAAAATGAACGGCCACCATTTTCAAAAATGTGTTTAAATATCCATATTATTATTATTTTTCAATTTAACTTCATTCTCTATATTGTACGCTAATGTGCTGTAGGCAGTATAATATACACTGCATAATGAATACGTCCACATGGACAGCTCAATTCGTGAGTAAAAACACTCATTGTTAATACTGTACTGTATTTTGATTAAACAAAAACCTAATGAAAATGATTAAACTCAAAAGCGCAATATTTCCTAGTTTACGTAAATGGATGAACTACTTTCCTTCCCTCCTATACCTAGTAAAGTGATTTGTTTGTATATTACGCCAGTATCATCGAACTCCAGTCGTAGAAGGGGGAGCAAACGGCGTCGATCCAGATGTATAGGCAAGTTAATATTAAAAATGTTAGTAAAAATAAAATGTATCTTTATAAAAAACTAAGAGATGGTTATATTATATTATAACTATTTAGTTATATAATAAAATTATCCCTGGTAACCTTTAAAAATTCGCAGCGATCCTTGACAGTTTTGTCGCACAGTTTTTTATGTAGTCCCAGAAACATGGCAGTGCGCATGATCAGAGGACGAACGACCTGGTTCACAAGAGAACGACTAGTTGAGGTAATAAAATTAGCTTTGTTTCGTTGTATGTTTGATCATGCGCACTGCCTCCTTTCTGGGACTTACAAAGTATATGTGCAACAAAACTTTCTTCTAAGACAGTAGTGGACTTTCACGAAGTCCATGGTTCCTAACTTGAGGTTCTCGACTTAATACATATTGATTGACTTTGATTGATTGAACATGGATTCGATCTCCAGCGCTGACACGATTTACAGTTGTGTGGATAAATCGGAGGATGAGGGTTCTTCTAAGTTTCTCTCGTGTTTCTCAACTTTACAAGTATCACACTTAATAAAATATTATTAGTATAAGATTACCTTGCTCTAAGAAGCAACAGCTGAAACAGGGTAACAGAGTTAAACAAATTTAGAATAAGGTGCAGGCCCGTACTTGACACCTTTTCATTTTTCTGACTTACTGTTAGCATGGGAGAATGGTAACATCCCTTGTAATGATGCTCTAGTTGAAGTTTATTGCTGTATTTTAATAACAGGCCTAATGAAAAGGCCCCCAATCCGTTATTCTGTGTAGAAGTCGCTAAATACCTCAAAATTGAATAAAGAATACACTTACATAATTTTATAGTCATGTATATTTTTATGCGTCATCAGTAGATAATAATGCAATGTTGAAAAAAACTACATGATAGAGTAAACTAGTCAATAATTCGGAACTCATTAAACATTATTAGGTGTATATTCGCTGTTGAATGTAGTAGAAGACAGACAGTAGATATTCTATTTCACATTCAACTTAACTTACATTAGTTTTATAGAAATAAATGCCCCCTAATTATCGTATCCGACAAGGACTTTGGAACTCGCTACAAAATTAAATTATCAGCATTCTAAAGTTTATAATGATGCTTCATACTCGGGTAACATGGATTAAAAAGTAACTATACTACTTTTAAAATAGGCATTCTATTATGCTTGAGCAGTACCATCAGGTAGAAGACCACATACAGGGTGATTCACGAGGATATACGGTCACTTACGAAGCTTATTTCCGAAACATTCTGAGCAAAAAATATCATATAAACATTTGTCCTAATCGCAATATTTTCATTAATTTGAAATTGTTAGTAAATTGCCTTTATACTTCAGTTTTACGAGTAAAAAAATATTACAGAGAGAAAATGAACTATTCAGAAGTGTCATTTCTTTAATTGGCTTGTGTTCTAAAGCTAAAATTGTGTTGTTAATTGCTTTGTACAGATTTTATTTTTCAATTTTTAACTAAAAATTGCATCATTCTTACGCACTTAACACAAAAATTGTTACAAATCATACGGCTTTAGGACCTTGATTCTTTACAGTGCAATTCTGCATCCTAATGTACAGTCTTAAAGAATTTACAAAAGTGGCGTGATTTGTTGTGATAAATGAGTAAGAAAATGTAATACTGTAGTTAAAAATCGAAAAATAGTTCTGTACGAAGCAATTATTAAATTCACAACACATTTTTAGCTTCAGAATACTACCTCATTAAAGAAATGATGATAAATTAGTAAATTAATAAATTAATGAATAAATAATAGAATAGTGAATGAATGAATGAATGAATGAATAAATAAATAAATAAATAAATAAATAAAAAAGTCAGTAAGCAAGGAAGTAAGTAAATAAACAAATACAAAATAAGTAAACACATCAATAAAAATTCCCTTAAACTCTCCAGCAATATCCTTAATATTTCACCGTTTTCAGGGCGTTGAATAATACTTTACGGTAACTACTCAGACGTGAACGTGTTTGTAACACTGTGCCTTAACGGTATGCGGGCGCTTAGATTTTCGTCACAACAGACCTCGTTGTACTGTTTTTCTGCTTTCTTTAGACCCAAAAGCATTCTACTAAATCGGCGGAGCAGTGTACTTATTTGGAGATTGTGTCATCTGAATTATTCCATTAGGCCTCTGGCTGTAGACAAATTGTTAAATTGTTTTCAGTTCTTTGTCTATGCCCTACTTTTATTTATATTTCTGGTAATGTGAAAGAAAAGTCTATTGACCTTAACTCCGCCATGAATAATTTCCGCCTCAAATGATAAATGATCTCCCCTCAGTGTTGAATTCCCAGTTCCATTTCAACCTGTGCTGTGTTTTTATTTTCAGGTTTCATTGCAAACATCGAACAAACATAACACTTTTGTATTTCTTTTTTTAATAAAAGTACACATCATTATTGCTATACTAGGCCTATACTCGTATATCACAAAAATCACAATTTTCAGACTCTAAAACTATTTTTCATGGATTTCAATTAAGGAAAGGGTTATTTTTTTCAGTAGTATAAATTCATTTTGAGCCATTTATATTATCATTAACAAGAACATTTTTATAAATAACAATGTAATACAAGTATGTATCCAACATATCGATGGTACTGAACAGCTACCTCATATATAAAAAAAATTCAATTTTGCATGAGAGTGAATAAACATTTGAATATTTTGAAAACTAACAAATGCCTAACATAAAATTATATTTAAATTTCTCCTTGTGAAGCTTATATGGACCATATCAATGCCTTTAGTCGCCCTGGGTGGCGCAATTGTTACAGCGCTGGCCGTCTGTGCCCTAGGTTGCGGGTTCGATCCCGGCCTAGGTCGATGGCATTTAAGTGTGCTTAAATGCGACAGGCTCATGTCACTAGATTTAGTGGCATGTAAAATAACTTCTTCTTCTTCTTCTTCTTCTTCTTCAGGGTACTATATATACAGTCACGAAGCTTGAGTTTTGAGGGTGCTAGAAACAATAGACTGTGATGGTACTATTTTGCATTGCCTGTAATGACGCGATATTAGCGATCCTGGTGGTGAGCAACTATCTAATGTTTGCATATTTACTACGTATTGAGCTTCGCGACTGTATACACTAGACTGTGGTGTAGGCCTCAAGGCCTGTTTCGACTTCAAAGGATGATGTTATCTATCCAGCGGGTTCTGGGTCTTCCAGCGCTTCTCCTACCAATAGGATTGTAATTCAGGAGGATTTTAGGAAGTCTATAATATTCCATGCGCTGAATATGTTCGTACCAGTTTTCTTTCTGTGCTTGTACGCGCTCATAAAGATTATATATGTAATCTGTCGTCACTTTTTTGTTTGTCTAATAATGTGCTTTCTAATTTTCTTTTGTTATTTCTGTTTAATGTCCAATTTTCGCAGCCATAAGTGAGTAATGGGACTGCAAGTGTTTTATAAAATTTCAGTTGTGTTTCAGGTAATGTTTTATTTTTTAATGTTCTTATAATTGTTCCACACATACTTCGAAATATATTTATTTTGACGTATATGCACATCTTGTTCTTTTAAATATGTAACAGTGCAGCGTAAGTATTTGAAAGATGATACCTGTTCTATAATTTCTTTATCTATGACAATTTTACATCTTAAATGTCAAACAAGGTTGCCCATTATCGCCAGCACTATTTAACTTGTATATCGACGAAGCCATAGATGAGTGGCAAAGAAATCTTACAATTGAACTAAAGATAAATAATCTGTCTCTTAACACCATGTTGTTTGCTGACGATCAAATTATTTTTGCAATGTCAGAAAGCGACCTACAGCGTGCTGCCTACAAACTACAAACATGTATGATGAATTACAAAAGAACTACTGCGGGAAAAAATTCCGGCACACCGGCGGCGCTGATAAAACCTCGGCAGTTGCGAGTGTCGTTAAATGAACCATACTTTATAATTTTCAATGCCTTGACTTAATATGTGTCTGCAGAAGATACGAGAAAATTCTTATTTCGTTCATAATTTTGACATACGAGGTTACTGTTGAACAACATCGATATGTAAAATGTAAGTGGGAATTTCTTTGCACAGTGCACAGCAATATTAAACGAGTAAATTTCATTTAGAGTTATTTACAAAATCCCTCAAGTAATTAAACAAATATCATCGTTTCCACATTTCAGAATCTCTGAGGACGCAATCGACAACGTTCATTCCATTAAAGTACCGGTATCACGAAAAAATTTAAAACCATTACTAAAATTTTGTTATTTCTGAAAATGTAAAAAGCCAATTAAGCCAGTTTGATTTACACAGATCAATTATGACTAAACTGAGGGACATGAAGAACAATCAAGCGGCACGCAAGCAAGTACCGGCAATTGAAAAAACATACTATTATTCTTATACTAAATGTTTCAAATGTACTTCTAATTTAAATCAGTAATGGATGAAAAAGAATGTTGGTTGAATGATAACTTTTGAACTAACTGCTTCAATAACAAGTATTTCAGTAACGGTTTTGTTCATTATTACATAAAAATTAAGCTGAAATTTAGACACTCAAAGGAAAACAATGGTATTAGTAGCGAAGGCAAAACATGATATGCCATTCCTTGCAGTTTTTCGGAAGTGAGCATTTACAGCAGCGCCGGGCATGAGAGCGGCTCCGTTTAGCCTACCAGAGCTGCTCTCGCTCCGCAAGGCACTTCAATTCCAAGCCGGAGCAAAACGCTTACACAGTGGCGGACTCGCATTACAGCTACCTTCCCTGCATTAATATAACAAGAGCCACTGTTGTTGTATTTATTCATTCTGTCCGTATGTAATATTTTATAAGGAGGATATTTATTTATTTATTTAATTTATTTATTTATTTATTCTGGTGTAGTTAAGGTCATCAGGCCTTCTCTTCCACACCACCAGAAATACAAATACAATAATAGAAATAAAAGGAAAACAAAACACTATAAACAAAGTAAAGCGACACAAAAATATACACAAGTTGCAGTCACACAAACTTTAAATGAGTGATTAAGTATCATAATTAATTGTATCCTAACTAATTAACTAACATAGGCCTAAACAAGAAACTTGCAATTTTAATCTAGAGTAAAAAAAAACACACACACACAAATCAACACTTCTAGCAATACCTAAAATGTATTAAATAAGACAAAATTTTCCAATTTAATTCTGAATTGTGATAAAGTCCGGCAGTTCCTGACGTCATTAGGTAACGAATTCCTACAGTATAGGAGGATGAGTATAAAGACGTTCTACGATGAGGGATAGAAGGAAGTACTTGATGCCGGTTTCGAAGAGTTGTAAGAAATTGAAAGCGCGATAACAGATAATTCGGAGTATAAGTATGCATGATCCTAAATAGAAGAGACAGTGAATGTATTATTCTTCGTTCCTTCAGACGCACCCATGAAAGTAACTGGAGGGAAGGAGGTATATGGTCAAATTTACGAGTATTGCAGATGAATCGTATGCACACATTATGAGTACGTTGTAGTCTCTCAGCTAAGAGTGAACATTAATGAGCAGTATATACCTTTTGAAGTTTAAAAGCGAGGAGTATAAAAACAGGCATGAAAAGAAATATCACAATTTTATTTCAATTACAATCACAATCGTGCTTAATACAAAATTACAAACTGCATAAACATTTGACGCAAATACAAGAATTCGATTAAAACCCTTTCTTTTTTCTGGTTAATTTTTCTATTGTCGTATGTATATTTACTATATGGTGTTATTGCAATTTTTCAATGCGTAACGTTGGTAAAAGTTTCATATTTACTACTCTCAAATCAATGAATACACAAAAGTTGCACATTTATTTAATAAGAGGGCTCTTAGAATATTTCGGATATATAAACGGGGGGTGTTTTGACATTGAATTCAAAATCTAATACGAAATAGGCCCATATGTTTATGTGCGCCTATTATTCGACGAATAGTTTTAGGATTATTTTAATTATAAAAAAAGTCTGGGAGCATCAGGAAAGTACACAGGTGTTTATTTCCCAGAGCGGAATATAATCTCCGGAGGGGTTAAGTTAAAATGAGAGTTTGCTTCCATTACACATATCATTTTGTAACAGTAATAACTGTAATTAATAATAATCCAACAAAACAAAACAATCTGATACATACAAATTTTAATTAACTAAATAAGTTAATAAAAGTTACTCGACCACATGCAATAATTACAAAACAACTCACCAATTATAGGCTACTACTCCACTACTCGTTCAATGTTACACAACCGCTGATTGTGAGCGCTCATGTCGCCACTGTCGTTGTATACAAGACATCGTAGGCGATTACGAAGCGTGGAACATTGAAGGATTCAAAGCATACGCGAAGAGAAATGACGCATCCTGCTAGGTCGTGGAATAAACACCGGTCAATTTATAACGGACGGATAGTAGCCTACATGTAGGCCTATAGGAAATTACACATATGTTTAACAGCTATGGAAGACAGCAGTGGCCACCGGCGTAGCTCGTTTGTCTAAGGCGATTGCCTGCCGATCCGGAGTTGCGTTCGGGCGCGGGTTCGATTCGAGCTTAGGGTGATTACCTGGTTGGGTTTTTCCGAGGTTTTCCCCAACCATAAGGCAAATGCCAGGTAATCTATGGCGAATCCTCGATCTCATCTAGCCAAAATATCATCTCGCTATCACCAATCTTATCGACGGTAAATAACCTTGTGGTTGATACAGCATCGTTAAATAACCAAGTAAAATAAACTAAAGACAGCAGTAATTTATTATATTCGGTAAAGATTAGCTTATACTTAGAAAACTTGAGCCTTGTAACAGGTTCGGAATCCTATTGCTTAGTTATCTAATCTGACCGAGTATACAGTGTATGTAGACTTATACTGCTCAAGCAGGGTCAGTCATAACGTCATTTCTCCTATCCGAAATTTCTTAGTTTCTATCGTGAAACAATGCTTTCGTGAGTTCACTGCAACTATGAAGAAATGAGGAGGATTTTCAAATAGTAGTTACTTATATTTCGCTACTTCAATGTCCATCAATACCTTAGGCATCTCTAGTCTATGTCTTTAGAGTAAATCAAAATTTTATTCCTCTCCTCTTTAACAGGGGATATAAATTATAAACATTTTTATATTTAAATACTTCCTTTATACCCGGGCGTTTAAAAATTACGGGACATAATTTCAGGTATGTATTTCCCACATGTAGACAATCAAAATAGTTCATTACAACATGTGTCCGGAAATGCTTCATTTCCGAGTTATGGCCTTCACAACATTGAAATTCACCGGAACGTTTTTCTTTCCGCAGGTCGTTGTCATTACAGAAGATGTTCAAAATGTCCACCTCCTGCTTCAATACAGACCTCACATCGATGTCTCATTGACCTGCGAACACGATCCCAAACTCCAGGAGTATTGCGTATGTCCTCAGAACATGCCACAATTCGATTCCGAAGGGATTCCAAATCAGGCACCGGAGACTAATAAACCAATGATTTTAAATGGCCCCACAAGTAGAAATCGAGAAGGGTCAGATCAGGTGAGCGTGGAGGCCAAGCAATTGGGCCACCTCTACCTATCCATCGATCAGGAAACCTTCGATCCAAGTACCGGCAAGCCGTACGACTGAAGTGTGAAGGAGCGCCATCATGCAAGAAGTGAATGTGTTGACGATTTATCAGTGGAGTGTCTTGTAAAACATGAGGTATGGTGTTTTGCAGGAAGTTTGTGTACGCCTGCCCCGTAAGTCTGTTTACAAGTACATGGGGTCCAACTAATCGATCACCAATGATACCGGCCCACGTGTTGAGGGAGAACCGCACCTGGTGATGAGATGGAACAGTTGCACGTGGGTTTTCATACGCCCATACATGCTGATTGTGGAAATTTGTTATGCCATCTCGTGTGAACTGTGCTTCATCTGTAAATAATACTAAGGCAGAAAAGTTCGGATTTACACCACACTGCTGCAAGAATCACTGACAGAACCTAACTCGTTCGTGCAGGGTAATCTGCTGGTGACAGGGCCTGTACACGTTGCAAATGATAAGGATACAATTGATACTCTTTCAACAGTCTCCAGACAGTCGTATGAGGAACATTGACTTGCAACGCTACCCTTCGTGTGCTGATAGGAGTCATGTTCACAGCCTCGCCTCCAGAATCTCCTCCTGTACTTCTGGAGTTGTAGATCTTGGTCGTCCCCTTCCCAAACCAGGAGAGTTAAATTTTCCATACTCGCACAGACGGTAATGGAGACGTACAAATGTCTTCCGATCTGGACATTGTCGCTGTGGGTATCTCTCCTGGTACAAACGACGAGCCAGCGCAGCATTGCCGTCCGCCTTACCGTACATGAAGTGTATCTCTGCCAGCTCTTGATTTGAATACATGTCGCACAGTCTAACGCCTACACAACACTGAATGTAACTTTCGCCTCGGAATGAACTGTCAGAGTGCCCTCTTAATGTCTCCTTTGACGGCAACGACCTGCGGAAAGAAAAACGTTCCGGTGAATTTCAATGTTGTGAAGGCCATAACTCGGAAATAAAGCATTTCCGGACACATGTTGTAATGAACTATTTTGATTGTCTACATGTGGGAAATACATACCTGTAATTATGCCCCGTATTTTTTAAACATCCTGTATTGTTAGTTTAAAAAGTCGAATGAAAAGTCCACACCTGTGGAGTAACGGTCAGCGCGTCTGACTGCGAAACCAGGTGGCCCGGGTTCGAATCCCGGTCGGGGCAAGTTACCTGGTTGAGGTTTTTTCCGGGGTTTTCCCTCAACCCAATACGAGCAAATGCTGGGTAACTTTCGGTGCTGGACCCCGGACTCATTTCACCTGCATTATCACCTTCATATCATTCAGACGCTAAATAACCTAGATGTTGATACAGCGTCGTAAAATAACCCAATAAAAAAAAGAAATCGAATGAAAATATTTTAACTTATGACTAACTGTAAGTAACTATACGAGGAAGGGATAAAAAAGATGTCCAAAAAATAAATGAAGACTTTTGTGTACACAAATGAAATACTTTGAATTTAGTTATAAAAGCTATCGTTAAGATCTAGTTTAACTTTATATTCATTTTATTTCATTGACATGTTTTATCGTCACGGCAAACATAATAAGTTCCGTTTATTGCGAAGTTGAATATTCCTAAGGAGTTGGCAATGTGCAAAACCGAACAGGGCTATAAATGTCTTTCATAAGCATATGAACGCATTTTCTTGTCACAGAAGAAAGAGACGCGGGAATAGATGACAGGTATATGAAATCTGTCAATGTGATTCAGTGTGACAAAGAATTTACAAAAGAGATAGAGAGCAATAAAAGAGAAAGTGGTGCAAAAATATCTATGAAAGGAAGACAGAATACAGATATAAATTAATTATAGTAGCCCGATGTTAGATTGTAGCCAATTTCAATTGAGGTTACAATTTTTTACAAAAATTAAGTTAACTGTATATCCGTACATATCCAAGTTTTATGTAAGGAGTGAATTGTTAAATTATATTGTAATAAGATGTTTTAATGTCAGATATAGTAGGAAAAACTCGACTAATTTCGTGACACGGCAAATTTCGTGATATTTTTATTTACATTTATCTCGAAATTATACCAGCAAGAAACATAATTCTGATGGTATACAATAAATGGCAGAAGATTCATTACAACACAGATCTTGTTCACTGCGCTCTTGTAGTGATGTGAGCAGATTTTTTGGGAACTACTTGAAGAGTATTGAGATTTATAGCTTTGAATTTATGAGTGAATACACCATCCGATTTCCTTTATAAAAAGAAGAGTTTTTTGCTGTGTTTTGTGGTCCAAATTGTTTTCAATAGTAAGTACTGACATTGTGCACTTCTTGGTGAAAAACAAACTTATCAATGCACTGATTATTATGTAACAAAGCCTTATGTTGGGAAGTTATTTTATCAGCGTTTTTATCATTCAACGAGGCCATTTTTTGTCTTTAATTTTTTTCTATGTTATAACAACATTCTCTGGAAGAAATATCAAATGCATGAAACGTAAAATATTTGTGTGTGTATCCATAGCATCGCATGTTGCAGATAGATAATCGCATGGTCAAATATCAAAAGGAATACAATATAAGTGATATGAAAGAGGCAATTGATTGTGTCAAAATCAAAGGAAAACTGCCGCAGAAAAACCTCGTCTTTTTCTCGGCAAGTTCAACGAAGGCCAGGAAGGGACCAAAGACGCAGTCAAGGATGATGGCATTCCTGGCCTTCAAGTGAGTTAAAGAAGTAGATAAAGAAACAGCATCGTCTTCAGGAGCTAAACAAAGAAGATATGTGCTTAAAGAAAAGTCGAATGATAAGCCTAATGATTTTTGTGCAGATTTTGTTCTGGAAATTTTTATGACCACAACCATGGTGAAAGATAGATTCAGTGTGTCAGTTATGATCAATCGTTACATGATATACCTCAGTACCTTTTAAAATACAGAAAAAACTTTAGTTGTTTGGTTGTAGGTATTAATATGACTGAGGAATTTAAAATTCGACTATGCCTAAATATTTTGAATTTAAGAACTATCACGAAAATATCCTTGTAGTATCACGAAATTATATCAATCCTTGTAGATTGCTATTTTCTTTTTTGTTTATTTGTACTGCTTGTTCGTATATATTGTATAAATTTGAGGTAAAAATATTGGTATGTAACTTCCTGAAACCTAATAATGTACGTACATTAAAAACACTTTTTTTTTGTTAAATTCGAACCTTATTTTTTCAGCTAACCTTGGCATTACAAAATTAGCCGAGGCTGCCCTATATGAATGCAATTTATTTCCCCCTATCAAGTCTATGCATCCATTTAAGTACCATGTAAATTTCACCTTTTCGAGTTTTTCATTCAAATGATGTACATAGAAACATATAAACACACTTTATATCTTTTCGACGCGATTCTGAGCATGTCTTATCCAATTAGTGTTTTACTGGAAAAGAGAGTTAACTTTTAGTAACATCTCCACAACCCTTTTTGTTTCATCGTTAAGAGATTACATACGTTTAAATTAGAGACGTAAAAACAAATTTCTGAGGACAATAAAAACACGAGCATTAATTAACACGTTCCTTTGATATAACATATTTGTGGCTCCCTTGTAGGAGCGTACAAGAAACCTTCTTTCAATTTCACTGGAGTATCTTCACTGATGAGATCCACTTACGTCTTCCTAACCCTTCCTCTCATCCTCTTCAAAAATGTACTGGAGTTACAAGTGTTTTATGTCTATATACTCAATGTATTTGTAAACTGAACACTCAAATATTTCTAAGCATTCGGGGTTGCATTAACAAGCACATGTTGAAGGTTTCAACAGAGAAGGATATATACACAAATTGGCTTGTTAAGCACGGTATATGTTCCCCGAAATTGTAGTAGTTTGTAACCTTCGCTCAGTAACTGAAACACTGACATATCCTGTAACAATGTATAACAACAAATCAATAGTGCTCGTCAGGAATGAAACAGTCAATGCGTACATTGCAGCAGTGGAAACAAAAGCTGAACTGATTCTTATTTCCACACACTCTTACACATTGTGTACGAGAAATAAATTAGCATGGAATATTCTAGTTTTAATTTTTCTGTGGCAGCTTAACTGTAGCTCATTTTCAAAATATAATTATACATTTAACTCAAAATTACTATGCGTTTCTCAATTTATGAAATTATTCCATAATGTCAATTTAGAAAATGTGATTATACAGTGTGTTATGGTGTACTTTAAACAATAACTGTAGAAATAGTTTCTGAAAGCTAAAAGGTATCTTTTCCTTCATGTTGTTCTTCGTATCATTCTAAAAATGAAGTTTTAAGTTTATTTGTTCCCATAATAATGTGTACCTTCTTCTTATTTTTTTCGAGTACCTTACGTCCGAAGTATCTGTTACCGATGGGTTAATAGTCGACGGTTTCTGGGTTCAGAATTATGGTGTACGAAACATATCTGTCTACCCGATTTGTAATTCAAAATTAATTTTTACATCATATTTATTTTTTAAATGTAAAATTTTTCATTTATCTGTGCATTTTATTAGGTTTAATGTTTTCTGATCTACACTACATAAAAGCAAGCCAGGTTCAACATTAGGCCTATAATAGGTAGATATCCCCCTACAAAATCACACTGAGAACTGACAGGAAATCAGGAGCAGTCGGAGTCTAAAATCTTTTAAGTACACTCTACTTAGAAATGTTTTTCTTCAACAGAACTAGACTGTTGCGGAAGTTACTAAATAGTCATAAATGACCAACTTGTTATTTTTTCTCCTCTCTCTTCCTTTTTTTTCTTTTCTTTTTTTTTATTATCTTGATATATTACTTAATCATTTGTATTTGTATGCCATTTAGTACGACTTTGCTAATCAACATTTTATGTCTTGTAACCCAAATATATTCTCCTATTAGTATATTAACGGTCTAATATATCTGAAGTGAATTAATCGTCGAATTTATCTCGAGCAATTTAGGTCTTATAAATTGTGTGTTTGTGTGCGTGTGCGTGAGTGTGTGTATATTCTCCTTGTGTTATGTAACTGATTTTGATTATGTGTAATTTTCTATTTTATGCTCGACCATGCCGAAATGTAGTAATTATATACCTGGTAGCAGTACTTTAATGCATGTCATTAAAGTACACCTACTCATTAAAGTAAAGATGTTTTCAGCCAATGACAACTCTGTTTACAGGTGTTCAGCCAATGACAAGTCAGCTTTGTACCGTTATAAAACCGCAAATATCGATTATTCTCGGATATGCAATCGAAAGGGAATTAGCGAAAAGTCACGGAGGCTGGAAATCCAATACTGTCGCAGAAGGTTATGTTCTGTTACTATAATAATTAGCGTTAATTATAAATAATATTCAAATAAATTCAATTTTTCATCTTGTTTTTCAATGTCGAATTCAATAATCAAGGTTATACCAAGTTTAACGGGATTACACAAGGTTAATGACATTATTGTTCCTCGGAAAAAATCAATACTTTCGCGTCTGTGCACATCTCACAATTCACGACCTAGAACAAGGTCACTTCCGATCTTGTCGGATACAAATAAAATGTATACATCTGAATAATTTCAAGTTATAAATATGGTCGAGCATAAAAAGTCGTATGAAACTCGCCTATAATGGTAATTAAGAAGCTCGTATGAAAATTATGAAACTCGCTTGCGCTCGTTTGATAAACATCCATACTCGCTTCTTAATTACTATCATTATAGGCTCGTTGCATAATGTACTATTATTATTTTATAGGCCTATATTATGTAACCGATCTTGACTATTTGTAACTTTATATTATGTAACTGATCTTGACTATTTGTAATTTTCTACTATAATTTATGTAATTTCTAAGGTATCTTCTTTTGTGTTGTTTTGTAATCTAATTTTGTATTATTGAAACCTGGTTGAGTGGAAGAGAAGGCCTCATGGTTTTAACTCTGCCAGGCAAACTACTGCTGCTGCTGCTGCTGCTGCTGCTGCTGCTGCTACTACTACTACCACTACTGCCGCTGCCGCCGCCACCACCACCACCACCACCACCACCACCACCACCACCACCACCACTACTACTACTATATCTCACGAGAATTAGGAATTCTCACACTTTCTCTCCAAGTGCTTTTGAAGCGTGATTTTAGGACTTGCAAAGACCATGAGAGGGAAATAAAATTAAATTCAGTAAAGAATTCATATTGTACAAATATTTGTTTACTTTCTTTCGAGGCTCGTGACATTTATAACCAGCAGTTCATTTACAACTACTGTACTTCATTCTTAGACAACAAGTTATGAAAACGGTGATCTTCACTACGTTGATGTGCTATCACAGAACGTTCCACTTAATATCATCTCTTTGACAATGTTTCACGTCTACATTTCTAAATTCCAAAATATTTCATTTAATTTTAGCTTTGAAGGGGAAGAACATTATTCAAATTATGCATTTCTACCTTCAGAAACTCATTATAACTATCGAGGGACATCTCATGCATAAACAAAATCTCAGTAACTTCATGCAGCTTTATTTCCTCTCTTTTCACGGCCTCTTTACTTCCTAACGAACAGGTAACATGACATTCTTTGAGGACCCAAACACTCATAAAGATTCACAGTAAAAATATTTTCCATGCAAGGTGGGACAAAATTCGCATTCCATTTAAAATTGTTTACCGAAAAGCAACTTCAGTAGTACCACAGTCTAGTATATACAGTCACGAAGCTCAATATGTAGTAACTATTCATCCATAGATAGTTGCTAACCACTAGGATCGCTACTATAGCCTCATTACAGATAATGCGAAATAGTACCTGCACAGTCTATTGTTCCTAGAACCCTCACAACTCAAGCTTCGTGACTGTATATACTAGACTGTGGTAATACTAGGAAAAATGGTATTAAACATCCAACGAGCTTAAAATGTTCTGTAACAATCTTAAATTTGCGTATCTGCATCAAGTGTGTGTGCATAACATTTTTTTTCCTACGATTTCATTAGTGTTTATTATTGGTTAACTAAATTAGAATACGCCTGTGCTTCCTATGTGACGAAAGCTTGTCACTGGAACGTCCTGGTTCAGATTGGTGGGGTTAGAGTTTACGTCACGGAGAAGAGTTGACAAGTGTTGTGGAAATTAGTTATGTCGACTGAAATACATATGAAGCTATGTGGACATGTTAGCACGCTATGAATGTGTCAATTTGTAAGTTACATCCGCTGCATTAAATGATTCAGCTAGAAGGTGTAATGAAATAGTGTTAAATGGATGACGCTGCGTTATGGTAAATGCTTCGTTGCACATATCGTGTCACACAGGTAGGCCTACTTGTTACAGCTAACAAATACGTATAGAGTAATATCTCCTAAGCACTGGTTTCAACGCTTCGTATGTATGTTTTGAATATAATTTAATTTATTTCTTTCTAACTATGCTTAATCTATACTTTTATCAGACTTACATATCATGAGACTACGGGAATGACATTCATTTGATGGTATAGTTCATCCATTATCGTAAGCGACATCGCACCTTGCGCAGACTCTAACAGTCGACACAGCGGAAAAGCTTACGGCTTGGAAGCGCTCGTGTCGCTGTGTTTAATAGTCTCCTGCAGAAACTTAGAATATACTGCGCACAATATACAGTAGTGGCAAAAAAAAAAAAAAAAAAAAAAAAACGGACCGACTCCTGTAGCTGATTTCAGAGCCTTGTTCACACCAGAGCACGATAGATTGGTAACTATGACTTACGTGGCCCGAATCCTGCCTGGAAAGGAAACTTTTTCTTGTTCCATATTCAAATTTATTCCCAATACTTTTCGATTGCTGGTAAAATTCATGTTCTGGGAATAATAAGTTAATTAAGTAGTAAAATATCTCTGCAATCGAAAAGTATTGGGAATGAATTTCAATAAGGAGCAAAAAAAAGTTTCCTTCCCAGGGAGGATTCGAACCACGAAAGTCTTAGTTACCAGTCTATCGTGCTCTGAGTGAACAAGGCTCTGAAATCAGCTACAAGGGTCGGTCCGGTTTTTTTTTTTTGCCACACCTGTACAAACTGGAGTACATAAGTGGATACGTAAAAATAGCTGCAACGCTGTACACAGTTAGTGTTATTTTTTTTACTTGATTATTTAACGACGTTGTATGAACTACGAGGTTATTTAGCGTCGATGAAATTGATGATAGCGAGATGATATTTGGCGAGATGAGTCCGTGAGTTCACCACAGATTACCTGAAATTTACCTTACGATTGGGAGAACCTCGTAAAAACCAAGTAATCAGCCCAAGCGGGAATCGAACCCGCGCCCGAGCGCAACTTCGGATCGGCAGACAAGAGCCTTAGCCGACTGAGCTACGCCGGTGGCTTAGTTAGTGTTAAATAAATAACCTATTTTTATTGTTATCACCGTATTATTACTATTATTATTAATCATGGTAATAGAACCTGTTTGTTTACTGCCATTACGAAGTGTCGTTTGTTTTTACACTTTTTGAATTTCAAGCCCATACTTACTTACAAATGACTTTTAAGGAACCCGCAGGTTCATTGCCACCCTAACATAAGCCCGCCATCGACCCCTATCCTGTGCAAGATTAATCCAGTCTCTATCATCATATCCCACCTCCCTCAAATCAATTTTAATATTATCCTCCCTTATAAGTCTCGGCCTCCCCAAAGGTTTTTTTTCCCTCCGGTCTCACAACTAACACTCTATATATGCATTTCTGGATTCGCCCATACGTGTTACATGCCTGCCTATCTCAAACGGCTGGATTTAATGTTCCTAATTATGACAGGTGAAAAATACAATGCGTGCAGTTCTGCGTTGTGTAACTTTCTCCATTCTCCTGTAACTCAGCCCCAAATATTTTCCTAAGAACCTTATTTTCAAACACCCTTAATCTCTGTTCCTCTCTCAAAGTGAGAGTCCAATCCCACAAGAATTTCAGTTCCATAGCTTTAAGAACTCTTGTCAGTGTTTTCCCCCCACTATATTCTGAACTCTCTGTCGTTTTGACACCATTATGTAACTTTCGTAATGTTCGTACTTCTTTAAGATCACAATATATATTTGTGAATCTGGCATCTAATAACCAGGCTTCGCGTGTTTGCCACAAAAGCTACATTGGATGGAGTAGTTTCTCCTGGTACATTAATGACGTTAGTCAAAGGCACAAACATGTTACAAGACCTCTATGAGTTCTGACTTGTGTTATGTAGGAGCTCACGTTTGTATGTCGGTAAGTTCATTGTGATTGCGTTCAGTCATAGAAAAGGTGCACCACGAGACAATTGGCGCCACCATACCTACACTACAGTTGTTTATTTCGGAATTTGGAAATTATTATTTTTGTGTAAGGAATGGTAACATTCTGTAAAGTGTGCAAAGTGGAACTGAAGGTAGAAAAACGACGTGGTTTTCAAATTCACTGTGGCATTAGAAGACATGCGGAACATTTTCAATTGTTTTTTGCTGCAAGAGATGAAGATTCTAATTGTGAACATTCGCAGTTTTTCGGCGATTTGTGCTTAACGATGATAACTGACAATTGGAAAAGGTTTCAGTTACTTTTTTTTTCATTGTAACAGTAGTTATTTCAATAAGTAGGTGTAAATTATCGTTAGTTTATGTGAAATGCGTCATAGTGCCACTACAGGGAGTGAGATGAGAGTAAAGTGAAAGACTATTGAAACTTACGTAGGGCGTGTACATAATTATGTAGGTTGTATTGTAAAATTAGGTATTTTGTTTATGTTTTATTATTAATTTGTTAAATTGTATTGTGTATTCTTATTGTATTGTGTATAAAATTGTATATGTATTGCAAAATTGTATTGTGTACTGTAAATTTTATTGTGTATTGCTTATAATTTTATTGTGTATTGTTTATATTGTGTATACCACTGCCACCGGGTGCTTGCCCACTTGCAGTGTAAATACATTACATACATACATACATACATACATACATACATACATACACACATATAAAACTTCTGTTATATATTTATTAACAGATTATGAATTTTGAAATCAATGTCGTGGCAAACATATTTGTTCAAAACGTTTTGATTGTGCAAACCATTAAAATTAAGTTGCAGTGTTGTCATGACATGCTCCATTATTTACATTCATCGTAGGCCTACTGTACCGCCAGACATTTCAACTCCCTCCGTACAAGGCTATTTTCTCGATAAATTCAGTGTGACAAAAATGCGAAGCCTGCTAATAACGCATTTATTCATGTCGTTTACTAAAATATTTTTTTTTCAGAAACCTACCCACATTACTTTTGGAGTTCTAAATTATTTATAGACCCTTGTTTTTCAGCTAGCTACCTTCTTTCTGTATCTTAGAAACAGTGACTTTCTTTGAAGGGTTCAGAGCCATAGTGGGCCAAGCGCCATATATCAAACCGGACAAAGGAAGGGTTAAAGTTAAGTAAATACCATAGTTTAATGGAGATTGGCATATCATTTAATTTTAATGTGCATAATTTATCTTACTTGCTATATGTTTCGTTAAATTATGGTAATCACTTAATTTTAACTCTTGTTTTCTCCGTTTTTAATAAATGGCGCTTGGCCCACTATGACTCTGAACACTTCATTTATACCCAGCAATTCATCAACACGTTTCATAGCTTTATAAGAGATTTTTCTAGCTTCACTATCTATGTATTAAATCTCCTGAACTCGACATAAGTTAATTAGTTAGGATACAATTAATTAATCATTTAAAGTTTGTGTGACTGCAACCTGTGTATATTTTTGTGTGGCTTTACTTTATTTATAGTGTGTTTTTCTCTCTCTCTCTCTCTTTATTTCTTGTGTAGCTTGTACATAGTGTATTTTTTCTGTTTATTTGTATTATTGTATTTGTATTCCTGGTGTTGTGGAACAGAAGGCCTGATGGCCTTAACTACACCAGAATAAATAAATAAATAAATAAATAAATAAATAAATAAATAAGTAAATAAATAAATAGATAAATAAGTTCATTCACTCATCGTTCGCCAGAGCAATGCACTACTCTGCATTATGCAGATATGAAAGTTTGTCTCACCTGTTCAGTCATAGTTCAGTTTTGTGCGTTTCTCGTGTTCGTAAAGTATAAAGCGAACCGTGTCATTAAGCAAATTATTAACAATTGAATGACTTTTTGTTATTAGAATATCTTTATCTTACGCAGTATTTCTCCAACATATTTAGCATATCTATACAACTTCAATCAAAATTCGAGTGAATAGGCCTATGTCTCCTGTGTTTAGAATAAAAGGTGAAATGTTACGTTTTATTTAACGACGCTCGCAACTGCCGAGGTTATATCAGCGTCGCCGTTGTGACAGAATTTTGCCCCGCAGGAGTTCTTTTACATGCCAGTAAATCTACTGACATAAGCTTGTCGCATTTAAGGACTCATAAATGCCATTGACCTGGGCCCGGATCGAACCCGAAACCTCGGGCATAGAAGAGTAGCGCTATACCAACTGCGTCAACCAGGCCGACGTGTTAAAATATCTTTTGATGCAATGAAGGTTAAAATGGTAGATTTATCAGTACTCTTTCAAGCTCAAAACGAAGGCTTTTGGCCAGAATTTCCTACAAATATGATGTTATTTTTTTATCTTTGAAATCTGTATAATGTTCCAGATATAACGAAAAAACCAATGAGGAAATATTTAAATGAATTCAAAGAGAAATATTGCAATATTATGCGAGAAAGGAACTGTGATTCTCTTTTGGAAATGGCGATCAACTGACTGTTGAACTACGGTTGAATCTTCAAATAGAGTTTCGATGCCAAACAATGCGTAGTATTTGTTCGAAACGTTTCAGGATGGAACCTAATTAATAAGAGATTACAATTTATCGGCCTCCCTTCAGTATGTGTGCCTGTTAAAGCGTGTGATCGCTCTAGATTGGATTCTCATTCCATCCAGTTTGTGCACACATGTGTTTTTCATCACATTTTATCGCCACTATCTGTTGGTCTGTTACACGATACAAATACGTCTGATAAAATCTGCTTGTGTTTTAATAACCTGTACAGCCTACGCAATTATAACACAAATATGAAGAGGGAAACAGATGTGGGAATAATATAGGTTTACTATATATCAAAAGCATTAGACGTCATCGCTTCAGACAAGATCTTTTATCATGAAAATACCTTTCGTTTTAATCAGCGGGTCATTAATTATTAAACCTTACAGATAGTTATTTCTATGACGTAATTCGATTCCTCCTTTCCCATTACGTAAAATAAAGGATATACGTCATGGTATTTGTGATGGGTATGGGGATTTTTATAGTGATGGTCTAACATAATGATGGTGAAAATTCTAACGGTGATTACTGATTAAAGTAGTGATATATTATGATATATAAGTGTCAATTTCACTTTTCTTTCAATGCTTCCATGAACGTTCCCATTTCCATAAAAACAAATGTTTTAAATGATACAGGCTTTAGCAGTTGGTTCTGACGAATTCCAGCATACTGTTCTGAAGTGTCGGTAAGGTTTAGAAATAACAACGTAACGGGATATGACTTGTACATTGTAATGTAATTTATTGGCATGTTATTTGTTTTTAATTGCTTATTTAAAGTAATCTCATCGGTATCTTATAGTTTGTTGCAATCTTACAGCAAATTTTTTATGACACGTAATAAACCTGGGGTTTTTGCCTTTATCATGTTATTCAGATCCTAGATACAGTATGGTCTGGTTCTAAATACACTTTGTTTGAGATATCCTCACAGAAAAAGAAATCAGCAGCTATAAAGTCTGGGGATCGAGACGGCCAGCTGATATCAAACTGAAAAATTAAGTGTCAAGGGAAAAGATTTCTCAATGACCGCAGTGTCTCTGGCAGTGTAGTCTGTAGCCCCCTTCTTGTTGAAACCAAAATGTCATTCCTGTTTGTTGCATCTCTGAATAATGTCTGTAATATCTGCCTACATTTTTCACCATTCAACATTATAATTCTCTCATTGTAATCTTGAAAAAAAAAGTAGCTTCCAGTGATGACCCTGCAGAAATTTATTATGGTTTATTTAACAACGCTCGCAACTGCAGAGGTTATATCAGCGTCGCCGGTGTGCCGGAATTTTGTCCCGCAGTTCTTTTACATGCCAGTAAATCTACTGGCATGAGCCTGTCGCATTTAAACACACTTAAATGCCATCGACCTGGGCCGGGATCGTAAACTACAACCTCGGGCACAGAAGGCCAGCGCTATACCAACTACGCTATCGAGGGTGACCTCTTTGCAGAAATGGCACACCATACGGTCACCTTTTCACAGTATACAGACCGTCCATGCAGTGCTCAGACAAAGTTTATTTGTTGCTATACTCATAGGATATCACTTTACAGTTATGCCAAAGTCGTCAGAACCAACTTCTCACGAACAATTTCCGGGTAAGATTGCAATAAACCATAAGATTCCGATAGGATCACTTCAAATGTGTCGTTTTCAAGAAGTAATATGCCAGTAAATTGTATTGTTCAAGCTATATCCTATTATTTTTATATTCTCTTCAGAACAGCGTGCTGAAATTCGTCAGAACCAACTTAAGGACTCTGTATATCTTTGAAAGAAAATTATCAAGTATTCTATCAAATTGTTCTTATTACTCTGGCTTGTAATATTTGCTACAATTATCCATTTATAGTGCGTCCTTTATTCTTTTTATCTCTGCCTATTCTGGGCTCTATAATGGAACAGAAATGCAAACGGAAAGCAACTAAGTAGGCCTATTTATGAAGTCATTCGTCCATACTACCCAACTAAATAAGATTCCGGAAAGGAAAGATGTTATAATATTAGTTATATATGGCCGAGGATGGGAATAGAGATTTCTTTTGTGATGAAAGGAACAAGTTTTGCTGCAACTTGCCTCGTATACAAGCTCTTTCAAAAATGGAATTTAAAATGTCATCACGTTAGAAAACTCCAGTCTACTGTAAAAAAAGATGGCGAGTGAAGAAAACTTCAACAAGGAGACGGAAGGGCATAAGGAAAGAGAGAAAAGTGTGATGTTTTATGACCGCGCAGAATTCCGGATGAGAGCAATCTAAAGTTACAGACGATTTAGTTCAGCAAGGACCCCGAGATTCAAGCGTCGGGACGCTCGCCAGCCCAATATGGTGACGTAGTCTACCATACACGTCCAATGTTTCGTTTAAATGGCGGTAACAGTTGAGTTGAAGACCACTTGAAAGTGCAGCTTAGGTTCATTTGTTTTAAAGTTTAATAAAGCGACTAATTATAATTAAATCTTTAGCATTATTTCTTAGAAGAATTTTCAGAGTAATGTGTAGCGACCAGCGATCGTTTTTCATAATGATTAGGAATCGTACTCTGTCCCAGGGCGTACCGAGATAAAGTTAGTTGATCATAGACTATAGTTGGCAACATTGCCCGATTTTTCTTACGAGCCAGTATTTCACTGCTTTATCATTATTAAATGGCGTCTGGATTAGCAGTACATGTGCAGGAGCGGCCCGTCCTTATGTGCTACAGTGCTACAGCATAATGATAATTTTTGCTCAAATAATGTATTTGTAATACCATAGTATTTGATCTGTCATTTGACAATTTCCAGTGTTATAATGTGACGTGTTATAATGTGTTTAGTCTTCGCTCTTCGCTCTTTGGTGCCTCAGGAGGTTCGTTATGCTACTCAAAACTCCACATGAGAATGTAGACAGTTATGCGCATGTGCGAAGCTGAAATCACTGCTCTTATTGGATATTTTTACGCGGGAAAGTGCTGTAGTCACCTTCAGCACTACGCAGCTTGGAGATTGCAAAGGTAAAGCGTAACGAAATAATGCTTGTTTGTGGAAGAACTCGGAACTATTTACAATGTATTTAGTAATTCAAGTGTCCGACTGCTGCTGCCATCTACCTGTTGAAGTTGCTGTAAACAGCTATATTATACTGAACAAAAGAGTGTTACAGACGTAACTTTGAGTTCTATACGGAAGACCCGACTTCCGAAATATAGATGGCTGTTGAATTGTTACAATACATAATCTCCAACAACTTACAGGATTCATTCTGTGAAGTAACGAAGTTGTTAAATATTTTGGTTACAAAACCAATGACCACTACTGAGCCAGAAATATTTTTTTCTTGCTTGAAACGCATAAAAATGTTTTTAAGGAACACTATGTCCCAGGATCGTCTCACTGCTCTTGCAATACTGTCAATAGAAAAGAGTATGATGTCCAAGATGGAGGGATTTAACACAGGGTAAATGACAAGTTATGCAGTACGAAGGAACGTCGTATGGGCTTCATATTTCGTCACTAGGCGAGTCTCAAATTAAGATAAATACAGTAGGCCGATATAGAGATCGTAGCACACTCATTATTTTGACCACCAGCAGCTACTGTACATGTGTCAGAATCAAGTTCAAGTGTGGTAAGTTTATAGTTTGTGTGTCTTATATTTTCAATTCTAAAAGTGAGTATCACTAAATGTATCAGATTGCGACCCTTTACTTGCAATGAAATACTTCTTATTTTTCTTCTTCTTCTTCCTCTTCCCTTCAAGTATTAGGCCATATGACCTGTTACGATCTCACAGTTGAATTTTCAATCCAGCTCTTCTTTGGACGACCGAGACCTCTCTTTCCGTTTGGACGATGGGGATTACGACTTTTGGAATTCTATTTCTACGCATGCGATGCAGATTATTTATCCAGTTATTCCGATAATGTTTTACGTGATTAATTACAGGTTCTAGTTGTAATTCTTCCATTACATTTTCATTGCGTTTGTGACTCCATTTCGTATATTCCGCTGTATATCTCATAAATTTAATTTCATTGGCCGTTATTCTGCTTTCGTCTTTCTTCCTCAATGTCCATGCCTCACTGCCGTAACAAAGTATAAGTCTCGCCAAGGTCTTGTATAGGCGAATTCTAGTATGCTTTTGTACTAGGGAAGGTTAATTATTCCCATTGTTTTGGTGTATTTAGAACTTTTCTGTGAAATGTCTACTTCATCGAAAAAAGATGATGTGTATCCGAGATATGTAAAATAATGTACTTTTTCTAATATTCTTGAATCTAAATATATTTTGCTAGGCACAGGGTATTTTCCGCAGAAGGCCATAAATGAAATACTTAAAATTGTCAAAGATGCTGAAGATATGAAAATCGTGGCGCGTTCTATTGATGTTGCAGGATATCGTGTAAAAGTCCGATTAAGCAAGACAACTCACATGCGTTCAGTGTGTGCACATAGCATGGATGGGTTTAAAATGCTTCCTGTTTCCGGATAAAATTTATTTATTCATTTATTCATTCCTTTATTCATTTATTCATTCGTGTATTTATTTATTTATTTATTTATTTATTCTTCTAAAAGCGGAGTGCGTGGCTTATTCGAGGGCGCGCGGTATTCGAGAAAATACGATAAGTACTAGGTAACAATAATTCCCTTCTTCAGTTCCGGTATATGCTGACAATAGCATTTAAAAGGAACGCATGTTTTATGAAGAGAGCAGCAACTGGCACAGAGGATTTTAGTAGCTGTAGAATTATATTCCTTTCCGCTGTTAACTTCTGAATCTTAAACTCTCAGAATTCTACTTTTTCTCACTCTCATACAAGGAAAGACTGTATCTTTTCCAGAGGAATACTCTTTTTATACCTTCAACAAAATTAGTAAATAGTTTTCCACACTAAATATCGAACAGTATTTCGGAAACAAATCAAAAGCTGAATTACTTTCTCGATGCTGGCATCCGGTTTCCTGAATATTAATAATTACATTTCGTTACATTAAAAACAGATGCGGAAGTTTTCAAACATCTTCCTAGGAACATTAAATTCAAAGAATGACTGTTATTCCAGTCTTTAAAGTATGTTACTTTGGACAATTCTATTAAAAGTAATGAAAACGATTTTGCATTGTGCACGACCTACGTTTCATCCAATTACAACTAACCAGTCATCACGCGACATGACGTCACTATCCAGTTAAATTACAGTAATCCGTTCCGATTGGTACGGGATTAAAACATCCCCCACCTCCCCTCTTTCATATTCCACCACCTCGACGGGAAACTAGAAACAAAATCTTATTTCGTCGGGCAGGAAATGCAACTATATTGGTATACAGTTCAGTAATGAAGGGAGAGGTCATTATCTGAACGTCCAAAAACAATCAGCGCACTGAGATAGATGGCACTGTTGATGCTGTCGTTATGAGAACAGGAAATCGACCCTATGTCCCTGCACAGCGTGTGCATCAGAGTGTCTTTCAATGTCATCATTTGACGAATACAACGCAGAACCGTAACTCCGGAAACGACCAATAGCAGAGCAAAGATGAAGTTATTTCTATCCACACGGTTCCCTCTTACGAAATATATCCGGTAACCATTGCGTCATGGGGTCTTAATCCGCGTAATATTTATCTTTACTTCACATATAAATAGACTCAACCGGGTTCCTATTCAAAACTAAATGTATGCAAGATCATTACGTGTACGAGAGGGGAAAAGGATTCTTAAGCTTTTATCAAAATAAAATACATGTAAAAAAATTCTCTCGAGGGAGGTATTCATCCCCTCCCCCAGTTTTGTGTAGTGAATGTGCAGGGTTGCTTAGAATCTGACGATGGCTGAATTTCCCTCCCTAATCAAAGGCCTCCACCACCCCCGTCCTATTCGTTCACGCAGACATACCAAACTTCCGTTTGAAATTTTTGAAATGCGGTCTGCCGGGCCGGTTGCCAAATCTATCTTGTCACCGCACACGTTGTGCAGTAAATTCTGACAGAATTTCCACACAGCGGCCTCAAAGGCTGATGGAGTGCAACATATTTCAACTGTTTCCAGCTTCACGTATCTCTCGGTGCCCGCAACTGCATTATAACGGCGATATTTGATAATAGTGGCATATAAAGACGAGCATAAACTTCTGCCCAAGACATATTCACATTACAGAAGTTCCTTTTATGTTAGAGAGGTTATTTCAGTGTTATTGCCCGTCTAAAGTTTTAAAATGACACAACGGTCACTATTGCTAATGTACAGTATGTACAAAAACATAGGACATGATAAAATTAATAAGAAAAATACTATAGAACGGAAATGAAATAACTCTACAGATTTTCAGAGCGAATATGGTGCAGCATGTTGGGATCCTTACATATTAGAACATATTAAGACACTGGAAAAGTTTCGAAAACGGGCTCTCAAGCGTTGTCGTAATAATTCAACATTAAAATGAGACAAACTCACGGACAGGAGAACGCGAATTCGATTATGCGCAATGTTCAAAACATAGAGGTGAGCCTGCCTGGAGAGGAAATAATAAATAGGTTGCAACCGCCAAATTACTCTTCAAGGAACAACCACTCACATAAATTGAGGGAAAGAAGACAGAGAACGGACACTGGAAAGTTTTTTTTTCTCAATCGTACTATCAGGGACTGGAATGCTTTACCTGCAGACTTGCTAAAGGCTTTACCAATAACCAAAAATGTATTTAAAAATAGGCTTAAGGACTTTACTAATAGATGGTAGTATATTATGCAAACTATTTAGAGGGTGTAATTGATGTTTTGTTATTTGAAGTGTTGTATTAGTGAAGAAATGTTTTGTGTCAGTGAAGTATGTTGTCAGTGAAGTTTTATAGTTTATAGTGGTAGTGCAAAGTATGTGAACAGTGAACGATTTTTGAAGTGTTAGTGAAATCAGGATAGTATCAGCGAAATGTCTCGTAGTTCCAGTGCAGTGAGTGAGTTGTCAGCGAAATGAGTGTAGTGCTGAAAGGTACTTGTGCATGTATGTACATATCATAATCTTGGGTTTTAGTTCCAACTTAGGGATAAGATATAAATTAGATTTACTCTAAATGTTATTTTAAGTGATCGTGCTTCATTTAATTTAGGATGCCCCTTGTTAAAATTGTTATTATTATTATTATTATTATTATTATTATTATTATTATTATTATTATTATTATTATTATTATTATTTAGTCAAGTATTCGAAGACAGATTTGAATCTCATAAGTAACACCAATAAAGCATCACTCATGAGGCAACTAGGCCAGGAGATAAGATAATGGGGTAGGTATTATTATTATTATTAATTTATTATTAATTGAGTGTAACTAGTTACCACTGCCACCGGATATTTACCCATTTGCAGTGTGAATCAATAAATGCATAAGTTACATATGTAACAAAAAAGTGTAATAGCATACCTATTAGTGGAAAGGTCATAATTTTCTCAGCAAAAATGTCCCCTTCCAATGTTTAACACACTCTTATTCGGTAAGTATTGCGAATAGGATCGTGATTTTTGCCCATATGAATAGAATATCTAATAAAGAATCATTTCTCCCTCTGACGTATTTCAATAGCGTGGACGGTTCTAGTGTAAATTTAATTCAAAGACCACTAATTTCACTAATGTCTATGTTTTTCATGGATAAAGATTGAAATTGTTGTGTTATGCGTATTATGGACAGATAACACTGGTTGAATGGAAGTCAATGGTAGAGCGTTAGTATACAACTGACTTCCATTCAGGTGTATGTAGTTCAGTTAATTTTGTGGTAATACAATACACATTAGTAGTAGGCATAGAGATAATTTTTTTATTTATGAAGCATAGGCCTATATTACCAAAATACTGTAAAAAAAGTCTCATTTTATTTCTATTAATCGACAGTTCAAGCAGTTATAATCCAACAAATAACATCTGTAATATAATTTATAAGTCGCGACATTTTATTTTGGAAAGTTGATGCGCTGAATCACCGCTAAGCGAGCTCTTACTTTCCGATGTCACTAGGCGATAGAGAAATTATTTTGATAGTGCAAAAAGTACATTTCGAGATTTTATTGCAAATAGAAGTTTTCAGTATTTCTAATGCCTAAAGAGTGGTATGGTGTGTGTGTGTGTGTGTGTCAATAGACGTTATTCCCTTAAAAGCATCTGCGAATGATGGGCATGAAATACACTTGGGAAAAACATGCTAGACCTTTATTTGAATTCAAGCATACTACAAAATGGTGATAAACCATACCATTTTATTTCATTTATTGCTTAAGATATATACAAATGAAATAAAAGAATAGTATGTCGCCACATCCTTACATTTCGGACAAACTATTTAATATCTGTACTTTTTTCTACTTTTCTTTTCATATTTTTCAGATACTGTGCCGATCTATCGCTACACGTCACATTGCTACCTGCGATTTTCACGTGCTCATAATCCTTGTATGAATCATGTGATTTCAGCACAAGTCATACAAACTTACGAAGGGAAGTCATTTCTTCTGACAGAGGTAGATAAAGTATTTAGCACTAACCTGTCGATCAGGTATAGATTTTATATAGCTTTTTTTAAATAAATGTGTAAAAATAGAGTACATTGCTTTTGTAAACTTTACGGAATTGTTTAATTTTGATGCATTGATGAAGCACTGTCACTGTTTACCTATTCTTTACAAATGAGTGTTCTTTCATGTGTGTCTTGTACATATTTTCAATATTCAGATTCAGTGTGTCATGTTCAAAATAATGACAAATAATATGAAGTTCAAATTGGATTTGCTCTTTTATTGGGAGCCTAAATTTTGTGTGGATATGAATAAGACATATCAAAACTGAAGTTAAAGTACACTGCACATTCATTACCTATTACTGTATATGATTACATGATGTTTTATTTGTACCGGTATATTCTTCATTTTCTCCACTTCATGGCTTAGGCGTTAGGGCTGTTTCTGTCTTAGAGCAAATATTTCCATTTTTCTTTGGTATTCCAATATCTCTATTGCCTATAGGATTACAGGTATATATTATTTTAGGTATTCCATTCTTCCCAAGTGTTGACAAGTATTATTTTTTTTAATTTGTTCTTTAATTCGAATTTTAGATATTTCGATTTTTTTTATTTTTCTTCCTGTTCAAATTAAAGAGAGTCCTCTGCGGTACAGAGCGTTTCTCCAGGAAAAATGTATTGTTCAGGTAATGTTATCAACTTTTTATTCTTATAAATCTAAAGAAACTGCTGAGGAAATAAAGTACGCATTTCACTTAGATAGAGCGTGCGAAGATTTTGCGTTGCGTTGTAGGAGAGATAATACGGACTGAAGGGACGTCAAGATTACAGCATAAAGCCTTGGTTTTTCTGAGCCGACGTATGCGAGGTGCGAGGTGGGCCTCATATCTCAGGCATCTTAGAAATCCAAGGCTTTAGTATACAGCTGACTTCCATTCAGTGCAGTTCAGTTTATTTCTGGGAAATGTAATACACAGAATAGCGAACCTCAATTTGTGGTACATACTGTAAATAACGAAAAAACGTACAAAGAATACCGTATTTTATATTTCTACGAAAATATCCTGGCATTCAACTACCATGTGATTCATCAATTTGGAATCTTGTTGTCTAGTTTTAAGTGGCTGCTTACAATGAGAGAAAAATCTTGGACGTCAATTAGCAACCTACTGAACATCATTGTGTTACACATCCTACTTAATTCCACATTTTAAACATGCTGTATCGAATTACTTTTACACTTTTAACTTGTGACTGGTTCTATTTTCAACTATAGTCAAAATTTTCATTACTTGCTAAGTTTGTCTTACAGTTTTTCTCTGAAAAGTTGTAAATCAAGTAAAATTAATTTGATTTATCTTTTGTTTGAAATTGCAAACTTCATTACCATACAAAGACCGAGAAGTATTAGTGCGCTGTACAGAGGAATTTTTAACCAAATTAAGTCTCAAAGGGTTGTTAATATTTTATGAAATGTATTTTTAATGCAGAAGTAATACATAGTTCCATTATAAATAGATTTTCTGCTAGTTACGACAAGTTCTGAAATACAAACGAAAGCGTAATGGTCGCTTATAATGATTATTTACATTCAACATTCAGGAAACATTTGTTGCAGTACCGATGTTTATCTCATAAAATATGCGTTCAATGTATGCGTTTGATTTTCGAGATTAAGTAGAACCAGTTTGATTACATGCTACATATTCATATGATCCATTCACCTAGAATCTGATTTCACCCCAAAACTGAATATAAATAAAACAAATCTAAATAGATCAATTTATATTGCCACTCGTTGACCGAATGCATGTACAGTGTTTGGGGCTGTGTTAAATTCATTTTCCAGTTTAACTGAACATTAAAGTTGATCGAACTATAATTATACTTGTTTACGAAATCCTAGACCAGTAATTACCGTCAGAGATAATCTCCAATATAAACAGCATTGCTATCCTTCCCGCACATGTAAAGGAGTCTAGAAGAGAACATTTCAAAACGTCAGATACGAATCTCCCCGAAAATCTGTATACAGTTAAATACTGTAAAAACTGATCTAAAGAACTGTAGCTGTTAATAGAAAAAATGAGACACAAAAATAAATTTAAATATATATTAAAACATCCGATGGTACTAATAGGCTTACTTGATTAACATTTTTGCTCATTAATGAAGTCAATACAGATGCGTCACACAAAATCTTATGTCACAGAATCTACTTCTTATATCGCCATTTCTAATAACATTGGTAGATAACAACGCCTGTTGTTTATGCAACAAGCAGAGTCTTGGTGTATTCATCTAGAATTCTATTTCTGTGGTAGTGTATTGCAGCTTTACAACTCTGCATACAGTAAAATGCATAGTTCATAATAACAGTCTTCTAATTACTTTCATTCATTCATTCATTCATTCATAGCGCTCTGACCAAGGGCAGATCTTTCATTGCAAACTCAGCATTCTTCAGACTTTCTAATTTTCTGTCTTCCTCTTAGACTCCGCGTATGATCCAAATATCTTGAAGTCTCTATTATTTGATATTTTCTTCTGCCCAGTGCATTTCTCAGTAGGCAGTTTCTTCTTAGCCAGTGATCCTGCCATTTCCTATTTATCTTCCTGATCCATTTCAACATTATTATTTCTTCACCCACTCTTCTCAACGCAGCTTCGTTTCTTATTCCATTTCATATGCTCCATTCTTATCCATATCCAATTTCAAATGCTCCTAGTCCCTTCTCTTCACTTAGTCGTAATGTCCATATTTCTGCTCCATGCAATTCAATTCTTTACATAAAGCACTTCACTAGTCTCTTCCTTAGATCTTTTTCCAGAGGTCCGAAGAGTATGCTCCTTTTTCTATTAAAAGCTTTCCATGTTATTGCTATCCTTTTGACTTCCTGGCAGCACCTCATGTTACTAATTATAGTAGGTCTATATCTCAAGTATTTGAAGCTGTCCACTTGCTCTACTGTCTCATTTAGAATTCGCACGTTTACCTTCATTTTTCTTCCGATAACCATGATCTTCGTCCTATTGTCCATTTATCTTCATCCCATACTGCTCACGGCTGTCATTTAGCTCCAGTAGCATATCCCTTAGTATAGTCTCCTCTTCTGCTAACAACGCCATAGGCCTATCATCAGCAAATTTTATGCACTTTATTCTTCTTCCTCCTAAAGCTCCTCTCTCATGTCGAAAGCAGTTCTTCACTAAATGCTCCGAACAATGTCGAACAGAATAGATACTAAACTAATTTATATTGTATACGCAGTTATCTGCAATTTCGTAAATAAATGCTTAGAAAATACCAGCAAGAGTGCTTCATTGAAATACAGGCTGCAAGGGGAAAAATCCTAAACAATGTAATAAAGCATTACAATCTCAGTGACTACGACTTTTACCCTTAGATGAAAGGACCACTGATGAAACGCTTCATAAATAGTCAGGCCATTAATAACAGCTACAAAGCAGTCGCTTAGGAGCTTAGAGGAAAGTAACGTTATTAAAGGCATTTGTTGCTTCCGAAGGTGTGACAACAGGTACGTGATGTTTGAAATGATTTTGGAGAACTATACATATGTCAGTTACTGTGAATAAATAATTTTTTGTTCTTAAGTGTAGCCTTGGCACTAATTTTCAAATGGTCAATGCAAGACACGTACATCAAGTGACACCAACTATATTGAGTATATTGAGTGAAATTTGCTACCCAAATAAAATGTTGAGATAAGTAGAAGCAAATTGAAATACGTACCTTAGTCTATTTCATTATGAGATATATACCATGTCTCAATGTCCCTTTAGCATTACAGTCAATGATAACTTTGAAACCACATGACATAGAGAATGCAGTTTTTCTTTGCAGAATGTTGTACAACTTTCGTGGTTTTGTTTACATTCAGTGCACCTCGACGTGTAATCCTTTGTCCAGACGTGTAATGTCCAGACTATATTTAAATTCTACACAAAAATACTGCAGCATAAACACTTTTCAATAGCTTCAATCATCCATCTGCGAAGGATAAAAAGATCTTGAACACGGGTTTGGTAAGCATAATCCTTGACGTACCACTAAAGGAAAAAATATTAAGGCGGTATCGGGAGAACGCGGGGGCCAGGCGATTGGTCTGTCACGGCCAATCCATCTCCAAGTAAATATCTATCCGGAATATTCTGAACATCATTAGACCAATGTGAAGGAATTTTTTATTTAGAAAATGATGGATAGTTGCAACTCTCAACTTGGTGGAGTATTTAATGTTCAATGATATTATAGAAAATTATTCCTGTAATGCTATCATCAGTGAATAATAATGGACATATCGTTTTATTGTGCATCGGACTTCACTCAATATTCACCTTAGGGTTATCACGAATGTGTCCACGGGTGACGTGGATTTTCAGAATTCAAACTTTATGGCAGTTATGTTGATATACTGTAGTATGTACGGGTAGATATGAAATACAGCATTAATGTCTTAAAAGCAACTATAAGGGCACAAATTGAGGTACACGGAATGTAAACGAAAAGTAGGGAGTTGTACAACATTTAAAAAAAAAAAACGGTACCGATCCATGTCATGTGATTTCAGAGTTAAGATTGATTGTGTGGGACTTCAGAGGCGGGGTGTAATAAAATCCTGATGAATCTGAGTATGGCTATTACCTAAGTCGAACACCATAGCAAGTTATCGCATAAACCACTCAAAATAAGTTGTAGTACAATATAATAATTTCCGATATGCAACACAACAAAACTGGTGTCTAATAGCAAAAGGGTACAATATGTATTAATCTTGAAGTCAAAATGTTTGCCGCAATAAATACTTCGGCTTCATACCTCTTGTAATGTGAAATACTATATACAAGAGAGGTCAAGGACGCTATGGTAGTATTTCATTTTCATTGCGATATTTTCCCGACTTCAAAGCAATATTCCTTTTGATATATAAGAGGTACTGATCTTGGGGAGACATTTTGTATTCAAACAACTTCAACTCTGACCTTTGAAGCATTCGTCTTTCTGCACCTAGTAGCTAGAAACCTTAGCAATGAAATGTTGCTGACCCCACTTGCTCAAACTTGCAAACCTAGCGACACCCATCTCTATGTGTAAGTACAATATAAAGGCAATATGAAAGTTTGCCAAGAGGGAGACCAAAGAAATAAAAAAGATGTGCCTTCTGTATGTAGGCCAAGTACTGACGCTATTCCTCTATGGGGGCATATCCTAGAGCACTCTAACCCATCACCCGTCTTCTTTAAACTTCGTCACCGGCAGTTAAACAGTAACAACAGCCGGCCTCCGCCCGCTGTGCAGTCCATCCATCCTCGCAGTGCAGACAAATGTCTTCAAAAAGGGAGGGGCTGTGCCCAGGGCTGTAAAAATGTGTCATATTTATTGCTAGTCAGCCAAAACAAGCCTATCTGAAGCGAGAGTCACAACAAAAGAATATGATCAAGAATATAAAGTTGCTTTCTGCGCGTATGTGTGAAATTTCGTGCAAACAACGGAAGCCTTGCAATGTGTATTACGATCAGATTTGTTATTTTCAGGAAATTACGTCGGGAATTCCATGATGTGTTTGTGAATTTCTGAGAGAGTTCATTTCACAAAACCGCAAAGAAATTTCAAGTTCAGACTTAGTGGACTTGGAATCGATTTCTGATAGAGAAGTGGAGATTGACTTCTCTTTAAACATAACTGAGCCTATATTTCTTGTTTCCTTTGACCGGTATTGCTCTAAAGTATGACTGAGATATGTATAGTACTTGGTGGAAAGACACAAGATACATTCCGCAACGAAATGCTTGATCGTTTGCCAAGTCATAATTTATTTATTACTAATGTTAACGCACTAAGCCACAGCTAACAGCCAATAATAGATTAGCATAACAATCACTATGGCTACAACAAAATGGATACCGTTCTGGGTGGCGCAAGCGGTTGAGATATATGTCTCTATCGCTGCGTCTGAAGTGTTGTGGGTTCGAGTCCTGGGTGTTGTATACATACGTACTAATTTAAGAAACTGGAAAACAGAAAAAAAAAATGAAAAAAGGAGTTTGTCCAGAGTCTTAACCAGTATTAAAAAAATAAAAAGATACGAACAAATCTTCAAATTAAAAGAAAAGAGTGAATAGTAGTCTATATCTTTGGGTATGCTACAACAAAATGGATAACTAAAGCCATGGGTACTAAAACACTGGGTAACCATTACTACGAGTATTACAATAAAGGGGATGATTGTAACTGTATTACATAAAATTGAAGACCGTAACTATGAGTATTATATATATTTTTTATTGGGTTATTTTCCGACGCTGTATCAACATCTAGGTTATTTAGCGTCTGAATGAAATGAAGGTGACAATGCCGGTGAAATGAGTCCGGGGTCCAGTAACGAAAGTTACCCAGCATTTGCTCGTATTGGGTTGAGGGAAAACCTCGGAAAAAAACTCAACCAGATAACTTGCCCCGACCGGGATTCGAACCCGGGCCATCTGGTTTCGCAGCCAGACGCGCTGACCGTTACTCCACAGGTGTGGGCGAGTATTATATAAAATGGGTAACTATATCTATGGGTATCACGACAAAATGGGTGACTATAACTATGCAACGAAATAGGTGACCATAATTATGTGTATTACAAAATGGGTGACTAAGTATGGGTATTCCAACAAAATGGGTGACTATAGCTATGGACACTACGACAAAATGGGCGACTATGGTTAGTATAATAAAATGGATTAACAAAATGGGTGAATATAACTATGATTAGTATAATAAAATGGGCGACTATAACTATGTTTAATACACTAAAATGGATTAACAAAATGGGTAAATATAACTATGGGGACTATGTACAACAAAATGGGTGTTTACTGTGGATACTAAGTTCAATAAACTGGACAACAAGTGATAATACAATGAAAATATAGGCCACTGGTGTGGCTCAGCTGTTAAGGTGCTTGCCTGCTGGTCCGAAGTTGCGCTTGGGCGCGGGTTCGATCCCCGCTTGGGCTGATTACCTGGTTGGGTTTTTTCCGAGGTTTTCCCCAACCATAAGGTGAATTCCAGGTAATCTATGGCAAAGCCTCGGTCTCATCTCGCCAAATACCATTTCGCTATCACCAATCTCATCGACGCTAAATAACCTCGTAGTTGATACAACGTCGTCAAATAACAGACTAAAAAAAGAATGAAAATATAAACTACAATATTATATAAGTTAATTACAATATTTAAAATGTAAAAGGATCAAATTTATCGCTATACGAGTTGGCAGCTTTAGAGTATCTGCTGACAGAAGAAACAGATATAACGAAATTTAGTTGTAATAGCTTAGGCTACGTATTGTGACATTTCTGAACTAACATGAAAGACACACACATATTACATTTAAGGAGCTTCCATAATAATAATAATAATAATAATAATAATAATAATAATAATAATAATAATAATAATAATAATAATAATAATAATAATAATAATAATAGTAATAATAATAATAATAATAGTAATAATAATAATAATAATAATAATAATAATAATAATAATAATAATATAAACCAAATATTATGCAAGTGTAACAATATATATATATATATATATATATATATATATATATATATATATATATATATAAATAATGTAACACTTCCAGCCATAGATTATAATAAACCTTCCAAGTAGATAATGTATAAATGCGGACTCCCCGTGTAAAAGAATGGACTTGTTCAGACTGTTGGGTTTATCGGATATTACGCAAGCATTTCCATGACAACCGAAGTCGAATTTCCGTTCCACGAACTCCTTATTTCATGAGAGCACATTCGTTAAATTTATCATTCAATGACGATATGGAATAAACCACTCGTACAAGTTATCTGAATTAATTGCTTAGATTACGCTCACTTATGAAGGGCCTTTATTAAACTTATGTAGGGTCTACACATATGTAGGTTGCAATGCAAAATTAAGTTCACTTATTAATTAGGTTATTTTAACCATTATTAGTAATTGTAATTGTTGTGTATTTTGTAATTATTGTGCATTTTAATTGTATATAATGTTTTATCAATTGTTTCAATGTGTATTAATTATTTTATTGTCTATTAATTGTTTTATTGAGTGTAGGCCTAATTAAGTTACCATTGTCATCGGGTGTTTGCCTACTTGCAGTGTAAATAAATATAATACATACATACTTAATGCACTCAAACGACTCTGAAATTAAGTTACTTAATTTACCGTAAATGATGTAATAAAGTTCAAAGATACACATGCTCAAAATGTTATAAGGCAAAGGCAATGTTCCGGAGTAGAAAGCTGGACATATAGCCTATAGGCTAGCTAGAAGAACAGACAAGAAAAAATTAATGAAGTTGCCGAAATGAGTTTTCTGAAATTATTCATTCCAAACTACGAAAGTACATAATTAAACAATACGAAATGGGCTAGATATAACGAAAATCGTAAAAATAATTAAAATGTAGAAAAAAAGCATGTAAAGGGCAGAACACAGTGTTCAAAGAAATTATTAATTATTATTTTATTGCAAACTTACGAAATATGCTATATTTTTTTGCTCACAAATTGCTGCATATTAGTACTGTATATTGCGAACTTATGAAGAAATAATGTGCACTTTCTGTTTGTACAAAAGTAAATTACCATATTTCTTAACAAGTTTGCAATAAAACAAAACGCAACAATTTCTTTGAGCACTATACTTTAAGACTGTAAGTCAAATAGCATAATTATGTGCCAAACAGAATAAGTGTATGATTTCCACATCAGCAATGGAATGACCAATGGGTAAACACCAAATAAACCTGCGGCCTAATTTTGTGTGCTATGTAGGTAATCAACATGTACATTCAGGTGTCTGCACGTTTACAAAATGTGCACTAAAATCTACGAAACATTTTCACGACTACTAGAATTAAGTGCTAAAATAGTGAGTAGCATGTTTACAAAAATAATGGACATAATTCTTTAATCGTTATGTCAAACATTAGTTAGTCCCAATGTCGACTAGGTCTATATCAGTTTTTACACTCATATAAACAGCAAATTTTCGAGTTACACCATCGCAACAAAAACGTAAGTTAAATAGAAACTTATGTGATACGGGTATGTGGTATAAACACTTAATATGGTAAAGAAAACATTCATTGTTACGTTCTTTTATACATAAAACATAGCAATAAAAGTTCAAAAGTCTTGTTTGCGAGATTGAAACACCAACAATGATGCATTGGAAAGAAAATTTCCTCATCCCTGACTTTGCCAACAATTCCAAGCTTTCTTCATAGTCCTTTAACGATGTGTAGAGAAATTCTCAAATGATACATGTGTAGAAACATTGCAATGAATCTTTGCCCTGCCACTAGAGGCGCTCGAACCCCCAAGACTTCTCGAGGCGACGATTCATATCGAAATGATAGGAGGAAAGGGGAAGAAAACGAATGGAATATACAGAAAAAGCAACAGAAACTGCCATAAATAAACTCTGTATGTTGTAAAAGACCTTTTATTTGTTAAATACAGAAGTAAAAAATGAATCACTTTCTGATGTCAGTAAAATATGAGATATTTAAAAGTTTCTATCGTACAAAAATATGGGCGACCATATAAAAGCAGAACACACAAAATTTTAAGATATTGGGGATTACAATAGAGTATCATTTAAAGGACTGTTTATCCTATTTTATTCTAGGCGTGGTTTGGAACCATGCTGAAATATCATGAGATTTTCAAATCTGCCTGGTATTCACTTGAAAACTCTAAATTATATTAGCTAAGAATAAAATCTCAAGGAGTCGTAAGAACTTTCGAGCCGCTGGTGGGCGGAGCTGCGCACGGGCGCGGGTTCGATTCCTGCTTGGGCTGATTATCTGGTTGGGTTTTTTCCGAGGTTTCCCCCAACTGTAATATGAATGTCAGGTAATCTATGGCGAATCCTCGGCCTCATTTCACTATCACCAATCTCATCAACACTAAATAACCTAGTAGTTGATACAGCGTCGGTAAATAACCAACTAAAAAATAAAAAATGGATCTTCGCTACACACACAATTCAAACAAAATTGTCCGATTAATTGAAATGTAGTAAAATAGATAAATTCTACTTGATATAAAATCCTTGTAATCTAAGAAATTTTTTAATATTTACCACAAAAATACGTAACAAATATAAAAACATTACGTGAACAATTTTAATGTGTTAATTTTCGCAATAATGTTGATTTTTATTTTTTTTTTATTTCAGCATTTCAAATTTATAGATATTAGCATCATTACTATCACCTAAAATGCTCTTATTTTTATTTCAGTTACTCTAAGCAACACTTTTTTTTGTATGGAGGAGGAACCTGAAGGCTTACACTACAGCCTGAGGCTTATTGTGCTTTCCACTTCTATTCTGTGAATGATTGAGTAGCCGAACGGCCACGTTCTTATACAAGTACAGCACGCTGCACCGTAAACTGAACCCGGGCTATGCTATGGATGGTGGTGGTGGTGGTGGTGATGATGATGATGATATGTGAATTAATGATGGCAAAATGAGTCCGAGATCCAACGGCGAAAGTTACCCAGCAATTCAGCTTCAACTGGTTGAGGAAAACCCCGGAAAAAACCACAACCAGGTAACTTGTCCCAAACAGGATTAGAATCCGTGCCCGCTCGTTTCATAGTCCGACGCGCTGACCGTCACTTCTCAGCGGTGGACTAACACTTACTTTCGCATTTGTGTTATGAGTTTCCTTTATGTGCCTCATTATGTGTACACTAGCTAAAACTGAGGCCTGATATAGCAATTAATACCGGACAAACACCAGAATGCAACTGGTAAAATGAACCCCATTACAGGCCAAATCAGCCTAGAAGGTGGGAGGAGTTTAAGACTCCTTTCTATTTAAGTTGTGTTAACTCTCGCTAGTGGTTTTATATTTTATTTTATCCGTCTTAGTATTTATTTTATTATTGTAAATATGTTTGTTTTATCACTATTATTATTATTATTATTAATGAATTATTTTGTATTACAATCTTTGTATCATTTCTGTCACGATTATTCTATTATTATTATTATTATTATTATTATTATTATTACTATTATTTACATCATCAGCATTATTATTTGAACCCTGTAAAATTTATGTTGACTACTGGACTGTACCTGAGCACGAGCATTATGCTCATTTCGGGTATCTATTCATAGGCCTATGTATTCAATTCAAATGTAAATTGTAAATAAATTTGAATTTGAATATAGGGTGGAAGTGAAATAAACTTGTAGATTGACAGAGACGATTCGGTACACGTAAATGAATAGAAAACCTATATTACGTTTTTTAATTAAATGCACGGTTAAATAGAAAATTAAGTTTGTAGTGTCAGCAGTCCGGGAACATAGTCGCTAAAACACTCCACCCGTATACAGATGAAAGAGGTCAACGAACTCTGTGATTCTCCATACGTAAGCTGACAAGCCGCCAAGATGTTGCCTCGCGTTCGCTTCGTGCAAAGATTTGATTTTAGGGGTTTTTAAATTAAATTTACACGAAAATCCTGCATGCTATTGAAATACAACATAAGGATAAATTATTCTTTATTAGATATCCTATCGCTATGGACAAAAATCGCAATAGTTACCGAATAAGAGAGTGCTAAAAATTTGGGAAAAGAACACTTTTTCTAAAAAAAAAAACTATGAACTCTCCACCAATACGATATTATAGTTTTTTTGTTACATACAACATGAGTTATTCGCTTTGAAAATCTATAAGGCTATTTCACTTCAACCCTGCATACAGACAATTGTCATAATTGCAGTAAGGATGTCAGTCATACTTGCCCGTCGCGCCTTTACTCGCAAGTAAATACGCCTGGTACTCATTTCTGTTAGAGATTGACTAAACCCCAGGGTCATTGTGGGGCCGGAAAGATTAGATCGATGGAGAAAATCCATATCAGGAATATAATTCGAAACCTTCCGGGTTCGCAGAGTTAAGGCTGGTTCACAATAAACCGGGAACTAGAACCAGAATGAAAACGAGAAGCAGAGGACGTGAATATGAAAATTTTTGATTCACAATAAACCGAGAACGTAGAGGACTATGCATATCGATATGTATGTAAATAACGATATGTAAAGTCGATATTACGCGTTCTGCTGTTATTTTGTGTATAATTGACCAATGGCGTTCTCTCATGAGTACAAGGCAGCCAACATAAACACAGGTTAACCAACTTCGAATTTCAACTGAAACATTTCATTAGGTATGGTACTATAAATATGCCCATGCATCTTTATTATCACAACCTGTTTTAAGTCTACCATAACGTAAAATAATTACATAAGAAACATTTGCAATAGAATAAAAATGAACACAACAGTAGTTATTGAATTGAAGCATGAATATGTAGTGTGTAATACAACCAATACAGTAATAAAATATGATTCACTTACGATCGTGTTCAAAGATGCAGCTATTGAAAGCCACGTATTCTCCTTCATTTTCTCATCTTTATACGAGGTGCGCCGCTTATCGTAAACGTGAGGATTTTCCTCAACACTCAATATTAGAATCTCATCAAATAAAACTTGCTCCTTGATGCACAGCACAGAACAAAATAATGCATAGGTTATGTCACGGTCTTCTTGCTACAAAATATACGACGACAAAATAGCTTTTAGATGGCAATAGAATGAATCTAGTGGGCTGTGATCGGAAACGTGAACGCCAAAGTTGAAACTTGGCCAACTCTCCGTTCCCGATCCCGGGCTCCGGCAAGCTTTTCGTTAATTGTGAATGCTCTCATTTAAATGTACACATTTTAACAATTTTACCGTTTTCGTTTTCGTTCCGATTCTCGTTTCCGGTTTATTGTGAACCAGCCTTTAGGATTTAACCGGAACATTACCGTCGAAAACGCAAGTGAGCTCACCCAATCCCTATGGAAGAAAATTAATTTTCGTGTGGAGTATTATGAGCCAGGTTTTGAGGCAGAGGTAGCAAACAGATGGTGTTCTTCACATGCCACCGAAGACAGGAGACGCATGGGGGCAGATATAATATAGTGTGGCAACAGACAAAACATAGCGCTTCCGTTCTTGCGTCTTGCATGATGTCATTTTTACTCAGCCACTAGCTGTTTAACGCGAGGCGTTGAGAGAATTTGAACATTTTACACTTCAAAATCAAGTTCCCAGAAATAGGGTAATGTAGTAGGAAAAGAACAATGCTATATTACGGTACAATATTTAGACTAGAGTAAACCGTACTTCACATGAACAGTTCCGTTCATTTTAATAGACTCGAGACACATTGTCTTATCAGCCACTCCAGTCTAAGCAGTAGGAGCGCTTTGTTTCTGTGCATATTCAAATGCTTGTTGCTCCGTATAGTGACCTGGGAGGCCAAGAGCTGTAGGTAAGATCAATGGCGGTAGCATATCTTATCGAACGATGTGGCACTGTTCATTGTGAGAAATGCAGAATTCATTATGGAAATAGAGCGACATCTTGTTGAAAAAAGGAGATAGTACGTAACAACCTAGTTCAACGCTGTAGAGTAACGGTTACCTTACCTGACCGTGAAACGAGCGGGCCCGAGTTCAAATCGCGTTTGCGTTTTTTCCGAGGTTTTTCCTCAACCCAATATGAGCAAATGCTGGGTAACTTTCGGTGTTGGATTTTATTTATTTGGTTATTTTACGACGCTGTATCAACATCTAAGGTTATTTAGCGTCTGAATGAAATGAAGGTGATGATGCCGGTGAATTGAGTCCGGGGTCTAGCCCCGAAAGTTACCCAGCATTTGCTCGTATTGGGTTGAGGGAAAATCTCGGAAAAAACCTCAACCAGGTAACTTGCCCCGACCGGGATTCGAACCCGGACCACCTGGTTTCGCGGCCAGACGCGCTGACCGTTACTCCACAGCTGTGGACTCGGTGTTGGACCCCGGACTCATTTCACCGGCATTATCACCTTCATGTCATTCAGACGCTAAATAACCTAAGATGTTGATAAGGCGTCGTAAAATAACCTACTAGAATAAAATAAAAGCTTCAATAAGCGAGCTGAAATTTAACGGGGGAGTGTAGCTCCTTTGGATAGATGGCGTCTTGGTGAATTGCGGAAAGGACGACGGCGTATCTCTTTGGTTAAGGATGCAGCAGATTCATCACGTGAATTGTGAACAGATGTCATCCATCTGAGAAGGCTGCAAAGGAACATCAAAGGAAGGCGGAGGTATGATCTGCTGTCAAACCTGGATGCTGCGGCTGAATTGATACGTTGGCACTAAGCAGTGAATCACGTGCTTGAAAAAAGCGACTTCATAAATCATCCGAATATAAGAAGGTTGCACGATTAGCCTAAAGATCGCGACGCTTAAGGAAAAAAAAAGGAACAATCTTGGAATCGTTGTTACTTTGTCTTTGTAGCTACAGGGCGTAAGACGATTTGGGCCGTGGAAAAGCAGTTTTATCGCAATTATTTTAAAACTTATTTCTAGTGTCAGTAAGACAAAAACTTTGAGAGTTTGCTAAAAATTCATGCACATGTATACATAATAATAATAATAATAATAATAATAATAATAATAATAATAATAATAAATATAATAATAATAATCATCATCATCATCATCATATGAATGTGTTTCCATTATATTCATTTACGGTACTTCAGGAAACATTTTCTAAAATTAAGGAATCCAAGTTCGATGTTCATTTAATCGATGTTCTACGTCTTGGAAAGTATTCTGGTGGTACAAAGAGCAATGGTAAATTTTATTTTTATTAGGTCTAATTTTTATACTGTTACATTTTTCATTGACTTTTTCATTAAAGAAAATACTAAGAATTTAGTCAAAGTTTGACTCACTTCCAATGTTTTGCGTTATGTATTAGTAAGTAACATTGTCGAAAGAACGAAGAGAGAAGCCAGAATAAAGCGAAATACGGAGACTGTAGAATTATCTTGTTAATGCTGTTTGTGGAAAGAGAAGACGATGAAGCCGATTGCGGTCTACGGAGTGTTGCTGACATTTGATTTATTTTCAGTGTGTGGGTGCAAGTGCTTCTAGAAGATACTGCACGTTCTACATTACCCAGAAATGCTAAATTATTTATCTAACACGTTAAAAGACTTTCGACTTCGCATAATATTTCATTGTCAAAAAATGTTCTTTCAAAGTGGATTTGAGACCTTACTGAGCTAACAGGCCTTTGATATTTATGAGCTTTGGATGTGAACTCTGACATCACGCACATATTTTACTCTTTTTTCTTTTTATCAAGTTAACAGAAACTTTTGTTTTGTTCTAAAATCTCTTTGCTAATGGACAGCGTATATCTGAGTCTAATGTGATCTCTTTTTGGACAATTCCCTTATGATAAATGTTTTATTAAATATACACTAGAATGTGCGTGCACGCAAGCGTTTGTATGTTAATCTCCTTTCAAAAGTCTGCGTAATGAAATCAATTTCAGTGATATTACGTACTTACGTCTGAACATCGCTAACATTCGGATAAACTCTGTATACACACAAAATTTAGATTCATGAGTAAGGATCTTATTCCGTCCCAGGGACTATATTGGCGTGACGTCATATTTAGCGCGTGGCACAAGTACTATTAGGGAACACTTGCATATTTTTTGTACTCCAGTTGAAGTTATATACATTATTCAAAACAAGAATTCGGAAACTGTTTAAAATTAATTCTAGTGATAAAGATTGATACTACGATAATGTTTCCTACAATTTAAATTATTTATTACTCCATTTATTTAATTTATTTACACTGATAAGAGGTATGGACATAAGGCCTTCTCTTCTACTGAACCAGTACAAAAATACGTAAAAAATATAAATAACATCAATACTGAAAACAATGCAGTAGTAGTAGTAATAGGCTGGTGGTGGTAGTGGTAGTGGTAGTGGTAGTAGTAGTAGTAGTAGTAGTAGTAGTAGTAGTAGTAGTAGTTTATTATTATTACTAGCCGTACCCGTGCGCTCCGCTGCACCTGTTAGAAATAAATATAAAGTAATTACATAATTAAAATAGGGCGTTTGTTCCAGGGAACATTCATGTTTGATAGAAGGATAAATCGTTTAATATGTTACTTAATTTAAATTGTATTTAAATAATTAAAATGCGGTCATTTTGGTCCAGAGAGCACTCAGAAGTTACTGTAATAACATTATAGCATTATGTCCATCTAGAGAAACTACACTTTCCAATGGTGAAATAATAATTAATTATACAAATCCGTTAAGTTAATTTTCGATATTACTTCATAGAAACATAGAAACATTCTCTGTAGGCTATGTTTCATAGCTTTCGATTGTTGTTGTCCAAGGCCCCTTATAGACGTAGTCATTTGTATTTTAACTTTAAAACTCATTTATCTCATTAAATATCAGTCCTATCAAAATTTTGCAAGGAATGAAACTTATCGGAAATAATTTGTAAAGAAACGTTTGTTATGTAACATATTTCACAAAAATCAATAATAAGCGATATATTTCGATTTATTTAATTCAGGCCCCCTTATAACCCCCCTTTTAAATAATGTATTTTGAATGTTATATAGCCTAAAATCTAAATTACAGCGAACTTAATGCATATTCCAATTTTCACATAAATCGGTTCAGCCATTATCGAATGAAAAGGAACAAACATCCAGACAGACAGACATACATACATACATACATACATACAATCAAAAATTTCAAAAAAGCGATTTTCGGTTTCAGGGTGGTTAATTATATATGTTAGGACCAATTATTTTTGGAAAATCGAAAATAACCAGAAACATTTCGGCAACAGATTTATTATTAGTATAGATTATTATTATTATTATTATTATTATTATTATTATTATTATAGTAATAAAAATATAGACGTGTATAGTTACAAGTATTTCAAAGAGATTAGCAATTACAACTTAGTGTTAAATGAACAAAATGAAGAAAAATTAATACAGCCTATTAAAAATAAATATTCTGCAAACGTAATATTCGAAGAAGATAGTAATCTTTCTGACATTCGGCTTTAGAATGTAGCCTATGTCTGACACACCTTTACATTATGCGCACTAATATACGCTAATTTCATTATTACATTATCATAAAGAATGAAAGTTTATATTGACTATTACACTTGTACTACGTCATATTATTTTTGACGAATAAAACGGTGACAAAAGGACGACTTTCAGACAATCATGGCTGCTTATCGCACAATTTTATCGTTTCCCTACCATTTGTTTAATTTTATCGCTTCCCAGGCATTTGCTTGTTTTTATCACTATGCTGCCATTTGTTTCTTTGTTTACCAACATTTCAAACTGCAAATTCTTTACGGTACTATAAAGCATGCTTCATAAAATGGTTGTTCTTGTAAGTAAGGCAAACAAATTTTCGCACATAGTAAATGACTGTTTTTATTTCATTTAATTTTTGTCGTATCGTAAAATACCATAATTTAGAAGTATTAGTACCTTCGAGGATAAAAAGAAAGGAGGGAGTACTTCAGGCAAATACGCTTGAAATCGGTGCGACGAATTTAACGTCAAACTACACCTTTTATGCCTCATAATCCACCGCGAAATACCGCCAATTGCCAAATATGAAATTGCTACTATCGGCTTCGATCATACGTAAACGGATTAGAATGGTTGTGGAGGTAACAGAAATACTAGCAGATTATTATATCAATATACATTTCACTTTATATTTATTAAAAGTGTTATGGTTGTGACAATGACTGAACACTTCATTTCCACTTCTTTCTTTTATCAAGAAGGATTTGGCACTCCTTCATATGTTAAAGAATAGGGGCACATATCAACGGACAAATTCTATAGTTGAGCCGAGCAGTATATTGGCTTATTTATAAAAAAAAAATATCTGCTGAACTTGAGTAAACTCTGAAATATTCACAACAACACGAAACAATTTGTAATCGTAATAATATGAACAAAACAGCTGATAAACACACCGGAAAAAGAGATGACCTATGGGTAATTTGACGGCCATACTAGTACACCTTTTTGGTTCCACCGTTTCAAGCTTATGGCCCAGGGTTGGTTAGTACCATAACGAATGGCAGATAGGTTGGCAACACTGGATAACTTGGTTTAATTTATGGTTCATAATAGTTGTGCACTATGGTCAATTAACCTATGCCAAGAGGACTAAGAATGTTCCGCGGAGTACAGTTTGAGAAACGCGGCATAGATGAAAATATGTGGCAGATCAGAAATATTTTGGACTTGAAGAAAGAAATTAATTGTATTGTACTAGCCTGTAATTCATCTTTAAAGAGTGATCGAATTTGTTTCCATTTTTTTTACCCTTTTGTTGGTTTTATTTGGAAAATGCCAACTAATTTTAAACGGTGGAATGGCTCTGCTTGAATATATATACAGGCAGGAACAAGCCCTAGTTTTACTTTAAATTGTACCGCAAAATTTAATTTAATTCGTTTAGAGTACAGTCTTCGGCAATAGTAACAGTTATATCTATGCGTGGTGTTATTTCC